>NC_085141.1:260140389-260501233 GCF_024139115.2 Armigeres subalbatus | reverse complement strand
AATGCACTGTGTTCAAACGTTCGTTAGGATATTTCGCACATTTCTTTCAAATTCACAGATTTCACTGCCCTCAAAATACTCGAATTGTCAGCAAAATCAATTTTACTGCGATTTTGATGTAAATTACGTCTAAGGGGAAGCCTCGGATTAGGGTGGCTCAAATTAGTATGAGAAAAAAAAAATTATTTTTTTTTAATGGGCCGCCCTCTTATTCGATTCTATTTGATGCCCTGATGCTCTGGACAAAATTTCAGCCAAATCGGTCAACGTTTGGGTGGTGCCAAACTAGTTGGAAGTTTATTTGCAAAAATGTATGCAGAAACATCCAAAAACATTGAATTGCAGTTGGACGGCACAACTTACGATGAAGAACTATGATACTCACTCAGATCTTGAAGAATTTAATACAGAATGTTATGCAGAAAACCGCGAGAAGATTAGAGTTTGCCCGGCTAAGTTATGACCATCCAAAAATTTGAAAAAGTGTTTTTTGAGCCACCCTACCTCGGATACAGCGAGTAGAATGAAAATTCAAAAATTTTGAGAGCGTCTGGAAATTATGTAAGATTTTGTCGGTCGCCTTTATCTTTCAATGGATTTTTGAGATTTATATATCAGTCAGCTCGGAAACTTTCTACCAATGTGGCAGTTTTATTGAAACTTTTTATTATCAGAAACCAGAAAAAAATCAGAGCCAACTAATCCCGTTCATGCATCTCCAACACCGTCATCAGTTTGATATATGTAACGGTTTTTTTGGGCACCGCTTTTATTTCTCTGTGCATAGAACCGTGTTTCGAACACGCATGACGAGCAGCAGAAGCAACACACGCGGAAACCATCGAAGGCCACAACGGAAGTGCCTTCCAAAGTAAACTTCCTCCTCTGATAGAAGATAACTATAGTTTTCACAAACTTAAACCAGTTGTGGAGAAAACTAATGTCAAGTCTGATTTCAAAATAAATTGTATCTGCCCAAAAATTCTCTGCTGCTCTGTAAGGGAAGAGGACCCAAAACGCCTTTTGGGCATTCCATTTGGTATGGTCGTAACGAAACTAGACCTGAAATTATGTAGGTTAAAGAGTCATTATAAAAGATAGGGAAGTTGGAAAAACCGATATTTTCACATTTCGATGAAACGTCTAACATTTCGGCGAGACGAAACGCCCTAGGCGGACTAGCCTACAATGTACTACGCGTCTCCACGCACTATCCATACTAGAATGCTGATTTGCTGACGCGTGGTACGTTGTTCTCAAAGAGCTGCCATCTTGCAGGCGTTTTTCCTCCCTAGCAGCACACTTGTTCCACATAAGTTACTGCTACTTATATGTGACCAGATTCAATCACAATCAAGTTGCTGCAACCTTTTTTGTCTGACTTGTGCTGCTCGGGCTATGCGTTTTCCGGCAACGAAATATCACCACTTTTTTTAAATGAAAATATTATCAATATGATAGAAATTGTCTACAATTTTCAAATGACATCAGCTTATTGTTTAACTGTGTTGCATGAAGTAAAAATACTCATGAAAACCGTAACAGCAAAGTATTTAAAGCAGTTTTTGCTTAGCTAGGGCATATTGCATCCCCTACATGCATTTCATACGGTGGTAAACTTGGTGCATGAAATCAGGCTTCAAGACAACTCCAAGCACACAGACACCATGTACCTCATCTACTTTTCTCGTGGCTCAACTACACTGAAGTTTTTGAGGCAAATCCGTTCTATATCCAGTATCCTGGGTATGGGGTTTGGGTAAGTTAACATCAGTGTGTGATTATAAATCAACAGCTCAGCGTGTCAATCGGTGAGCAGCAAGCCATGACTCGGGCGTTTCTTGTCAGATCTCCGTAAGCGTGGCCACGCACTCACGGAGAGCTGCTGGCATCGCATTTCGCTTAGGCCATTTGGGGTCTCACACTGAGTCCCGTATTACTCCATGCACGAAGTTACCATGTGCATAAACAGCCTTAATTTTGAGAACGATACGCGTCACTGCAATTGATCCAGCCGCTGCAATTTCTGTGGGGCATCGCACCCTACCAAAACAAATGCACATCTGGATAAAGCCTTTGGTTGTCATAACCTTTGATGTGCCAAGTGTGATGTAAAGCATTTATTTTCCGATAAGTCATGTGGAGAAGATGCCGAGCTCCTGAAAATGAAGAATTATAAATTTTCCATAGAAAATAAGGAAATTGCCAATAGAGCAATAAATAAATATAATATTTCTACAAATCATGAAAATTTCCATAAACAATTGAGAATTTTCCATAAAGAAATCAAAATGTTCCACGGATAAAATACAAAGTTTCCATAAATAAATCAATATTAGCAATAAACAATTACAATTTTTTTCACAAAATATTTTTTTCCCACGAAAAATTAATAACTTTTCACAAAAAAAAAAACAATAAAGAGCAATGAGAAACATGACAATGTTCATGCAGTATAAAAAAGCAATAACTCGCGCTTTTTTTTTATAGAATATTTGATTGGTTTTGTATTTTTATGGAAATTTTTCTTTTTCTTATATTGCTCTTTATTGATTATTTTGTAGAAATTTTTTATTTTTTATGGAAGTTTTATGAAAGTTGAAAATTGTGTAATTGTTTATTGCGAATATCGATTTATTTATGAAAATTTTGTATTTTTTTCCGTGGATAATGTTGACTTTTTTATGAGAATTCTTCTATATATAATTGGATTTTTTTTCTATATATAATTGGATTTTTGGGTTTTAAAAGCGATAATTTATTTTTGTTTTGTGAAAATTTCCTAATTGTTTATGAAAATTTCGCATTCTTTGTGAAAATTTTCTATTTTTTATGGGAGGTCTGAGGACGTTGGTAACTCGAGTCAGTTGGTGTATAGTCGACCGTCCGCGTCGGAAACCAAACTGTTCCTCGAGCAAGATATTGAGATTTTCGGCAGACTCAAGTAACCGGTGATGAATAGATTTTTCAAAAAGCTTGGATAATCCTGAGAGAAAGTTGATGGGACGATAACTTGTGGGGGAGGAAGGATCCTTCCCAGGCTTCCAGATGGGGATGACTTTCGCTGACTTCCAGGACGATGGGAAGTAGCTGAGCCGGTGACAATGATTAAAGATCAGCGAGATCAGCGAGTGCAAAAAGAACGGAGCACTCATGTGTTTGAGCTCGAGATTCAAGATGCTGTCGAAGCCTGGGGCCTTCATGTTCTTCGATGATCTGATATAGGCCGTCATTTCGCCAGCTGAGATCTCCAACTCTTCCGAGAAGTCGTTGGGAATCAAATGGATGATGTTAGCTGACGGCTGCTTCATGTGGACTGATGATGTTCTGCCCAATATTGTCAGCTCAGTGACAACCTATTTCAGCGACCTTCTCTGCAGGCGTTATCAAGCGATCCTTTGAGTCATTATTGTCTAGTGGGATCAAGGGTGGAATCGGCCGAGGCTTGGATTTTAGTATTTTGGTCATTTTCCAGAACGGCTTTGCATAATCTGGGAGAGTGCGGATCTTATTCGAGCAATCGTTATTTGTGAGGTCCACCATTTTGGCCTTGATAATTTTTGTGATTCGATTGCAGCGTGCCTTAATCTCAGGCAGTCCAGTACGCTGAAACTGCCTGCGAGTGACATTCCGCAATCGAATCAAGTCTTTGGTGAGTGTATCGTTGTTAAGGGAGTTGCTTAGCTGCCTAGCCATCGGCCGTTGCTGCCGATCGATTGCCTCAGGCGTTTCCGGCCGCGCCTCGTAGTCGACGTTGTTGTCCACGCACCTTTGAAACCGGCCCCAGTCGACTCAGTGGTAGTTTCTCCGGACCTGCTGATGCCGATTGACCGAGGAGCTCACTTCCACCACCACCAGGTGGTAGACGACCAGCTGGGAGATATGGTCGTTCATGTTTGTGATGTATAGGTCGATTATGGTATGAGCGCCGCACCGACTCAGCCGAGTAGGGGGAATCCGGGCTCAGGATCGTATAGTGACCTTCGTCCATGTCGGTGCTCCAAATGGTTCCGTTTTGATTGCAGCGACTATTGCTCAGGCTTGGTGCTTGGTATTCAGGTCGCCGGCAACAATGACCTTGTCTTTGCGTAAGCTTGATGATGTCCCTCCGAAGGGCGGCCGATGATCCATCGCCGGCTTTGGCTTGCGTTGGACAGTACGCCGCAATGAGCGTGATTGTGGTCACTTCGACACCGATGACCTCGATCATGCTCAGCTGGAAGCTTGGCAGCAGTCGACAGTTGATGTTATATCGAAGTGCGATGGCCACACCAACTCCCCTGGACGGCCGGTCGAGTCGCACGATGCCGAAGTTCGTGATGTGGACGCTCACCTCCGGTTTAAGGTGCGTTTCAGTGATGAACGCCACGTCGATCTCCTTCTGCTCGAAGAAATCAGCCAGTTCGATGATTTTGCTCTTGAGCGAGCAAGCGTTCCAGTTGACCAGGCCCACCCTAGCAGCCATTTTCAATAATGAACATGCCAAGAGTGAAGACCTGGTCGGAACGGGTTTTACAGCCGCGCAGCCGAGTGGCGAGATCGGCAAAGATCGGCATCAGCTGCTCCGGGATGTACAGCGGAGCAGATTCTTCAGGAGGGCTGTTTTCGTTCTCCGGCACCCAGCAGGAGAGAGTGGGGGCCATTCGCTGCTGGAACTTGAACCGACGCAGCTGCCGGTTGTGCGGTTGCAACGGTGGGAGGATTGGAATCACTCGACGGGGAGCCGTGATGGCCAGATAGTTCACCTCGTTGACTACAGGAACACGGTTCTTCTTCGGAAGGTTCCTGATGGAAGCTTTCTTCCGGATTTCCAGGAACTCGACTCGCTTTGGGCAGCCCTTTATGGTGGCCCGATGTTTGTCGCCACAGTTGGCACACTTGGGATCGGTCCCCTCCATCTTGTCGCACTCGTTAGTTGGGTGGGGTTCGCCACACTTGTTGCAGCGCGGCTTTATGCGGCAGTTTCTGGTCTGAAGCAGTTGGTGCACTGCGTAACGTCACGGTGCACTGGGCGATATCGCTCCCAGTCAACGACGGTATGCTTCAGCTTCAGGTCATTGAAGGTGGTGGAGCCATGCTCGTCTTGTCGTGACGAGCAATTTTGTGCACCGCGACTGGCTTGAGTTCGCTGCCTTCCAACTTCTGGATGAGCTCATTTTTTTCCATGTCATGGAGCCGTCGCAGCAAAGCCTTGAGCGGCTTCGTGCCGGTGAGGTTATGAGTGTAAAACTCATATCTGTGGACCTGGTGGAACTCCAAGACTGACTTGTGATGGTCCGTGTTGGTGGGCATCACCTTAACGCCTTCACTGCAGAGCCGGAATGTGCAGTTTAGGCCTTTCGCGATCAATTCCCGGGGATTTAGTCACAGTTCCGGTGGGTCGCCTCTGATGAAAACCGGCGGGCACTTCTCCTTCCGCACTGGTTGGGTTTGTGGCAGCTGCGACTGCTGCTTCTTGCGCTTCTTCGGCGGATTGCCGGTGTCGTCAAGTGGCAACGACGAGTACACGTTGCTCTGCAATAGTTGTTTGGAGGGGTTACCCGCGCCTCCAAGAGCAGTGCGCTTAGGCACTTTTCCCGCGACCGAATCGGCCACCGACCACCATCTCCCATCATGACGGGTCCGGGAAAAAATAACGCCAACGCGACGAAGCGAAAACGTAAACAGTGAACAAACGAGAAAAAACACTTGGAAAAGAAAGCGCGAGCAAAAAACATGTCCGACGTGCTGCTGTCTTGAACTGAATGATTAGACACCACCATTGGGAATACATTTTCAGCATCGTCACCGGTGACGATCAACAGAAGGGTGGGACTTATGGGATTAACAAGAAAGCTGCCTTCCGGCGCGCGCGAGCCATTTTGATCGGGATTCTACGGATTCAAAATACGTTTTGTCGAAAAAAGTTGCAAAATAAATTTGACCTAAGACGACAATTTCTTCATAGTACAAAACATAATCGTCTTGGCGTCTGTCGGTCTGAGTGGGTGGATGCTGTAGAAATTTTCCTCTAAAGTCGCAACTTTATCGATTTGGCTGTCGTCAGCAGAAAGTGATTTTTTCTGGAAAGATTCTTTGGTTTTGTTTATGTTAGTCATTGGAAATGAAATCGATTTTTTCTGGTCCACCATTTCATACAAAAGAAATGTGATCCGAGATTAATTTTCTTCAGAATGCAAAACTTAATCGTTTGGCAGAAAGTAGCTCTTCGGTAACAGATTCACAGGAGCACATCGGAGGGAGAAGAGGCAATACATTTGTTCGGTTAGATGAAATCACTAGCAGCAATCAAGCTACCACGGCGATGCCACCGAAACAGGCCATTTTTGCAATCAACTCTTTCTGTCCATAATATGCTGGTCCTGAGAAGATCTTATTTTATTTCCCCATGAACTTTTCCAATAACTAACTGCAACCTTAGGGTGGTGAGGTTACATTTTGACGTAGAACTACGTCTGTCTTTTCTATACACTCAATCCTCTTTTTACGGCAGTTTTTTATACGTCACTTCGTTTTACGGCACCCTTTTTACGGCACGTGACGTAAAAAGAATTTGAAACATTATTGACATCCAAAAGTAAGCCTATAAGAAGGTACTCTTAGAAACCCAAATAACAAAGTAGATGCTTTGTATATTCATCATTTACCTTCAACAATTGTTCCGTTTCAGGTCATCCAAGGATTTCCTGGAGTCTACACGCGTAACCAAGGACCTAAGGTCTACAAGCGTAGCGAAAGAGCTGTTATCTATTGTAAAAAATGGTTTATGCCCTATTAGATATATTAAACCAAATTCCATTCCAGATCATACAAGAATTCCCTGGAATATAGGTCTTGAGGTCTACCCGCGTAACCGATGGGCTGTTATCTCTTTTTTTAAATGGTTCATGCTCCATATGATCTATTAAACCAAACTCAATATGCCTTAAGCAGCCGTTCCTTTCCTGGTCATCCAAGAATTCCCTAGACTCCTCAGCCGCGGATTCATCCGAAATATGTCCTCCGAGTATTTGTCTTTCACTCAAATGTAGGCATATGAGTTGTTCTAAGATCTTCAAATTGTCCTGGAGATTGAATCAAATGGTCTACCGAATCAACCAAGTCTTCCATGATGTATCCAGCTACGGTAACCACCCAATTATGTCCTCCAAGTATTCGTCTTTCGCTCGCGTCTCAAATCCAGGCATATGAGATGTTCTAAGATCTCCAAATTGCCCTTGAGTTTGAATCAAATGGTCTGCCGAATCAACCAAGGCTTTCATGATGTCCCCAGCCGCGGTATCAACCCAATTATGTCCTTCGAGTATTTGTCTTTCACTTGCGTCTCAAATGTAGGCATATGAGTTGTTCGAAGATCTCCAAATTGTCCTGGAGTTTGAATCAAATGTTCTGCCGAATCAACCAAGGCTATCATGACGTCCCAAACCGCGGTATCAACCCAATTATGTCCTCCGAGTATTTTTCTTTCACTTGCGTCTCAAATCCAGACATATGAGATGTAGTAAGATCTCCAAATCGTCCTGGAGTTTGAATCGAATGGTCTGTCGAATCAACCGAGGTTTCCATGATGTCCAGAGGTGCGGTAATAACCCAATTATGTCCTCCGAGTATTTTTCTTTCACTTGCGTCTCAAATCCAGACATATGAGATGTAGTGAGTTCTCCAAATCGTCCTGAAGTTTGAATCAAATGGTCTGCCGAATCAACCAAGGCTTCCTTGATGTCCATGGCTGAGGTAATAACCCAATTATGTCCTCCGTGTATTTGTCTTTCACTTGCGTCTCAAATCCAGACATATGAGATGTAGTAAGATCTCCAAATCGTCCTGAAGTTTGAATCAAATGGTCTGCCGAATCAACCAAGGCTTCCATGATGTCCCCAGCCGCGGTATCAACCCAATTATGTCCTCCGAGTATTTTTCTTTCACTTGCGTCTCAAATCCAGGCATATGAGATGTTGTAAGATCTCCAAATTGTTCTGGAGTTTGAATCAAATGGTCTACCGAATCAACAATGGCTTCCATGATGTCCCCAGCCGTGGTATTAATCCACTTATGTGCTCCGAGTATTAGTCTTTCGCTTGCGCCTCCAATGGAGGCATATGAGGTTTTCTAAGATCTCCAAATTGTTCTGGAGTTTGAATAAAATGATCTACCGAATCAACAATGACTTCCATGACGTCCCATGCCGTGGTATCAGCTCAATTATGTTTCCAGGGTACATGTCTTTCACTTGCGTTCCAATTCCAGGCATATGAGTTGTTTTAAGATCTACAAATTGTCCTGGAGTTTGAATCAAATGGTCTACCGAATCCACAATGGCTTCCATGATGTGCCCAGCCGTGATAATAACCCACTTATGTCCACCGAGTATTTCTCTTTCACTTGCGTCTCAAATCCAGACATATGAAATGTTGTAAAATCTCCAAATTGTCCAGGAGTTTGAATCAAATGGTCTACCGGATCAACCAAGGCTTCCATGATGTTCCATGCCGTGGTATCAGCTCAATTATGTTTCCAGGGTACATGTCTTTCACTTGCGTTTCAATTCCAGGCATATGAGTTCTTTTAAGATCTACAAATTGTCCTAGAGTTTGAATTAAATGGTCTGCCGAATCAACCAAGGCCTAAATGATGTCCCCAGCTGCGGTAACAACCCGGGCAGCACAAGTCAGACAAACATCTCAAGGATTATTTTTAGTTTTATAACAATCATGAAAACCATTATTTGCTCTACATGACTTCTGTAAAATCAGCCTAAAACTAAAATGTTTGTAGGGATGGTTGTAGCAATATGATTGTGACTAAATTCGGTCAATTCATATGGGCTATGCCCTTTTTGATCTATAGAACCAAAGTGGATACGGCTTCAACTATTGTTCCATTGCAGATCATCCATGAATATCATCCATCCCTGAAATATAAGCTTTATGGTCAACACGTGTAACCAAAAGGCTGTCATGTCTTAAAAAAAATTGCTCATACCAGTTTTGATCCATAGTACTAAATTGGATACCTCTTCAACTATTGTTCCATTCCAGGTAATTTGAGAAAGTCATGGAGTACAGGTCTTTAGAACTATTTTTAAATGGTTCATCCCATTTTGATCCATAGATCCATATTAGATACGCATTCAACAATTATTCCATTCCAGGTCATCGAAGAAATCTCTGAAGTCTAGACTTCGTAGCTGGGGACATAATGGAAGCCTTGATTGACTCGGTAGACCATTTGATTCAATCTCTAGAACAATTGGGAAATCTTACAACATGTTACATGTCAGAATTTGAGACGCAATTCGCAAACTATCCAAATTCCAGGACAAATTTGAGATCTTATAACACCTCATAGGGGAAGAGGCCCCAAAACGCCCCCCCCCGATGCAAAACGCCTTTTGTGGTTTCCCTCATATTTACCGTCATTGACATGTCCGTAACAAAACTAGATCTAAAATTATGTAGGTTAGGCGAAAAAAGTTTCAAAATAGTGTATGGGAAGGTCGGAAAAACCGAAAATTTCCACATTTTGAAGAAACATCTAACATTTTGGCGAGGCAAAACGCCCTAGAGGCACTAACCTACAATGTACTTGCGTCTCCACCCGCTATCCATACCAGAATGCTGATTCGCCGACGCGTGGTGCTTTGTTCCCTAGGAGCTGCCAGCTAAAAGGCGTTTTGCCTCATGAGTTTTCCGGCAACAGAATCTCACCACTTTTTTGAAATGTGAATATTATCAATATGATTAAGATTTTTGACAATTTTTGAATGGCATCAACTAGCTATCTTGTTTAACTGATGCATAATGTAAAAATACCCATGAATAGCGTTACAAATAAGACAATAAAGAAGTGTTTGCTTAGCTAGGGCATATTGCCCCTCCCTCCCCTATGCCATGATTTAAGACGAGTAAAAGACAAACACTCGGGGAATATAATTGAGTTGATATCGCGAGTGAAGAAATCATGGAAGCCTTGGTTGGTTTGGTAGACCATTTGATTCAAACTCCAGAAAAATTTAAAGATCTTACGACATCTTACATGCTAAAATTTGTAAATAAAGTGAAAGACTAATACTCAGAAAATAAAATTGGGTTGACACCGCGGCTGGAAACATCGTGAAAGCCTTGTTTTATTCGGCAGAACATTTGATTAAAACTCCAGAACAATTTGGAGATTTAAAAAAATATCATATGTCTGGATTTGATACGTATGTAAAAGACAAATAATCGCAGGTCATAGTTGGGTTGATACCGCGACTGGGGCACCATGGAAGCCTTGGTTGATGCATTGCACCATTTGATTCAAACTCCAGGACAATTTGGAGAGCTTACAACACCTCATATGTCTTGTTTTGAGACGCAAGTAAAAGACAAATACTCAGAGAACATAATTGAGTTGATACCACGGCTTAGGACATCACGAAGGTTTTGGTTGATTCGATAGACCATTTGATTTAAACTCCAGGACAATTTGGAGATCTTACAATATCGAATATGCCTGTGTTTGAGACGTTAGTAAAAGACCAATACTCAGAAGACAAGATTGGGTTGACACCGAGGCTGGGGACATCGTGGTTGATTCTGTAGACCATTTGATTCAAACTCCAGGACAATTTACAGATCCTAAAACATCTCATATACATGGACTTGAGACTCAAGTGAAAGACAAATACTCGAAGGGCATGAGTGAGATGATACCGCACCTGAGGGCATCGTGCAAGTCTCAGTAGATTTGGTAGACCATTTGATTCTAACTCCAGAACAATTTGGAAATCTTAAAACATTTCATATGCCTGGATTTGAAACGTAAGTGATAGACAAATAATCGGAGGACATAATTGGGTTGATATCACGGCTCTGGACATCGTGGAAGCCTTGGTTGATTCGGCAGACCATTTGATTCCAACTCCAGGACAATTTGGAGATCTTAAAACATCTCATATGCATGGACTTGAGACGCAAGTGAAAGACAAATACTCGGAGGGCATGACTGGGATGATACCGCGGCTGGGGCACCATAGAAGCCTTGGTTGATTCATTTCACCATTTGATTTAAACTCCAGGACAATTTGGAGATCTTACAATATCTAATATGCCTGTATTTGAGACGATAGTAAAAGACCGATACTCAGAAGACAAAATTGGGTTGACACCGAGGCTGGGGACATCATGGAAGCCTTGGTTGATTCTGTAGATCATTTGATTCAAACTCCAGGACAATTTGCAGATCTTAAAACATCTCATATACATGGACTTGAGACGCAAGTGAAAGACAAATACTCAGAGGGCATGATTGGGATGATACCGCAGCTGAGGACATCGTACAAGCCTCAGTAGATTCGGTAGACCGTTTGATTCAAACTCCAGAACAATTTGGAGATCTTAAAACATCGCATATGCCTGGATTTGAGACGTAAGTGAAGACAAATAATCGGAGGACATAATTGGGTTGATACCGCGGCTGGGAGCACCATTGAAGTCTTGGTTAATTCATTAGACTATTTGATTCAAACTCCAGGACAATTTGGAGATCTTACAACACCGCATATGTCTTGTTTTAAGACGCAAGTGAAAGACAAATACTCAGAGAACATAATTGAGTTGAAAGCACGGCTTAGGACATCATGTAGGCTTTGGTTGATTCGATAGACCATTTGATTTAAACTCCAGGACAATTTGGAGATCTTACAACTTCTCATGTACCTGTATTAGAGACGATAGTAAAAGACCAATACTCAGAAGACAAAATTGAGTTAACACCGCGGCTCTGGACATCGTGGAAGCCTTGGTTGATTCTGTAGACCATTTGATTCAAACTCCAGGACAATTTGGAGATCTTAAAACATCTAATATACATGTACTTGAGTAACGCAAGTAAAAGACAAATATTCGGAAGGCATGATTGGGATGATACCACGGGTGAGGACATCATGCAAGCCTCAGTAGGTTCGGTAGATCATTTGATTCAAACTCCAGGACAATTTGGAGATCTTACAACTTCATACATGCAAGAATTGAAGACGGAAGTGAAAGACAAGTAATCGGAAGACAAAATTGGGTTAACACCGAGTCTGGGGACATCATGGAAGCCTTGGTTGATTCGTTAGATCATTTGATTCAAACTTCAGGACAATTTGGAGATCTTATAACATCTCATATGCCTGGATTTGGAGAGATCTTACAATACCTCTTGCAAGATGCAAATGAATGTATTTGAAAGTATCCTCACGATGAATAAATTAAGTGAAATACTAGAAATTTCAGCAAAAATTCTTTTTACGTCACATTCCGTTTACGTCCCCCCAATAAGTGACGTAAAAAGAGGGTTGAGTGTATTGGGGTACACTTTACGATTGCAAAAAATTGAAAATCGTCACGAAAATATGATAGACTTTGATCGTTAGCCGTTTCTGGGTGGATTTTCAATTTTCTTGGACCATTCCATCAAGGAAGAGTCAACGCTCCATACCCGATGTACACTGAAGTCGTTTGTCACGCGGTTATTTTTACAGAAATCGTTTTTTATGCAATTTTTTATTCATGCGAGTTTCTGGATTTCCGCGGTTCCTTCAGACATACTTTGGGATTTACGCGGTTTTTTACGTTGTTTTAATTTACGCGGCCCATATCTTCCGCGTAAAAACCGACTCTAGTGTGTTACAATATCTATGTATGATAATATTTACTATTAAAAACTTGCTAACAGTTTAGCACTTGGTTTCGGTCAATCAGTCAATCTCGTAAGTGCATCGCAAGCTTCTTCTTCCATAGCACTACATTCCAACTAGAACTTGGCCTGCTTTTCAACTTAGTAATTTATCAGCATTTCTTTAGTTATTCATTGAAAGTTTTTTTTATGTCCGCCATTGCAGGGCTTTTAGCTGGTGCAGTTCGTTTATGCTAACTTAAACGTGCGTTTTCCTTGGAAAGCTTGGGGGCATTTGACGATAGCTTCTTGCTTACGTCTGATGATGCAGTAGAGGGGCTCGGAATCTTCTTCGCTGCTGCAGTGAATGCGTTCTGGTAAACTTTCTTTGGCTCGTTTTTGCTGATTCGTAGGTGTCTGCCGGAGTAAACGCTAAGTCCGACGCAATTCACGTGAAGGAATAATAATTATTATCAATAACGCCGTTGACAGCCCAGCTTTCGCAATGGGTTTTTCTGTAATGAGCCACCACGGGCTTAGACTGACTTAGCGATGGGTGGTAAGTCTCTGTAGCAGTTTGCGTCGGTGATGGTTGCAGCTGTACACTATCAGCCAGGCTTGTGCTTTTCAAATTGTGTAATCGATTATCATTTAAAATAATATAAACCTAATTAATACCAATTTAATGTCAACAATGAAGTTCAATCGGATGTTTGGCATTGTTACCAATGCTTCGAATCGAGATACAATTATCGAACGATTTTTACTCTCTAGCGAGTTTTTATCAATTGGTAATTTGGATATGTGAACGCTTGGGAGTGTTGTTCATCCTTGATTATTTGAAATTTTTATTTTTATCTTTTTTGTGTAAGTATATAACAATTTCGCATATGCCCAGTTCTCATGTAGGTTTTGATAGTTTCTTATACAGAATTGTTTGAATGTCTAAAAGTCGCTGGTTGGGTGATATTTATATGATTTTTAATAGATAATAGGGGAGACTGGGGAGACTTGATCCCCTTTTCTGATTTCCGATGTATCACAGCCATAAATAAATAAGCATACGCGATTTACACACAGACTCTCTAAGAAATTTAGTATTTAACTTTAATGATGTAGGACAGTCCTTTGATTATTGTTGTTATTGATACACAATTGATTTTTTGGAATGCTGTCAAAAATCGGCTTTTAACATATTCGGGGGAAATTAATCCCTCTCCAAGAGCTTGCTTTGATAAAATTAGAAAGGTGCCCTCAGATTTTTAAAATATTTTTCCTAAAAATAAGCGGAGTTTTCGAATTGCTGTGTACTTATGAACGATTTTTGTTAATGAATTCAACAGCACATGCAATTTTAAAATTTGGGGAGACTTGATCCCCTTTCTATGATATCTAGGATAGCATAGCATATGTGATTGTACAAATCGTGGGTGGCTATACAATGCCCAATTGAGCCTTCTACTGCATATTGTCGCAAATTGGTACTTGGGATTAGTACCTATACAGTAGCAGTTGTATACCTGGCCACGTCCTTACAATCACGGAAGGGAGGGAAGGAATGTTAGTTTAACATCTACTAGTGAAGATGCAGGGAACCCATACTACCTTCATAGATGTCTCGGGAAGGAAAATTATTGTTAGTGGGTAAGGTGAATAATAGGGAGCTCTATTCGACAATATAGAGCGTTTGTCAATAACAGTATATGCTGAAAAATTATTAAAATATATTTTTCAATTTACTTACGAACCGTCCAAAGGACAACAAAGTAACCAGAATCTTACAAATGTTTCGCATCAAAACACGTTTAACCGCACACTTATTCACCAAACATTAAAAACAGAACCTAAAACTCGGATTTTACGAATGTTCTAAATCTTACCTGAAACACGTCCGATCACGCACCAACTGTTTACTCACTCGGCCGCGCGAACTATCTGCTTACTGAGCAGAAACACGATAAAACAGGCACTGACGGCCGCGAAATGCAGAACACAATATTTCGGCCAATCGCGTGATCGTTCTGCTGTCCGAAACAAGAGCCAACACGCACTCTTATCCTCTTTCTATGATGTCTACGCAATAAATATTTTTTCCTTCCAACCCTTCATCAAATCTGTCAAATCTGCAAACAATTAGAAGCCTGAGAACAGATTTAAGGTTCCCCCAAACACACGCGACACGACAGTCGCGACGCGATTCTATCGCTAGGCAACAGCGATTCTGTCGCAGTTGGTATGGATGCGTACAACAAACATTGCCTGCAGCGACCCAACGATATAATCGCGGCGTCTAGTTGTCGCCATCGCGGCGATGAAATCGCTTAGGTCTGGGGGAGCCTTTATATATTTTTGAATTTTTTCGCCATATATTTGTATGGGTGACTAATAGGAGATCAAGCGTCCCCATATTAAGGCAATATTTTCAAATTCAAATATCCTAAAACTTTGATGGAATATTGAAATTTTCATCAGTACAGATCATTAAGCATATTTATGGCTTTGTGCTGTGAAAAAACGAAAGCATTTGGCCATTGTTATGAAAAGTTGTTCAAATTGTGTATGCCCAATAAATTTTTTTTTCGGAAGGTCGAAACATACAAACCGCCTTGCAGAATAAATAAGGTTGTCAATCCAAAAAGTAACTCACCACATAAAAGTCATTTGTCTAGAGGATCTATACTAAAAATACGCTAGAACAAAACTACTTTAATTTCCGATAAAACAAGGGGTGATCAATTCTCCCCGGGGATCAAGTCTCCCCACCTTCCCCTAAAGTTTTTTCTTGACTTTATCACAGAGAAGGTACAACTTTTGATGCTTTTGGATTTCTAATCGCATGTACTAAATCATGTTCACACGAAAATCTCAGTTCGTAGTATTTAAAAAATATTTTAGTTCCCATTGCCTATAACTTCTTCTTCTTCATTGGCATTACATCTCCGCCTGGGACATTCCCGCCTCGCAGCTAAGTGTTCATTAACAGGGAGAGAAGGCGGAGCACTGAAGCCCTACCCCGACATGTGCGACATCTGGATTTGGTTCTAAAATGTAAACAACAGTGTCAATTCTCTACCACCTTTTTGTTATGGCGAGGCAATTTTTATGCACACTTTTGTTTTCGATATTTTATCAAAATTAAACACTCAATTATGCAGCAATATAACGATGTTGTATGCTTGAGATACCTGCTTGAATATAGGGACTCCAAAAATAATTTATTTGTAGTAACTAACTTACTTTTTACTTATGGATCCTGTACACCTCCGGTGGTGCAAAGGGCCGACTTGAAAGATCTCCATCCTGAGCGTTGCCCGGCTATCGCTGTAACCTGTTGCCAGGTTAGA
The DNA here is from genome assembly GCF_024139115.2 of Armigeres subalbatus. NCBI lineage: Eukaryota > Metazoa > Arthropoda > Insecta > Diptera > Culicidae > Armigeres > Armigeres subalbatus. The sequence continues at coordinate 260,485,247 of NC_085141.1, read as the reverse complement.
TTTCGGTCGACTTCTTTTATTTCTTTATTGAGGCTTCGCCGCCATGAGCCTCTGGGTCTGCCTCTACTGTGATGTCCCGCTGGGTTCCAGTTTAATGCTTGTTTACAGATTTCGTTTCCACCTCTACGTAGAGTGTGGCCGACCCAGCCCCACTTCCGATCACGGTTTTCTGTTGCTATCGGCCTCTGATGACAACGACGATGGAGCTCGTTGTTTGAGATCCAGTTGTGAGGCCACCAGGCCCGAATTATATACCGCAGGCATCTGTTAATGAGCACCTGCAGCCGTTGAGTATTCTCCACTGATACATACCATGTTTCGCTAGCGTATAACAGCACAGATTTCACGTTAAAGTTGAAAATTCGTATTTTGGTGCGTTCACTTATCTGCCTGTTTTTCCAGATATTTCTTAAACTCGCAAAGGCAGCCCTTGCTTTCTTGATCCATGCACCTATGTCGATCTTGGTACCGCCGTCTGACCCCATTTGGCTACCAAGATATTGGAAGCTTTCAACATTCTCCACTGGTTGCCCGGCTACTGTGAAACTGGAAGGATTCACCGTGTTTACATCCAAAGATTTGGTTTTGTTGACGTTGATGACTAAACCTGCCGAAGAGGAGCGCTCGGCAAGGTCGTTGAGCTTACTCTGCATATCAGAGCGCCGTTGCGCGAGGAGTGCAACATCATCCGCCAATTCGAAGTCATTTAGGTGCTCCATGGTTATAGCCTGCCATAACAGCCCGCGGTTTGGTTCACGGTCAATCGCATCTACCAGAATCTCGTCGATTACGATGAGGAACAGTAACGGTGATATCTTATATATAAAAATGAAATGGTCTGTGTTCGTATCCGCATAACTCGAAAACGGCTGGATGGATTTTTTCCATTTCTTCAGCAGAAACATTCGTTAAAGTTTCCGACGGGTTTATATGATATTTTCTAATGCGAAAATTACGAGTAAAGTTGAGCAAATCGTGAAAAACTAAAATTGTGATTCCTATGCGAAATTTGCATGGGCAGTTCGGAACGCACATTCTCGCCTACTATGCAGGACAACGTCTGCCGGGTCGACTAGTTACGAAATAAACGATGCAGTAGTTGAGCGGATGTCATGGGGTCAGCTTTGAGCATCTCGGCTGATATGCGATCGACCCCTGGGGCTTTATTTGATTTCATGCTTTGGATGGCTCTTTAAATCTCTAGCAGTGATGGAGCTTCGGTATTGACGCGTGTTATACGTCGGATCCTAGGCAGATCATGCCGAGGTGGTGATGGCCTGGCTGGCACTTGAAAAAGTTGTTCGAAGTGCTCGAACCAGCGTTTCATTTGGTCAGTTGGGTCGGTCAATAACTGATCATTCGCGTCTTTCACAGGCATCGTTGCATTTATCTTCGCCCCGCTTAAGCGTCGTGAGATATCGTAGAGGAGGCGAATGTCCCCGGTTGCGGTGGCTCTCTCTCCTTCGTCGGCCAGAGAGTCTGCCCACGCTCGCTTGTCCCGTCGACATGAGCGTTTTACTTCCTTCTCAAGAGCCGCGTATTGTTGACGGGCTAAGACTTTGGCTCCTCTGGTTTTCGATCGCTCTATCGCGGCTTTGGCAGTAACTAACCGAATATAAATATGTGCGCATTAACGATTGCGCCCTAACACCGGTTCCAATCTTCGATGCAGAGTACACGAGCTTTGTTCGCCAATGACAGGCGTATGAGGCCCTTGTTCATTAAGCACTTCCACAGTTAATAACTGCGAGGTTTCTAAGCCAAGTTACAATTTCAGCATTCGTATATTATGAGGATAACACGATGGTACTTTTATGCAAGGGAAGTCGAGACAATTTCCAATCCGAAAATTGCCTAGACCGGCACCGAGAATCGAACCCATCCATCCTCAGCATGTTCTTGCTTTGTAGCCGCGCATCGTACCGCACGGCTAAGGATAGCTGTACCTTGCCATGTTTAATTTCTGTGATTCTACTTTACCTCTGATAACTTTCATTCGGTTCTCATTTTAGCATTTCTGCGACAAATCAACAAGTGGATGACGATGGCGTTGTTTTTTGAGCGGAAATTTGGAATTGTCGTATCCAAAAAATGAAATATTTCGAGTTTTACCATTTTTCTTCGAAAACAGTAACATAAGAAATCAATTGAATTATAATATTGATGCATGATGGCACTACATTCCACAATGCACCACACATAACCCTTCTGATTTTTCATATTCTCCACTAAATGAAAACCGTTTCAATCACTGTTCTTGCTTATTTTGTCTGGCGCTCTATGTACGGATAAAGCTTTCAAAATGATGATTCGAGCTTTTCATCCGAACTCGTCTTGTAAATTGGCATTTGTTAATTTGGAGGCATTGAAAAGAGATTTCTCCTCGTTTCAATCTTATTGAACATAACTATATGTAGGTCAGTATCATGTATGTCCTTTGCACAATTCGAGATTATTTGTTGGATTAAAAGATGAGGTATGCAGTTTTATAATTTATAAGTATTCAGATTCAAGAGTTGTCACTTTCATAGTATAGTGTTTTCTGAGTAGTTTGTTCTGACCAACAGTCATCACTTGATATGGATAAATAAAATAAAACCGGAAAAACTGGTTGGCGTTTCTATTTCTAGAACTCCTAGGAAACAGAAAAACAGTAATTAGTAAGGAAAGTTTGTGACGTCGATTCAGTGTAACCGTTTACCAACTTTATTTTTCCACCTATTTGAATTTGCCTAAGGTTACATTTCTTTTCTAGGAAACCTTCTACCTACATCTCGCAACTGTACGGCGGCTTCCTGGTCTTTGATGTTATTTAACGCACATCTAGTTATTTTTCCATCTTATTGCACATAAAAAGTCACCATGAACTGGAACAAATTGCGAATTCCGTGACACTTTCTCAGCGGCAGCGTAGCCGTAGTCGGACGGGCTGAGTCCTTGCCGGGTCTAATATCCAATTTTCCAGATATGTTTACGGATCAGCAAATTGGTTTCGTCCGCCGTCGTCGACCCACTTACTGCGAGGGACGAAAGCCGAGAAATGCGTTCCGCACACAGGCACCGGAGATGCGAGCTGGCGAAGATAAGTTGCACAAGCAGACACTTCACATTTTGCCGCTTTCGGGTTGACATTTGTTTGATTCCACCAGACGAAGGACTAAGCCTGTATAAGCTGGAAATATTTTGGTAAATATTATGATATTCGGCTATAATAAAATCCTATCATAAAAGAAACCACATTTTTCTAAAGGTCCAATATCAGGGACCGAGACCGAATTTCCATCAAACTGAAAATCAGCCTGCATCGTCGGGGTGGACTCCCTATTGCTCTATTCTGGGCTGCCGTGTCGAAATAAGAATATATTTATAGCTCAAGTCATAAATTATCATACTGAAAGGATGCTAGACCAGCATCGTTGAATCGAGTGAAACTTATTGACGACGAGAACGATGGAGGCACGCCCGTGCCGCTGGGCTCCGAAAAATTTGTCGCTGTAATCAAGTTTAATCCTTTGAGGCGAAGTAGTACGCTTTTGACCGAAAGGACATAAGAAGGGAAATGCGACATAAGCGTAAATCTGGAGAAACGGTTTCGATCCCACATTTGGCCAGTTTGTAGCCCGAAGGACAAAACAAATTCAAACGTGATGATGGTCGCTAGAAGCGGTAGCATGAGGTTGAATGATGCTGGTTATTTGCTAAAATGTTATTGGGGTATGTGATATTACATTCGGTATCTTTTTATAGTTCAATTATTGTAACAAAAATAACGTTTAAAATTTTTTGCTAGTTTTGGGTTTTAACAATCTATGCTACCACTTTTCACTACGCTTTCGATTGAAACCAATAGCAATTTTGTAAACCAATAAAGAATATGGATAAATGTAAAATTTAAAATACTTACCCAAACTCAAATCTTTTCAAGAATATTTCATACTTCTCCTTTCTAAAACATTATCATGATGTTGAAACATGATTTTTTGTGGAGAAGGGCCATTTGGCCGAACAGACCATTAGACCGAAAGTCATTTAGCCGAAAGGGTCATATAGCCGAATAGATCATTTGGCCGAAAAAGTCATTTGGCGGAATAGCCGTTTGGCCGAAAAGGTCATTTGACCGAATAGGTCATTTGCCGAATAGGTCATTTGGCCGAGTAGGTCGTTCGGCCGAATGTGTCATTTGACGTCTCCCATCTCACTTCTCACTGTGAAAAGTGGGAAATAGGAAGTTAGAAGTGATGAGTGAGAAGAGGCTTCTCCCTTCTCACATTGCTCTTTTCAATTTACGCAGTGAGAAGTGATAAGTGAGAAATTAAGGGTGAGAATTGAGAAGTTAGACGTCTCACTTCTCACTCCTCATCTTATACTTCTCACTGTGGAAAGTATAGGAGGAGGAGTGAGAAGTGAGACGTTTAACTTCTCACCCCTTAATTCTGTAAAAAGTGAGTAGTGGCTCACTTGTCATTTTGCACTACTCACTTTTCACAGTGAGAAGTGAGAAATGAGGAGTGAGAGGTAAGATTTCTCAATTCTCACTCCTTATTTATCACTTCTCACCGTGAAAAGTGAGAAGTGAGTAGTGAGACATCTAATTTTTCACTTCACACTGCTCACTGTCTCAGTGAGAAAAGGGAAATTAGTAGTGAGAAGTGAGACGTCTCACTTTTCTTACCTTATTTCTCAATTTTCAAATGACCTTTTCGGTCAAATGGTCTATTTGGCCAAATTTCCTATTCAACCGGATGACCCGTTCATCCAAGTGGCTTTCGGTCAGATGGGTTTTGGCCTAATGGGCTGTTCGGCCGAGGCAAAATGTGGGGTTCCTAGTCATAGATCAGCGTTCATCAGATTTTCATTTTATTTCATTATCATGAAAACATAATTTGTTCTGATCGTATGCAGTTTCATTTTATATGGCACATTTCCATATCGCATACTCTCATTAAGACATTCAAAAACGCAGATGGTACGCGTTTGATTCCCTCATAGGCGTCCTAAGAAACTTTTCCAGTGCACAATTCAACATGCTTCACCCCGGACTCCGCCTTTGGCACCATCTCAAAGCTGATTTGTTTCCAGACGACACATTCCCTTTAACCCTTATTTTTATCTTGATGTAAAAATTCATCGAAGGCGTCCGTCCCAATTCTTCGGCAACTTGTTTTCCTGTCGCCAAGCAGCCACTCCAGAATGGGAAAAGGAACTTCTAATCTTGCTTTTTTAAGAAGGTGAAAAGGCAAAAAAAGACCGATAGACGGCAAAACAGACGGGGTGCCAAAAGACACGAACCGCAACCCCGCGTCAGTCGGTCGGTTCGGTGCCGTACTCCGTATGTTCCAGATGCGGCACAGAAACGGAGCGGAGCGTAACCCCGGGAGATGGTCCCGCGATGGCCCGCAGCTGATGTGGGAGTTGCCGCCACCGTCATCGAGAAAATAAAGGATCCCAGCGCGTTCCGCTTTATCCACCATCCGAAGACATGTGGTTGGTAAACATTTGACCACTTTTACCCTTGCGCTTTTTTTTCTGGATTCGGAGTAATGCGGTTCCTTGTGAGACAGTGGCGGATGGAGTTTGACAATGGGAAGCACCTAAGCGACAGAAAAAGGTTCGATTTTCAGGAAAAGCTTGTTTGTTTATTCACCGGGTAGTGGTCCTGGACGTTGACGATTGTTTTATTTACCTTATCGGTTCTTTGTAGAACATCCTAATTCATTCGATATTCGCTCACAGTTCCGGGATTCGGTACACTGTGTTTTGTTTTGCTACTTTCTTGCAAGGTGTTTTAGTTTCGGTAAACATTTGTGAATGGTATTTGTGAGTAGCTCTGCTGTTAGTTGAACAAATTGGTCCTTGCAAATGTGTTCCTTCCTTTCTCGCATGTAAAAGCTATAGGATCATTCAAAAACCGAACTTTTGATATAATTACCGTAGGCACATAGTTTTGTGTACTAACCCAATCAAAAGTGTAAAACACATTTATAACCAGTGTAGTCATTTATTTCAAAAATTATTGTAAAAAAATCTTTTTTGCAATTCCTGATCATAATACCTGGTTTACAGTTGGCGTTTGAGTGATAAAACGGCCTACTTTTCCATACCAACGACATGGGTGCTTTAATGAACATTATGCAACTCAAATGGGTTGCATAAAATCCATTAAAGCACTCATTTGGGTGCTATAATGGAAAACCAGCATTGGAACAATAGTTACACTGTTCGAACGAATCATGTACATTTACATCAAATATCATGCACATAATTGGAGCATGATAAACGATAGAAATTTACATTTAATTTTATTTTTACATCACTTATCATCTCAAATTTATGTGTTGTTTTAAATTTACATGTTCTATTTTATGCTATATAAATAAAAAATGGTTAACACGAGAATCGAACTCAGGTCCGCAGAGTGATAGCCCGTTCTGATACCACTCTACCGTCTTCACTTCTTGAATCCAACGTTGCCCAAAGAGTAACAGGTTCTGAGATATGGCGATTCAAACATACAGTATCGAAACCGTCGTGATCGGGTTATGGCTAAGTAATGTAAATTTACATGCTCTGAGTAAGCGCATGCGCATCGTCAAGAAGAAATATATGACTGGATGAAGTGCAAGAATTTGAAGTTTTTCCATCGATTTAAGTAAACGCCTGATGAAGAACACCGATGAACTGCACCATCATGGATGCTGCTTTGTAGTCGTAATGGAAAATCTTCCCTTTAGTATGACGGTGGTCGAAAACGAAGGTTTCCCGCTGCAATTGCAGCTGCCTTGATGGAATTGTTTGTTTTGTTTACATTCCACCGAGATCGTCGCAAGCGTGGCCATCTTTTGTTTCGGTTCACATAATATCATGTAAACTTAATGGTTTATAAATGAATTTTCTGGGTGAATAATGTGTTGTTTTCAACAGAGTGTAGAAATAATGGTAAGGTGATGTATTTATACGGTTTAATTCATGCTCTGTTTATGTGCATGATTTTCAACGCATAATTACATTGAGAAAACGATTACATGAGCTGCATTTACATTAGTTTTATTGATTACATTACCAGTAAAAGTCAAATTTTTTTGCAGTGTACATGACCACATTTAGCTAAATTGGCTTGGGTGATTGTTCAAATAATGTATTCTCTTTGACACGTAATAAATGAAATAATTTGATGGACATTACATCAAATTCTCCAAAAGCAAGTTTATCTATCGCCTTATGGTCTGTCGAACACACAATGGGGCACGATAACATGGAATCTGTTTGTTTTCTGCAGCAACATGATTTTTTGGCAAAATTGGTCATGTTAAGTGAATAAAATTTTACCATTTTGGTACAGATTTATCATATTTAAGCCCATTTTTCGTCATTGCAAAAAATAGCGTGTGCAACTCGTTGCAAAACTCGATTTTTTCAGCACTCGTAGTATTTATCCAACTCGGCAAGCCTCGTTGGATAAACGTACAACTCATGCTGAAAAAATCATCTTTTTGCAACTAGTTGCACAAACTACTATTTTGCAATTCCTGATCATAATACCTGGTTTACAGCTCGTCTTTGAGTGATAAAACGGCCTACTTTTCCATACCAACAACGCGGGTGTTTTAATGAACATTATGCAACTTAAATGGGTTGCATAATATCCATTATAGCACTCATTTGGATGCTATAATGAAAAACCAACATCGGAACAGTAGTTACATGACTACATTTTGCTGAATTAGCTTGGGATAGTGTTCAGATAGTGTATTCTCTGCGTCGCGTAATAAATGAAATAGTTGGATGAACATAACATAAGAATTTTCCAAAGGCGAGTTCATCTATCGCTTCAAGGCTTGTAGAGCTATGCGATGTGGCACGATAACATAGAATCTGGTTGTTCTCTGCAGCAACATTATTTATTGGCAAGAAATATCATGTGGAGTAAATAAGACTTTACAATTTTGGTACAGTTTTATCATAATAAAAATCATTTTTCGTCATTGCAAAAAATAGCGTGTGCAACTCGTTGTAAAACTCGATTTTTTCAGCACTCGTAGTATTTATCCAACTCGACAAGCCTCGTTGGATAAACGTACGACTCGTGCTGAAAAAATCATCTTTTGCAACTAGTTGCACAAACTACTATTATATATTTGGCTAGCTGTTTAGTTGTTGGAATAGAAAAGTATGTTAAAAAAAATCCTCTTGACAGAATTTGATACCTTTGTGGGATGTGAAGCCCAAGAAACACAAACATCGGAAGAAAATCGAAACTGCGCAATTTAACAGTGAATTATAATTCCTTCCAAGTTCTACACACTACATCATAGTAATCAGGAACACATCAATCATTGTTCACGTTGCAAGATATTCCACGTTCCAGAGAACATCAATTAACCAAACGGCACTAGTGTTTTCCGGTTGAACAAGGATCAACCGTGAGTCAAAAGTTTATCCCAATAATCCACCGCACAAACCTGAACAAATTTGGAGAGCAACGATAATTGCTTGGCAACGGTCATCAGATATTTTTGATGTTTTAATTAACGAAGGAAGACTCTGGTTGTTTAGCGCGTTCCCTCCGCTCGTTCGCCCGAGCGGGCACAGATGGACAAACTGTGTGGCGGTGGCCTGGGGCTGGCTGGCTGGGACCAGCAGCAATGGCAACATACCATCAGGGCAGGGGTCTCTACATCGAACCGATAGACAACAGTTTTCAAGCCAAGTCGTGACGCCCTGATTTCCTTCTCCGTCACAGTCTGCAACATGGACCCGAAGCCAGCCAGGAGAAACCGATCGACCGCAACATGTGAAATTATATTGTTATTTTCAATTTCATAGCTTCCAGCGCCCCGACCCGATGACCATCCATGACGAGATGGCGGTGACGGCGGCGGCGGCGGTGGCATTTGCCTCTACGTCAAGCCCTCGATGCACTGCAACCACCAGCTCAGTTGTGCTTTCGGCAAGCGATTATTATTACCATTAGTTCGGCTCTTTGGTTCCCTTAGTTCTCCGTTTGGCGCACACTCAATCATCGCTCATCTCGAAAATAAGCATATTAAATCCGAATAATTAAAAGGAAACACGAGGGAGCGCCTGTGTGTTTAGTTCCACGAGGCCACACCGCTTTGGAGTGAACTCTAACTAGCGATCAGCAAATCAAGCGGAGTCCACGATAGAGCTTTCGGTGGGAATGGAACTTGGCTATTCGGGACAAAGTCAGTTTTGGTGGATTGCGTGCGTACAACGCATCAAGTATGTACGCAACTCAATGATTTATTGAGATTTTCATAGTTGCTTTGAAAGCTAATTGATTGAATATTTCATGTATTGATGGTCATCGAAGGCTGATGACTGTTTGGTCATACATTTCATGAATTAAATATCATTTTACCTTAGATTTGCGGAAGCAAGTTTAGAAATGTTTATTACAGCATTTGTATTTGACATAACTTCTCACGGTTTTAAAATCAACAAGTTAATTTAAAATTTTGAGCATGGGCATGATTGACCGTGTATTTCGTTTTTGTTACTCCGTAAATGACCAGATCAATCCCAATTGCACCCCAATCCCAATCCCATCCAATCCCAATCCCATCCAATCCCAATCCCATCCAATCCCAATCCCTTTCAATTATCAACTGTGGAAATGCTAATAGAATACTTAGTTGAAAAGCAGGCCAAGTTCCAGTTGGAATCTAGAGCCATCGAGAAGAAGAGGAAAGAAGAAGAACGCCTTTAGTTAATATTTTTCCGTTTTACCCTTCTTACACCCTAAGAAGGGTATAAAGATCGCTTGAAAAACCGACTTTTTATCCGAGGCTCGGAGACCCAAGTCGTATATACCAATCAACTCAGCTCGACGAACTGAGCACATGTATGTATGTGTGCGTGTGTGCGTATGTGTGTGCGTTACAAAAATCTCACATCAAGATCTCAGCCGTCCGTGGACCGATTTGCACGATTTTAACACTAAACGAAAGCTATGACTTTGTCATTGTACAAGTTCATTTTTTTTTGCAATCGGACATTTGGTTCCAGAGATATGTGAGAAATACGAACATGAAGTGTATTTTCAGAAAACTAACAAAATAATGTCACATAAATATCTCAGCCGTCTGTAAACCAATTTGCATGATTTTATCTTTAAACGAAAGCTATGACTTTGCCATTGAACCCACTGTATTTTGTTTTTGCAATTAGACATTGGGTTCCGGAGATATCTCTGAAATACGAACATAAAGCATTAGACGTATCAACTTCACACATTGGTAAAATATGTCCCAACAAGATCTCAGTCGTCCTTGGACCGATTTGTGCGATTTTATCTTTAAACGAAAGCTATGTTTTTGTCATTGGACTCATTAATTTTTTTCTGCAATCGGAAATTCGGTTTCAGAGATATCTGTGAAATACGAATATGAGACATATTTTCAGACTACTAATGAAAAACTGTCACACCAATATCTCAGCCGTCTATGACCCGATTTGAACTGTTTTGGGCTGAAACAGAAGCTGTAATATTGCCATTTAAGGCGGCAAATCAAATCTGCAGTCTTTTTGTATTTTTTAAAAATTGTTAAATTTCCAGAAATATCCCTTTTTTTATTTTGAAATCGTTAAAAGCATGATAATATCAGTTATTTTATATTCAATTGAAGGTCATATGCATAGAAATTGTAATATGCACTGGGCACACACAACCATTCAAAAGTGTAAGAAGGGTTGCGTTCACTGTAGGGGGATTAAGTCGGGTTTTTAATGTTTCTTTTTGGATGCCGACAACCGACCACTTTTTTTCTAAACGGCATGAAATCAACACCTAACAAAATTATTTTTCAAAAATTTCTGATAGATAAAATAAATCAAATTCCTTCACCAGTTATTAGCTTATGCCTATAGGCTTCCATTGGTATGCAAATATCACCACTTTGTTCAATTGGGCGTAAGCTATAAACCAAGAACAAAAAGGTTGCCGACAACCGACCACCTTCCTCTACGGGTAAAAATTCCACCTCGACACATGCAATTGCCGTGGGGAAACAATTCGTCTTGAATTTACGGGAATTTCCTAGAAATGTGGAATCTCTAAGGGAAATTAACCATTATAGTAAGAACCCAGTGAGAAGAGAGTAGTGAGAAATGAGTTGCAACAAGTGAGAAGTAAGAAGTGAGAAAAGAAATACGAGTAATGAGACGTGAAAACAAAGAAGTAAGTAATGAGAAGTGAGAAATGTTTAGTAAGAAGTAAGAAGTACTAGCTGTATCTACCCGGCCTTGCTCGGAGTTGCCAGTTTGATTCGCAGTTTTTTCACAATCGGAAAATGAATAAACCAATTGGTCAACAGGATACTTGTGTTTTCTTATTGATACTTCATCGTTTGATTTAAAGAAGGCAGATTTCATTTGAAAACATTGACTGATTTTGAAAAAGGGAGCAAACCCATAATTGCCTTATCCGGGCAAACGTCTATTTCTAAAGAAGGAAAAACACCCACCGATGCCTTATTCCGGGCAAACGTGTATTTTTAAAGAAGGGATCACATTCACCATCCAGAAGGAAACACATTAATCATTGCTTTTCACTGATTTTGATAAAGAGTTGAATTGATCGATAACTAAACAATACAATATTGAGTTCAGAAGTTATGCTGGAGCATACACACGAAAATACATACAAACATTGAATTTTATATATATAGATAGCTAATAGCTACATGTATCCGGCTTTGCTCGGGGCTGAAAAGTAAATTATGCAATTAAAATGTCCAATGATGTAGCACGGAACCCACAGAGGTAGATCTACCGCTCATATAATTGTACCTTTGTATCAATATATTTTTATATATTTCCTTGGTCCTTCTACCTTTTGTAATCAGTCACTTTCCCAGGTTACAATTTACTGCCTTAAGCACTTGGTCAATCCGGCTCACTAAGAAGATTGTATTTTTTATGTCATATTGTAAGTAAATGTCCAAATGTATAATAAATTTTCAGGCTCCGTGTTTTCATGTTTGAGTGAACGTTTATTGAATATTTAATAGCCCTTGGCTATTGTAGAAGTTGAGTTTTGTAGATTAATGTTCAAATAAAATGTATATATTATGTTCTTGTTTTCTTTCGTTAAGATTTTAATTTAAATGTTCGTCTGGTCAGCCATATGTAAATATTGTACTAAAATGTTTGTGATATGCGGATTGCAGTCCCAAAAGAACCGCCAACCGGCGATAATTATTTGGTATGGCGGTTGAGCGAAGAAACCAACATCAGAATGCGATGACGGGGCTAGGTATAAATAAGCCAGAACAAAGCCTTGGGAGGAGAAGTTTGAAATCCGATCCGTTGGTGACCGTTCCGTTTACGCCCGTCCATTTGCGTATCAGTAGTTCCGCGTGGTTGGCCAGTGTGGTAACCATTATTCGTCCAAAGTGTACAGCTACATCGTCACGGTAGATATTTGGACTTAAGTTTATTCCGTACGGAACTTCGTTCGATCGCACCACAACAGCCAGTGTACGACACGCCCAAAGCTAGTGCTGGTCGCGTTAGGTCGACTTAGTTCATCATCGTACAAAGAACCAAGCGAGTGTGATGCAATAGACTGCAGTGTTTGTTCTTGTTTTAAGTTCTACTGAGTGTTTAAGGTAAGTTAGGGAAGCAATTCCTCCCAGAGATCAATCCGTAAATATATACGACCCTGAGGATACGCGTTGGGACAAGGCAGACTAAAGAGGTCTTGTGTGCCCACCCCGGAGGCTGCCGTTGGATTTAGACCAGCAGCTTGGGGCTAGGCTGGTCTCCTTCTGGGACCAAGCGTCACTCCCGAGGTCCCAAAACGTATCACTTTTCAAAAACAAATTTTCAAAAATAGAGAATATGTTTACCAAATCTGGTTGGAATTTATCCTGGGGATTGGGAGTTACACTGAATTGCTCGTTTTTTAAAGACAATCCCTTCCCCATAACTTAACTTAGGATAGAGAATGCGTGCACCAAATTTGATTAAAATCGGTCCTGGGGGTTAGGAGTTACAATGAATTGCTCGTTTTCTAAAGACAACCCCTTCCCTTACCCGATCAAGAATGCATAACAAAATTATAACAAGGAGAGTTATTTATTTCAGAAAAATAATGTAACAAAATGTGTTATAAAATTGGCTGGTTAGTTGTTAAAATAACAAAAATTATATCAAAATTCCCTCTAGCCGTAACATAATTATATCAGAGGTTGTTACCTTCATTTCAACATTATAACAACCGTTGATATGATTATGAGGTACAAAAATCTTCTTTCATGGTAATTGCCTACATCACGTATAAAAATGTGGTACGCTACAACGCCGGATTTCCATCCATAATGTAGGCAATTAGCTTTGTACTAGCTATTAACATCGAACATTGATTCAAGTTATACTGGAGGTGATTACCTCCGCTTTTTTCCAATATCAAAAAATGTAGGCAATTATTTTGTGTAAATATACATAACTAATGTTGTTATAATTTTGATATGAAATAAAACTGACCGAAGACACATTTTTATCGAATTATCTAATTATAACACACATTGTTTTAAATAACAACCATTGATAGAATTGAGTTATAATTTTGTTATGTATTCCTGATCGGGTACCTTCCCATTTTCTCAATGATCATCCCGCCCCTTTGTTATCTTCTCCTTAGTGAATATGTGTACAAAATTTGGTTGAAATAGGTACTGGGGGTTAGGAGATACACTGAATTTTTTATAAAGATAACCCCTCCCCCCATACTCTCCCTTTTTCACAATGACTGCCCCATCCCTTTGTTATCTTTTTTAGGATAAAGAATGTGTGTACCAAATTTGGTTGAAATCGGTCCAAGCGTTCAGAATTTACTCTGAATTACCCGTTTTTTGAACAATACCCCTTCCTCCAGACCGCTCCCCACTTTCCCAAATTACACTCTCAAATGCTTGTCTTCTTATAGTGAATATGTGTACAAAATTTGGTTGAAATCGGTCCTGGGAGTAAAAATTGCACAGAATTGTTCGTTTTCTAAACAAAACCCGCGGAGACGAGCCAGCCTCGGGCTGAAAGTCTCTTTAATAAAGACACAAAAAAAATAAATAAACAAAACCCCTCCCCTTTTTTCAAATGACCCTCCCACCATCTTTGTTAACTTCCCCTGAGGATAGAGAACGTGTGAACTAAATTTGGTTGAAATCGGCCAAGTGATTCAGAAGTAGTTAGCGAACATACATACATAGATTGGTTTTTATATATATAGATGAATGTGAAGTGAAAAATGAGAAGTGAAAAGTAGGAAGTGCGTAGAAATAAGAGGAAGGGCGAAGTGAAATGTGAGAAGTGAGAAATAAGTAGTGAGAGATGAGTGATGAGCGGTGAGAAATATGAAATAAAAATAAGAAGAGAAGAAGATGAAAGTGAGAAGTGTGAAATAAGTAGTGAGTGGTGAGAAGTGACACATGAGTAGTGAGAAATGAGTAGAGGGAAATGAGAAGTAGGAAGTGAGAGGAGTAAAGCGAGAAGTGAGAAATGAGTAATGAGTAGTGAAAGGTGAAAAGTGAATATTGAGAAGTGAGAGGTGGAAGTGTAAGTACAGGTATACCTCGATTACATGGACTTTATCGATGCAAAAAGTCCATATAATCGATATTGCCGTATAATCGAAGCAAAAATTATTTTTTCTCAAAATTTTTATAAAACTATAACAATTCTAGGAACTTTTTTCAAATGGGCCTAATTGATCATGACCTTTAATTTTGGAATGGCGATATTGCTCCTAATTCAAACTATTTTGGTCAACTAATGCACTGGTAGTAACGTCAGTTGAACGAAATATGTTAAACAGAGAGAGTATGAGTCGTTTCAAATTTCAAGGTCAAATACAGTTACGCCTATTTGAAAAAAGTTCCTAGAATTGTCTTAAATCAATAAAACTCAAAGGTGCAGCCCAATCGGGTTGTACGCAAAGGTGACGTTGAACTACGTAGCTGTATGTAATGTACAGGTTTTCTGTTCGATGAGACCAAAGCAAGCGTGTTTCAAGCCCAGGATGAATCTGTTTTCGCTGTTTATCCTGCTCTCCTGTGATTGAGTGAGATCTTAGACTAACATTTAAAAAGGATGATAAAATATATATTTCAAATAAACGAGGATGAATAACACTCTCAAGCGATCACATATCCAAATTATCAATTAATAAAAACTCGCTAGAGAGTAAGAATCGTTCGATAATTGTATCTTGATTCGAAGCATTATTGGTGAATGCTTCCTTTGGACCTTTTTGCCCTACATAACACCAAAACACAATGCCAAACATTCGATTGAGCTTCATTGTTTACGTTAAATTGGATTAGTTTGGTTTACATTAAAATAATAATTTTGTTTTGCAAGATTTGAAAAGTTATCGCCGATAACAACTCGCCTACTTTTCACACCTGCGAAGTTATCAAATGATATTCCAAAAATCTGGCCTTGGCCGCTGCTTGACAGTTTGAGAGTTTATTGACAATAATTATCATTCCTTCACGTGAAGAGTCGGACTTTGCATTTACTCCAGCCGACACCAAGAGCCGAAGAAAGATTACCAGAACGCATTTACTGCAGCAGCGAAAAAGATTCCGAGCCTCTCTACTGGCATCAATAGACGTAAGCGAGCAGCTGTCGTCAAACGCCCCCATGCTTTACAGAGAAAACGCGCGTGTAAGTTAGCAGAAACGAGTTAAAAGTCCTGTAAGTTGCATTAATTTGACGTTTATGCCGTCTATGCCGTCTGACGTCTATGCAATGGCGGGCAAGGAAAGCTTTTAATCAATAACTAAAGAAATACTAATAGATTACTAAGTTGAAAAGCAGGCCAAGTTCCAGTTGGAATGTAGAGCTATGGAAGAAGAAGCTTGCAATGCACTTATGAGATTGACTGATTCACCGAAACCAATTCTCAAACTGTTAGCAAGTTTCAATACTAAACATTATCATACGTATATATTGTAATACACTGGAGTCATTTTTTATGCAAATGATATGGGCCACGTGAATTAAAACAAAGTTAAACCCCGCGTAAATTCCAAAGTATGTCTGAATGAACCGCAGAAATCCCGAAATTCGAGTGAAAAAAAATCGCATAAAAAGCGATTCGTGTAAAACAGAACCGCGTAAAAAACGACTTCAGTGTACATCGGGAATGAAGCGTTGACTCTTCCTTGATCGAATGGTTCAAGAAAATTGGAAATCCATCGAGAAATGGCTGAGATATTAACGATCAAAGTCTATCATATTTTCGTGACGTTTTTCGATTTTTTGCAATTTTAAAGTGTACCCCAATATAGAAAAGACAGACGTAGTTCTACGTCAAAAATTAAAATCAATTTATTGCCTTACCGTCTAATTCGCATGTTTGGGACCATTTTATGATCATTAGGAAAATGTTGAGTTTTTATAAGATCGTAACTTTTTTTTCAGTCGCTAGTTTGCACACCGGGTCATATGATTTAATGTGCGCTCTCATTTATAGCATCAAAAACTTGCCGTACTGGCCTTAATTTACCCCAGTGCAACTTAATCAAAAAAACCCAGATTGATCCTCCTAGCAGTGATGGAGCCTTTCTCGTTTGTTATAAAAATAGTATTTTGGTCATAACTTGAAACAATGGGACAGGATTCTGCGTCGAATGCAGCTTGCGAGCTTGCGAGCAAATCAGCGAAGAGTAAGTGCCTAAGAAGTGAGCGAGAATTTTTGTTTTTAAAATATATTTTGGTCATTACTCCGAAGCCCATTGTCCGATTGGGCCATTTTTCAATACGAAACAATGGGACAGGATTCCACGTCGAATTCAACATGTTGCAAGCAAATCGGTTAAGGATAAGTGCCTATGGGTCTCCGGGCCTTCTATAAAAAGTTCGTTTTTGGAGCGAACATATAGCCGAACATGGAGCGAACATGCATTTTTGTCGATTTTGAGATAAGCTCATGAATTATCTCCAAACTGCTAGTTCCTCCACCAGACCAGGTGAAATAAGAAAGTTTGTTCCGAAAAACTCGAAAAAACTACCAAGTTGTTTTGTAACATTAAGCAAAGTGATCGCATAACTGTAACACTAGAAAACTGTATTGATGGTACGCCATGTGCTGTGTACACAATTTTCCGAAATTGGTTTGCATTCAAATACTAAGTAATGGAAATGTTTCTACCGAAGATTCCAATTTTAGAGAATTTTTAGAAAATCATTGAGATTTGCATACTTATGCACATCACAAACTTCTTCGTTCCATTTCTCTCATGCCTACCCTTGTAGATTGTTACAAATATGCGATAATAGGTAGTATAGTAAGAATTGAGAATGAGAAGAGAAATATGAGAAGATAAGTATTGACGTCCTTTAAGTTATGGAAGAATCAGGACAAGAGAGGGTGACTCAAGTAACAAGTAGAATTATCGACGGAAAACTTTCCCTAGCAAAACCCGTGCCAAATCCCGTGGTCACGTTATCCGAACTGTCAATCAGATCGAAATAGGCTTTGCGCAGCCAGTTGTGTTTTATTTTATGACAACAATTTTTTCCTGTTTTCGTTATATATTTTCTAATTTAACTTATTATATTTATTTAATTTATTTTTCAAATTTTTGCAAGGTCACTCGTGGTTTTTGAGAGCCTTTTCGCAATACTGTAAAGATTGTAAATGTCATTGTCATGGATTGAATGACTACATCGCCACCTAGAGGTAAAAAGTGGAATGGATTAATTCTCCCAAATATTTAGTAATTTTTCTTTTCATATAAAATTCATGCTCGTTGAGCATCTACCTAGACTTGACGGATCAGGCTGTTATTTTAACAGTAGCTTTTAGGAGCAAACAACTTTATTTTCAGGGGGTACGTCTACGCCTCGAAAAGATAATTTTGAATTTTTTCATACAAGCGTGGTCCACCCTACTCCGTAGACTGCGTAGTTGGCGACGTGCAGCCATGGAGACGGCTTTTATGTACTACAAAATTCACTGCGGCCTTACCTTACACTCTGAAATAAATTTAAACTAAATAGATTAAAAGTCATGCTAAATGAGCTGTCGTTGTTTTGATGGACAATATTTAAACTGCAAAACAATAACAACAGTAAAAACGAGCAAAGGTTATGTTGAATACATGGTCAGTATAAATCTATGCTTCATATAAATCGAGTAAATATCAAAAAAGTATAAATTGTAATATATCAACGTTTTTCTTTATTTCTGAGTGTAGTCTTAGTCTGAGTCAATATTGTGACTTAGACTTTCGTGATCATTCATCGCCACATTCATCTAAACGATTTTATAATCTTAACTAATTAAGTGCTACTAATATAAGTAAATTTGAATTTTCTAAAAGTCATGTTAAACTATCAAAAAAAATGCACACCAGAGCTACAAGAGCGCACTGAAAATACACTATTGTGGCTCTGGCGTGCATTTTTTGACAGTTTGACATGACTTTTACAAAATTCAAATATTCTTCCATTAGTAGCACTTACCTAGTTAAGATTATAAAATCGAAATTTTATTTTTTCTAAGTCTTTATTAAGGTGATAAAATCGTTTAGATGAAGTAAAATCAAAGATTAGATTTTTTTTTGCACAGAGTGTAGGACAACACTGGACAAGTGACATGTAAAATCCCAAAAAACGAGACAAATGGGATAGATTGACCAAATAATTTATTGGGAAGTCACGAATTGCAGGAACAGTTTGCTAAAATTGCAACCGCAGTACTGAACAATTAGTATGTGAATTACTGAATTTTGATTGAATATTTTCCCCCAAGAAAGTCCAAAAGTTGGAGTGAATCAAATGCCTAGAGCTGATACGGCTGTAAGATTGAGGATAAATTTCTATATCAAATACCACCATATATCGTCTAAACCGATGAGATACATTCTGTGTTGGTCAGTTCTACGAGTTGCGTCACTCGTAGATCAGTTCATCGACCATCGGCCTGTCCGGTGAGCCACGCTATCCTTTATCTTAGGTCCGTTATTTAAATCGTTGAATAATCTAGTGAGTCTACTACCCGTAGGCGTGTGTATCGACGCTGTAGCCAAGCAGGTATCCATGTAGGCAGTGTTGTCCTACACTCAGGGCAAAAAATTCTGCTCTTTGATTTTACTCCATCTAAACGATTTTATAGTCTCAACTAAGTAAGTTCAACTAATAGAAGGATATTTGAATTTTCTAAATGTCATGGCAAACTGTCAAAAAAATGCACTCCAGAGCCACAGGAGCGCGCGCACGGAAATTACACTGGAGTGTTTTCACTGAATGTATTTTCAGCGCGCGCTCATGTGGCTCTGGGGTGCATTTTTGACAGTTTGCCATGATATTTAGAAAATCCAAATATCCATTCATTAGTTGAACTTACTTAGTTGAGACTATAAAATCGTTTGGATGGAGTAAAATCAAAGAGCAGATTTTTTTGCCTTGAGTGTAGGACAACACTGCATGTAGGTGTATATGATGTTCCGTAACTAAATACAAAAGTAAACAAACCTTCACAGTACATCGACGTCTCTAGAATTCGAGGACCACGTCTTACGCTTAGGAGGAGTACCCTGTCAAATGTTCCCTTGAAGGCCGTACCAGAAATGGTGTCATTCGATGAAGCGTTTTGTTCTAAAATGAAAAATAGTCTACCTATAGGCCGCAACCAGGCGCAACAAATTATAAAAAAAAACTTAGATACCTAATGGTCATGTGATAAGCATATTATATTAAAGCAAAATAACGCGTATAGACTAAAACTAGTATTTAAGAGAGAGAGAAATATTTAGTATTATAAGAAAACAAATTTCTTCATTAACAAAAACTGCCAGAGGGCACTTTGCCGGTCTCTCCATGTACTCTCTCTTCCATATTGGCACGTATTGGTTTGTATTGCCGATAACATTACGATTCAGAAATTAAACCATAGTTGCATGTTGGCTTAGAATAAATATTCAGAATTTCCAGCTACAGACGCTGATGGCTTGGTAGATGTGCGGTCCGTAATGGGTGCAAGGTGGTCCATCAATCATATGAGGATGCCCGTTTTGGGCAATGGGATTTAGATTCCTTGGCGCCGATTATTCACGAGCTATTTTCGGTAAAAGGTGTGCAGTGGAATGCCGGATAAGCGGGGAAAGAATGTTGCTGTTGCTGCTGGTTGGTGAGAGATTTATGTTTTTGGGTGGAATGATAGGGGTCACGATTTTGATTTATTTAACGAAAAGAAAATAAAAGTGATCTTGTCAACTTCTATCTTGACGGGTAAGAAAAGAATTTGAAGTGCCCACCAATCATAATACAAAATTCTAAACATGCAAAGATCATATTCTAATAAAAATCTTTAACTGTAAATAAAATTTACATTTAAAACTGTTATGATTTATGATGAGTTATGATGAGTTATGACAGTTTTAATTTATTTATTTCATTATCAAGTATTATTGATTTTTGATAGCAAGTTTGACATTAAATCGTTGATTCAATTACAGTCTATGGAAAATTTGTGAAAATTTTCGATTGTTTTTTTATCTATAGGCTGTGACTTATTTTTATCGGCACGAAATGCAGATTCATGCTTTTTACGGAGACTGTTCCCATTTCCATCTAACTGAACACATATTCATCTCATCACAAAAGAGAGAAATACAGCACCAATCTCGTCGCTAGTTTTTGATAACATGCGTGCACACTGCGGGTAAAACCACAATAATAAGAAACAAATCAATTTCATTTTTATTGAATTGTTTTAATAGAATGTACAGTACATAGAAGCCTTGAGATGAAGTGATGATGAAGAGTGTATTCCAATTCATCATGGTTCGGTTTTATTGTAACTGTGTCTGCTTAATCGATTACAAATGCTTCATTAAAACTACACTTAAGTGTAATGCGGATGATACGTACCGCCTGTATAGAAACCGCGTTAATCTTTAAATCTATTTAAACACTGCGTACATTTAAAAACTGTATAAAGAAGCCGTGTAATAAACGACTCCAGAGACAATATGCAATACATTTTCAAGGCTCCAAAAATCGATAAGCAACCCTTATTTTATTTCATTGACGCTACTCCCACACCCTACGCTTTCGCTTCTTGTAGAAGTCCGGCATTCGAAAGGAAACTCAATTGCACCGATATATGAAGGTACCTACCCGACCCGACCATCGTTCTTCCGTTATCGCTTTAATATCTTCATAAAAAGCGAAATTATAAACAATTTAATCAATAAATTATTATGTTTTATATAATTTGATCATACACTCCACTCGTTCCGTGTCGGAGTATCACCCTTTGGCGAACACTTCGAATGAGCTGGAACATTCTGCGGCAAGGTGGAATTCCGCTGAAAAATCATACTCTGTGTGTTTGAAACCTACAAAATAGGGTAACGGGAGATATCTCCGTCACAGTCTCAGAAGCCAAATGAAGCAAATTTAGCACAAAGCGTTTTTTAGATGACGTGTTTAGAAATCCTTACGGCAGTGAAAAACGTAGGTTTTACTGGTTTTAGAGCCTATGACGAGACAGCAAACGTTAACCCACTTGCAAATGCTCCGCGAATCGACGATTACGAACATAATGTCGACAGAGCAGGTTGCTGTTGTTGCAATGGAAAAAGCAATGCAATGATGCAACGAGCCAGAAAATATGATTGCGATAAGAAACGGCGCTTGATGCAGACATTTTTGGCTCGGTGCCTTCCATTATTTTAGTAATCAAAAAGCTATGTTTTAGACTTCATTATGACCATTTATTTGTACAGGAATAGGATCTAATTTAATACATTAACAAGTACAAGCAAGTACAAGTGAGTGCCACATGTACTGATCATATTCTGATGATATGATGTAAGTAAAACTGTTCTGAACTTTATAAAATCATTCTTACTGAAAAATTTTCTCACAGTTTAATGTTTTAGGTAAATAATAAATATGAACCTTTCTTGCTTGGATCAAGGAAATCTGCAAGCAGACAAATTCAGTTAGTGTGGGATGAGAAATGGGGTCTTCAGTTAGCCTTGCTTGCGAGCAAAGGCGTAGGATTGCAAATCCGGAGATGACGAGTTCGATTCTCGGTCCGGTCTAGGAAGTTTTCGGTGGGAGGTCACCGCAGCACAGTGGGATTGATATGAAAAATGTGGGTAATCGGTATTGTCGGTGAAACTATTTATTGGAGACTTTTCATGTCTTCTAAAGTGTGTTTTTTTAGAGCACTTTATTTTAGGCGTAAGAAAAAATGACTTAAAAAGGTGCACCTCGAGAAAAAAATGTTTTCTTTTATTTTGTTGCTAACATTATTTATACTGTATGGAGACATTGTAGAAATGACATTTACAAGACACTTTATCGAAGACACCAAATTTCTAACTCAGAAGTATGAATGTTGTCAACTGCAAAGTTGTCGGTGGTTCGAAAAAACATTTTGTCGTTGTAACATGCATATTGCAATCTATTCATTCATAGGAGCTAGATAAGTTTTTTTTATAGTTTCTGAACACTATTTTTAAAAGGGTATACCTTTCAGAGTAGCAGGTGGTAGCAGTTGTTATTTATGTCCTTAAGTTCAGCAACTCTTACTCTTCGAAATAAAGAGGTACCAAGATATGGAGGTTATCGAGATGTAGAATGTCCAAATGTATGTAGATTGAAGGGACCGAGAAACCAATGACATAGGGAGAGATATCGAGATATAGAACATCGAGATGTAGAGAGTCGACTGTATCTCCGTGCATAATTTAGTTAGCATTATATTTTCTTCGATAATTTTTCCGTGTATGCTGTCCGCTGGTCCAGGTGCAGCTCTGTTCTTAGACTAATTTGAAATATGATTCGAAAGCAAGTGTTTAGATGTCTTGTGGAATGTGTCTTTGTTTTAAAGAAGTTTTTTTGAGATATAAGAAAAACCGAAGCCCTGAGAAACAAAATTATTTTTATTGTTAAGTAACATTAAAGAAACGATAGCATTTAGACACTTTGTCAAACATGCCAAATTTCAATCTCACAAGTGAGATTGGTGGCAGCGTGGTGGCGTCACGCCGTTGGTACTCGTGAAATGGTGCGGCGTGAAATGGTGAAGAAATTTCTCCGGAATTTCTTCAGAAGTTTCTCAACGAATAATTCAAGAAATATTCCTCCGAAAGTTCCTCCAGGAATTCCTCCGGAAGTTCCTCCAGGAATTCCTCCGGAAGTTCCTCCAGGAATTCCTCCGGAAGTTCCTCCAGGAATTCCTCCGGAAGTTCCTCCAGGAATTCCTCCGGAAGTTCCTCCAGGAATTCCTCCGGAAGTTCCTCCAGGAATTCCTCCGGAAGTTCCTCCAGGAATTCCTCCGGAAGTTCCTCCAGGAATTCCTCCGGAAGTTCCTCCAGGAATTCCTCCATGAGACCGCCCCCGCCGACCTCCGCACGCTCCCCCAGCACGTCCCCCGGAAGTTCCTCCAGGAATTCCTCCGGAAGTTCCTCCAGGAATTCCTCCGGAAGTTCCTCCAGGAATTCCTCCGGAAGTTCCTCCAGGAATTCCTCCGGAAGTTCCTCCAGGAATTCCTCCGGAAGTTCCTCCAGGAATTCCTCCGGAAGTTCCTCCAGGAATTCCTCCGGAAGTTCCTCCAGGAATTCCTCCGGAAGTTCCTCCAGGAATTCCTCCGGAAGTTCCTCCAGGAATTCCTCCGGAAGTTCCTCCAGGAATTCCTCCGGAAGTTCCTCCAGGAATTCCTCCGGAAGTTCCTCCAGGAATTCCTCCGGAAGTTCCTCCGGGAATCCCCCCGGAGGTCCTTCAGGGATTCCCCCGGAAGGTCCTCCAGGAATTCCTCCAGTTCCTCCAGGAATTCCTCCGGAAGTTCCTCCAGGAATTCCTCCGGAAGTTCCTCCAGGAATTCCTCCGGAAGTTCCTCCAGGAATTCCTCCGGAAGTTCCTCCAGGAATTCCTCCGGAAGTTCCTCCAGGAATTCCTCCGGAAGTTCCTCCAGGAATTCCTCCGGAAGTTCCTCCAGAAATTCCTCCGGAAGTTCCTCCAGGAATTCCTCCGGAAGTTCCTCCAGGAATTCCTCTCGAAGATCCTCCAGGAATTCCTCCGGAAGTTCCTCCAGGAATTCCTCCGGAAGTTCCTCCAGGAATTCCTCCGGAAGTTCCTCCAGGAATTCCTCGGAAGTTCCTCCAGGAATTCCTCCGGAAGTTCCTCCAGGAATTCCTCCGGAAGTTCCTCCAGGAATTCCTCCGGAAGTTCCTCCAGGAATTCCTCCGGAAGTTCCTCCAGGAATTCCTCCGGAAGTTCCTCCAGGAATTCCTCCGGAAGTTCCGTCAGGAATTCCTTCGGAAGTTCCGTCAGGAATTCCTCCGGAAGTTTCTCCAGTAATTCCTCCAGAAGTTCCTTTAGAAATTCCTCCGGAAGTTCCTCCAGGAATCCCTCCGGAAATTCCTCCAGGAATTCCTCCGAAGTTCCTTCCAGGAATTCCTCCGGAAGTTCCTCCAGGAATTCCTCCGGAAGTTCCTCCAGGAATTCCTCGGAAGTTCCTCCAGGAATTCCTCCGGAAGTTCCTCCAGGAATTCCTCCGGAAGTTCCTCCAGGAATTCCTCCGAAGTTCCTCCAGGAATTCCTCCGGAAGTTCCTCCAGGAATTCCTCCGGAAGTTCCTCCAGGAATTCCTCCGGAAGTTCCTCCAGGAATTCCTCCGGAAGTTCCTCCAGGAATTCCTCCGAAGTTCCTCCAGGAATTCCTCCGAAGTTCCTCCAGGAATTCCTCCGGAAGTTCCTCCAGGAATTCCTCCGAAGTTCCTCCAGGAATTCCTCCGGAAGTTCCTCCAGGAATTCCTCCGGAAGTTCCTCCAGGAATTCCTCCGGAAGTTCCTCCAGGAATTCCTCCGGAAGTTCCTCCAGGAATTCCTCCGGAAGTTCCTCCAGGAATTCCTCCGGAAGTTCCTCCAGGAATTCCTCCGGAAGTTCTTCCAAGAATTCCCTCGGAAGTTCCTCCAGGAATTCCTCCGGAAGTTCCTCCAGGAATTCCTCCGGAAATTCTTCCAGAAATTACTCCGAAATTCGCTTCAGGAATTCCTATGAAAGTTCTTCCAGGAATTCCTCCGGAAGTTCCTCCAGGAATTCCTCCGGAAGTTCCTCCAGGAATTCCTCCGGAAGTTCCTCCAGGAATTCCTCCGAAGTTCCTCCAGGAATTCCTTCGAAGTTCCTCCAGGAATTCCTCCGGAAGTTCCTCCAGGAATTCCTCCGGAAGTTCCTCCAGGAATTCCTCCGAAGTTCCTCCAGGAATTCCTCCGAAGTTCCTCCAGGAATTCCTCCGGAAGTTCCTCCAGGAATTCCTCCGGAAGTTCCTCCAGGAATTCCTCCGGAAGTTCCTTCAGGAATTCCTCCGGAAGTTCCTCCAGGAATTCCTCCGGAAGTTCCTCCAGGAATTTCTCCGGAAGTTCCTCCAGGAATTCCTCCGGAAGTTCCTCCAGGAATTCCTCCGGAAGTTCCTCCAGGAATTCCTCCGGAAGTTCCTCCAGGAATTCCTCCGAAAGCTCCTCCAGGAATGCCTCCGGAAGTTCCTCCAGGAATTCCTCCGGAAGTTCCTCCAGGAATTCCTCCGGAAGTTCCTCCAGGAATTCCTCCGGAAGTTCCTCCAGGAATTCCTCCGGAAGTTCCTCCAGGAATTCCTCCGGAAGTTCCTCCAGGAATTCCTCCGAAAGTTCCTCCAGGAATTGCTCCGAAAGTTCCTCCAGGAATTGCTCCGGAAGTTCCTCCAGGAATTCCTCCGGAAGTTCCTCCAGGAATTCCTCCGGAACTGGGAGAGAGATCCAGATACTACACACGAAATAACAATAAAATTAAACGTCATGACGCAAGAAAATTATCAATGAGCAAAATATACCAAAGCAAGCGTCGCACGGACTGACCCATTTTTGTTTTGCGTGTCATCGATGTTTTCGTTGATTTCATTGAAGCCGGTGCGTGACTTTCTCAAGTTTTATATAACGTTCCGAGTGCGGGAATTTTAAATATGAAGTGTCTCGTGAAACTTTTTTTTTTTTTTGTGTCTTTATTAAGGAGACTTTCAGCCCGAGGCTGGCTCGTCTCCGGGAGTCTCGTGAAACTCTCTCTCCCGGAGTATTGAATTAAGAAGTGTCCGGAACAGCTTCCCTACGTAAGGGAATCACAAAATACGGCGGATTAGATTCAGTATAAATAAAATACGGAACTCTTGTCAGCATCTATCTCGACCAACTCAACAACCAAAACTCATTCAAAGTCATTTATTCCACTAATTTATTCCTAATAATGATATAAATTTCAATGAATCGTTATCTAAATTCTCGTAAACTAGGCAAATAATTTTACAGATGATCACCACTACACCTTTATCCCTTTTTGTTCATCGAATCATCGGTATTTTGGCGTTTGTTTATCTCCGTTATCTTGTTTATATTTTTGAGATAAAAATGTATTGAATGAAACGACATTAGCTTTTTGATTATAAAAGGATAGCCTTGTCGTCATGAAGAACCATTTAACAAGGACATTGCCGGTAATTGGTGTTTTGGGGTAAGGAAAATAATTCCCCTACATATTGATTATATTTGAATGAAAATTATATGGGATAGAATGTTAATGCAATTTAGCTATTACCAATCAAAACTACATTGTGGTCTAATGGATTAAGATCTCTGTGCAAAGGTTCTACAGTTTCTTCCAGGTTCGATAAACGATTAAGCCAATAAATAAATAAGGTACACTGAGGGAAGTGGAAAAGGAAAAATCGATAGTGCATGTTTGAATAAGTGTAAAACCAGTTTAAATGATCTAAATGCATTCAATCAAAATGGGCTATCAAAAACAGTCAATTTTGATTTTGGTTGCTTTCTCCACTTAACCCATAGTGGGATGGGGTAAGTGGAAAACACATGTTACCTTGACCTTCAATTGTGATGAGTAGTTACATATAACTAAAATCAAAACGGTAATTGCTCTGAGTATCTTTTGTTGAATAATTTCATTGGTTTAACGGACTAGGTCCCCAAGGAATTCTCGTAATAGCTAGTGGAGGGCTGGTTTTGCCTTCCCAAACATTAAGTGTACGTAAAATCTATATTCGCCCTAAAGATGAACTTGGAAAAATGGGGCTTACAGGGTTATAAACTAATCAACTTGGTTAAACGAATTGAGGTGATGTCTGTGTGTGCGTGTTTGTATGTATGTGTGTGCGCAAAACACGTACAAAATTATCTCCTATTTTTAAGCACTTTCCTTAACCAATTTGTTCGCGCAAAAAAAAAGCATTCAACGACAAAACTATAAATGAATGCGAATTATGGAATATATTTACATATCAGTGTTATTTTTATCTTTCTTATACATTTTTACAATATGTAAAACACGTGGAAGGCATCAATACCGATAGGTGGATTAATCAGGTGTTTTCTTACTTATTTTAGTCCAATCACCACTGAAAGCACAATGATAACAAAGAAGGAACATATTAAGATTTACGGAAGTTCCTCCAGGAATTCCTCCAGGAGGTTCCTCCAGGAGGTTCCTCCAGGAATTCCTCCGGAAGTTCCTCCAGTAATTCCTCCGGGAGTTCCTCCTGGAATGTAAGAAAATCAAACGGCAGCGTAGCGCAGCGATGCACAGATTTAATTATTAAGATCATTATGACGATAACTGATTAACAGATTAATAAATATGAATTTTTTTAATAACCAACCATTGAAACTATGTAAAATCTTGTTATGAACGGTAGATTATTAAGGATTAAATCAAAGGTAAATTAATGATTGTTCATTATAAATAATTTGAATATTCATTGATGCTCTGGAATATATACAGCCAACTGGATTCACTTTTGATTCTTCTGCGATTGATGGTATCGTATATGGACACCACAGAGAGGATCGATCCCAACATTGCAGTTATTTACAAAAACGTTCAAACCACAAACACAAACCAAATAATTAGAAACATGACACAATGTGTTAGAAGGGCATTGTCTATTATTGCAAAACACAAAATGTATTCTAAGTAATCACATATCACTTGCATTCAAACCATGCATGTAGTCTCTGCATCTGCTAGGCTGAGTCCCCACCCGTAGCATGCCTATTTCTGCAGAGCGAAACCACTTGACACATTTCTCATCAATCAAAATATTTATTTATTCCTGACATGTAACACAAAATACCAGACAGATCACACCAACTGTTACGTGTTTTGTGCGCTGTGCAAGTGTTGTAACATCGTTTTCACGCTCATAGAGGAGTTTTGATTTGAGTTGCGGCAGGGGGACAGTGCGTGGCATATAATAAAACAAATTTTCAAACTAGTTGCAAACAAAACATTCACCATACTCTGGGCTGACCACCATCCCAGCCACTTGCACCGATTGGCTCCTGGCACTTCGACCAAAATCTACACCCGGCGGAAATCAGCCAAGGCGACGCTGATGGATGAACCTCCTCCACCATGCCTGACGGCGTATAATACGAGCCCAAAACAACACATGCTCCATCGAGCTTCGCTCATGGGGGAAATTCCAACAGGACTGAGTCAGGGTTCACAATATGTTCAGTATCAAATAAAACAAGCTAACTTCTTACATGTCTATAATATTGATATTTGAAACCCAAACTACATTGCCAGAACATTGGACCCAGTTTCAGTTGCCCCTGGTGAAAAATCCCTCGAACACGATCAACCTCAAGCAATCTCAAGAACCCGTGAACCTGGAGCCCAAGTTATGAGATAAATTAATCTAACCATACTTGTTGTGGTCCCGGAAAACAACGGTATCATAAAGGCGTACGGCCAGCGCCCTCCTCCGCCACTCTCGGCCCAATCAATCATCGATGTGTCAATGGTTGGCTTGCGTGGTAAGACTCTTCACCTAGTGGACCGCAGAACATCCGTCAATATGTGGACACGGGTCTTAGAACAGCGGGTGCAGCCAGTCAACCAGCGCAGCATCACCACCACCGCAACCCGCGAGGGAGAAATAGTCGGATGGAAGATTTAGGGTGCTTTGGTGCGTCCATCATCTTGATTAGGTGGAATCATTGTTTCGGTACCGCCTGCGCCTGAGGTCTAGGATGGAGAAAACCAAACACTCGATGTATCTCATGCGAAGGCGATGGCAAAACTGCGGGCTTGTTTCGGTGCTGTTAATTATATCAAAACAGTCATAAATTACGTCCGCCGCGATGTCAGTGTGAAAATTTACGAGAAGCTGGTCGCCGGAGCTCGTGGTATGTGGTATGCTAATGTGCTGCCTTGTGACCCGTAGCATTGCGATATGTAACCTCGTTTGTGAGAATTCCCCCATCATCAAGGATATGCTCTGCCAGAGTAGCGCCTTGTGCTTTCTCGTGAACTAAACTAGCCTGCAGGAATTCATAATATGTATGGCATTTATTGGTTATTTGAGAAGAGCCGCACATATGCTCAGGCATTGGAATATGATAAGATTTTCGCATAGATGTCATCATATTTTTTCGAATAAGTTGTTGTTTGAAATAAATTGTAAAGTACCACTCTGTTCACAGTTTGAGGCTATTGATAGATTTTTTTTAAATACAGTCCCATCCCGATTTTGGCAACACCCGTTTTTGTCTACCCCCGATTTTGGCAACACCCGTTTTTGGCAACATTTTATTCCCGATTTTGGCAACAAACTCGAAAATATCTTTTTTATTACTTTTTAGGGTTGAAACCTTTTTATTATTATATAATAGGATAAACAAAACCAAAAGTGAATATCATTAAGGTTTATATGCGTATTATGAGCTCTGTACGAATAGTGGGCACTTCCGCTGAAATAATGAATCACCACTCGTATCACCGGTCATTGCAAACAATTTCTATTGAAACTTTTCTGCTCTTTTTATTCACGTTTTCCATGCCCCTATTCACATATCCCTAATATAACCAGCCCACCGTAGAATGTCGTATTTTTGGCATTCACACTGATTTTGTCGTCGATAAGCTGACTCACACCGTTGTACATAGTACAACACCTATTAAGCGAAGCTCGCTGTTCACATCACAAAGCAACCGATGCAATGCAACGCAAATTCGTCTAGCTATTAGTATCAGAACACTGTTTGCTTTCCCAGTTTCCTGATGTGTCAATTGCATAACGAGCCTTTTTTTTTAACTTATCTTTATTTCAAGGCTCAAGCGCCAGCAGGCATTACGGAGCCATTATTTTATTGATTTTACAATCATGATTGTCGTCTTAATGTATAATATTAGTCTTGGGGAGCCGAAAGACTCGCGGCTTGGTCAAGGTTAAGGATTACAAGAAAAAAAAATATGGATGGGATGGGGCCTAGGTGGCGATGTTGTGGCACATTCATTGCTGATTGACGAGGTGTAGACAGGGATAAACTGTAATGATACAAACAAACGATTTTTCGAGCGAAGCGGGTGGGAACAAGGTGGACATGGCCTTACAAGAGACAAGGGGTTCAGACAAAGACATTGATTTGTTTTAAGAAATTATACACAAGGACCATGTAGTCTAGGTCAAGCTTACCCAACACATCTCTGAGGTCTTCCTTTTCTGGTTTCCCTCGGGCCCGGAGGGATGCACATAAATCGGACCTGGCAACATCGTATTTAGGACAGCTCCAGACAACGTGGTTGATGTCTTGGTAACCTGCACCGCAGTCGCATCGATTGCTGTCGGCGAGGCCTATTCGATAGGAGTGTGCGTTTAAAGAGTAGTGATTGGACATTAGGCGACACATTACCTTGATAAAGTCTCGACTAATTGCCAATCCCTTGAACCAAGGTTTCTTCGATACATGTGGGAGAATAGAATGTAACCATCTACCCAAATCTCCTTCATCCCATTTTCGTTGCCAACTGATTAAAGCGTGATGACGAACAATTGTGAAAAATTAGTTAAAGGCGATTTTGCGCTCATAAATATCGCCTTCCATAGCGCCCACCTTGGCAAGTGAGTCCGCTTTCTCGTTACCCGGAATCGAGCAATGTGAAGGGACCCATACTAAGGTGATAGTGTAAAAGCGATTCGAGAGAGCACTCAATATGGTTCGTATTTCACTCAGGAAATACGGTGAGTGCTGCACCGGCCTCATTGGACGTATAGCCTCTAAAGAACTGAGACTATCCGTAAAAATGAAATATTTATCAGAGGGAAGAGAGGCGATTCGCTCTAATGCATAGTGTATAGCCGCTAATTCTGCGATATATACGAAACAAGGGTTATGAAGTTTATGAGCGGCGCTATGAAGATTGTGAAAGACACCGAAACCAGTGGATTCATTTGATTTTGACCCGTTGGTGAAAAACCTTTTATCACAACTAACATGGCCGTACTTGCTTGCAAAAATTGGTGGTATGCACTCCGATCGGTATGGATCTGATATTCCATGGATCTCTTGTTTCATGGTCAGATCAAAAACTACAGTAGAACTGGAGGAGTCTAGGAAATAACGAGCCTTTTGATTTCAGTACGTTTGCCAACAGTTCAACAGTCATTGTAAGAGTTTTTAACATGTAACCGTAACGCTCTCGAGCAGGCATTGAAAAACATCAGATCATGAGAAAAAATCGGGTTAAGCTAAGCTAACTTGATGCTTTGCCGCGGGGCAAGTTGTGAGCTTCCTAAGATCTTTCAAATTGGACGTTCGATGATTCACCGTTTGATGATCTTCAACGTCAATGGAAGCGTATTGTGTGAAGCGAATCACTCGGTAACACAACAATGAGTGTCGTTACGGTGCGCTATTAGAAGAAGCATCCTGAAAATGAAGACCTCTAAGAGTCTAAAACTCTAGCACACTGAATGGGAGGCGTTGATACTTTCTCTGGACTATCTTATCACTTTGGAAGAAGAGCGAATAAAGCAAAACGCATGATGTGGTGTGATTGTTTGGCTTCAATGTACTAGAGCAAGCGGGGTACGAATGCAAACATCGAAGCTTACATGGCTTGGCTTGTTAGACGGTGTTACTCATTGTTTATCACAGCAACGATCGCTCCTACTCGTTGTTTGGCATCCATCTGAGCAAGGCAGTTCACTCATTGGCTATGGATGCTACGATTACAATAGATCAATGCACACAATGCTCACTCACACTTCCAATGCCTGCTCTCGAGTGTTCTGTTCGAGATGGCGAAGTATCAGAAGTGGAGTACCTTCTGCGAAGTTCTCATGAGATCGCTGGTGTAATTCTAGCTGCTTCAATAGGCGAGTGATGCGTCACATGTGGTTTTATTATTATTTATTCAGCCTAAGGCCGGATCGGCCTCTGCGGTACATAACAGTCGTCTCCGTCCACTGCTGTACGTGACCAGTCACGCAGTCTACGGAGGGTCCGTAAATTGTCTTCCACCTGTTCGATCCACCTTGATCGCTGCACACCTCGTCTTTCTGTTACCTGTCGGATCGTTGTATAGAACCAGTTTTACTCCAAGTGCACGTTAGTCTTCTACAAGCATTGTCCAGATCTCGCGTCCAAGGAGGACTACCGACACCGGTTTAATGAGGGAGTCTGATTGGTACGGCGGCGAACTCTATTCAATCGGGGTGTTTTTGGAGTCCAAAGTACGTACGCTTTCATGCCAAGTTGCGTCTTCGAATTTGTCTGCTGGTATCGTTATCGGAGGTCAAGTGAGCTCAAGTACATGAATTCTTCAACAACCTTGATTTTGTCGCCATTGATATAAGCTCGTGGTGAATGGCCGTTGTCTTCTCTTGAGCCTACTTCGTTTTCAACGTGTTAATGACTAGTTCGATCTGCTTTGCTTCCCTATTCAGTCTGATGTAGGATTCTTCCATCTTTCGAAAGTTAATATTGAAAGTAGTGCATGGAGAACTGTAGTCGAGTGTAGTTAAACCATACTCACACTACATTGGATACGCTTGATCAATGTGCAGAATGCAGATTTTTGTTATCATTATCTAAAACAATGGAATTTCTTATGCCTTGCGTTCATTTTTTTCCATAATGTCAGCGAAAATTGTGCACAGAACTTTACTCTTTTATCACACCGATCACAAACAAGTTTGCCTACAATAGAAACGTTTTTTATCACCACAAATTTTTGTAAGGACGTGGCCGACAATTTCAAATAATATTAATTATTCAATTTGTATTATGAAATTGGCGAAATATGAAATTGAAATTGGAGTTTGTTTCAATTTTGTTTGAACTACAATCTCCGAGTTATGAATAATATCGCAAAAATGTCAATTATGATGCACGTGCATCACTTAAACACACTCCACATACTTTGTAGTACATATTCTAAGTATTTAGCTAAAATCTTGCAAACAAAAAACCAAATTGAAATTTTGTATGGAAATTTTTTCCCGTTTTTGGCAACATCCCCATTTTGGCAACATTAAAATCCGGTCGTGTTGCCAAAATCGGGAAGGGACTGTATATGTATTTCCATAATATTTTATTGAATTATTTATTAAAAAGATCTTCCCTAGAAGCACCAGACTATAAAAGCTTTTCATGGATGAGTCTAACACAGCTGCAGTCTGATCATCATGTCTCTTCGCATATTCTGTCAGAAAAAAAACTATTGCACACCGATTGATGCATGAATCAAGCGTTAGCTCATTTTCCGATCATCATCGCAGCATTCAAGCCGTACCAAAGATACCCAACAATGTTACAAAACCCCATAAACGGTGTGACTAATTTCTGCCCGTCGACCATTCAGCAACAATTCTCATCGTAATTTTTCACGACCTGCTCGGCGGCGATCGGGTCGCTTGTTAACACCGCTGAATTACGACAGAAATAGCTGATCTATGATAGTTCCAATTTGCAATTACGATTATCCATGAATCGCCGCGTCCGGCGACGACCCACACTCGAAGCTTCGCTAATGGAGGCAATCCAATCCGATGGGCAATGGGACCCTTTGCCCAACCCATCCTGGCCGCACGATCGTGGAGGACATCGTTGTCCGTCTTCTGATGGATGTGGCAAATAATAAACCATAAAACGGCTCTAAAACAAACATAAATCACCCTCGCGGGCCCTCGGTGCAGTTCTGAAGCAATGATCAGTACCGAAGGTACGTCATTGCGCGTTTAATAGATAACTGCCGTTGTTCAGCGATCGTTTAACTTATAAACGATGACTGCAATTTGTTAGTTACTGCACAAGATTAGCCATAAGAAGGCCCAAAGCGCCGAGCCTACGTGCCTCCCGCATGCAATATATCTGGATGCCATTTTTCGCAACTGAATGAGGAGTCGCGCACAAGTTTGCTGAGTCCACCTCCAATTGCGAGGCCGAACGCACGAGGGCTCAACCAATAACCGTCGCTTCGAAGATAAGAAGATGAATGAGATACAGGATAAATATGGAAGATAATTTCGCATGATTGCTCAAACTAGCGACTTGTGGCGGTTGCTTGATATCCTACACCTGCGTTCTCCGGCAGGAGGAATGTGAGATCTCTTGACACTTTGGGTTTGTAGGCGGACAAAAATTGAAAAGTTAAGTTGATTTGAAGAGTTGAATTTACGATTTACTTTAGCAAGGGCTAACAGATAATTTTTTTGAAGGAGAACATTTGGTTCTACGGGTGGATGAAAAAGAGGATAAAAAGTCAAAGGTGCAGCACAATCGGGTTGTACACAAAGGTGACGTAGGACTACGTAGCTATACAGTCGTGTTTCTCCAGTAAACAGAGCGATCGGCCGGTTCGCGAATTTTGTGCTGCGTTGTCTGGGTGAGTAAATTAATCAGAAAGTGAACATTTGTTTCTTGTCCAGTCGTGTTTCTCCAGTAAGTGATACGGTGTTCAGTGGCTCATGAGTTTGCAGTACCCATCGAACAAATAAGTGCGTGTTTCAATCGATGTGAATATGATAAATTATCTATCTGGTGTTCGGTGGCTTATGTGCACGTATTGCGCTTTGCTCCGGTCGAAACAAGCGCGATCTTCAATGGTTTGCAGTAGCCATTGAGCAAGCAGTGCGTGTTTTCGTCGTCGCGAAGTATTTAAGATATCGAATCAGTCTTCGGGAAAATACGACAAGCGTTGCTTTTCCGTTTTTGTATCATCATGAATATGGCGTCGTTCAAAAGAAATACAGTAATATCCCGATTTTATCACCCCCCTGGTGAATTTTGGGGTGATAAAACAGGGTATGTGACAAAATCGGGAAAAAAATTATTTTGAATTTTTTAATTCGTTTCACAAATATGAATCATTTTATGCCTTGGAAAGGCAAAATGCGTGAACGGTACCCGTTATTTCTTGTCGGAAATGCTTACAGAATCCTTTCCAGGTACTCAGAAGTCATTTATAATAAACTACAGGCGGTGAAAGATATTGCATGGTAATCAACGTTGTTTACGGTATTATTTACGAAAATAAAAAATATGATTAAAATTTTCAAAATTTTTTGGGGTGACAAAATCGGGTCGAAAACGTGACAAAATCGGGACGTGATAAAATCGGGTCGAAAACGTGATAAAATCGGGGGTAGACAAAATCGGGGGTAGACAAAATCGGGGAGTGACATAATCGGGTCAATACTGTACTTAATCAGTCGCTTACAAAGTCGATTTCCAATATATTTCCTTCCCAGCTAACATACTATTCCTGGGGAAGGGTAATTTGGCCGAAAGCCATTTGGCCGAATGCCACTAGGCCAAAAGTTGTTTGGCCAAACATACCATTAGACCGAATTAGTCATTTGGTCGAAAGGGTCATTTGGCTGAAAGGGTCATTAGGCCGAAAGTCATTTGACCGAAAGTCATTTGGCCAAATGGGTCATTTGGCCGAAAGGGTCGTTTGGTTGAAAGGGTCGTTTGGTCGAAAGGGTCATTTGACCGAAAGGGTCGTTTGGCCGAAAGGGTCTTTTGGCCGAAAGGGTCATTTGTCCGAAAGGGTCATTTGTCCGAAAGGGTCATTTGGCCGAAAGGTGTCATTAGGTCAAAGCGTCGTTTAGCCGAAAGGGTTATTTGGCCGAAAGGGTCATTTTGCCGAAAGGGTCATTTGGCCGAATAGGACATTTGACCGAATAGTTCATATAAAAAGTGAGAAATTAGTCTCACTTCTCACTCTTCATTTTTCTCTTCTCACTGTAAAAAGTGAGAAGCGCGAAATGACCCACTTCGCACTACTCACTTTTCACAGTGAGAAGTGAGAAATGAGGAGTGAGAAGTGAGATGTCTCTCTGAATAGCAGCTCCCAGTTGGATGAACTTTGAGTCTCCAACCGTGGAAAAGGGATTAACGCGACTCATCGGCCGAACATCAAAATTATTCGAAATAAAGGAAAAATAAGCAGAATCGGAAGCGTAAACATATTTATTTGCAACGTTCGGTTTCTGACTGCGATGGAAGCAGATGTGTATCGTTTTCTATGGTGCCGGTGGAAAAGTGATATAAAGTTCAAAAGCTATTCACACACAGTCCTTTTCAGGACCAAAACTTTTTATCCAAAAAGAGGTATTGACCGTTGGGAAAAATCTTCAACCAGACAAACAGACTGTTATTCGGCATAAGTTTTTCGTTTTATCCGTTTAAACGAAAATGACGATCCTAAAAAGATTATTTATTTTCAATAATACGCTTTTTCAAACACTAAAACAGCTAAACGAATTTTTTCACTAAGGTGGCGTCTTCATCGATTTTCTTCAAAGTACTTAACTTAATCGTTCGGCGACGACAGAGAATTGCCCTACGGTAGCACAATCACAATCGCGCACCGGAGGGAGATGATGGAATCAGTTTGTTTGAATAGATGGATGTTATGAAGGATCGTGATGTGACCTATATGCAGGCTATCTATAGTTTTGTTTGTTCTTCTGACATAAAAATCTATTTTTTTTCTGTTATTTCATAGTTTTTGTTTTGTTCTTGCCTTTTTTGCCTTTCTCGTATACTAAGTATACGGTTTTCCGTAAAGGTTCACGCACGTTTGCAAACGTATCCAATCTGCTTGGCTCTTAAACCTCCGTAGATGTTCCCAGTCGAACCACACCTCGAGCACAAGGATACGTCACACCGTCCGCCCTGACGCCAGATGCCCGGATGAGCTGCTTTTTGAGTTCTTCTAGGGATTCCAAACCTTCCTTGAGTTTAGATCTTGATGATCTACATAAACAACAAAGCGTTTTACGGGGCCTCAATCCTAATTTGAAGTTGGCAATGCTACTAGAGACATAATTAAACTATTCTTCAATCGTCTAAGACGAGTTAAGTAATTCCATTTAATTCCACCAATTATTTCGATATCTTTGCAATTACGTATTCCGACCACAATCTACAAAGTATCTGCAAAGATATCGAAATAATTGATGGAATTAAATGGAATTACTTAACTCGTCTTAGACGATTAAATACATTCCACTAAAAGAGCTTTACCTATTTTTTCTGAAACTATTTTTTTCAAATCGCTGTGTTACCAGAACATCAACAGTAATCCAAAGTATTCTTGAGTTCAAATCCTGGAGGATTACAAGATCAACAGAGGGATTCATAGGTCCCGAGCATGTGTATTAGTTGCAGAAGCCCCATGGAAGATCATTACACCAGTATATACAAAACACAACATTCCCAGAATATCTACGGTACTCCAAACCATTCTTAAAATCAGATCTTGGAGGTCTTCAAGACCAACAAAGTAATTCATAGGGTCCTGATGTTAGTTGGAGAAACCCCATGGATGATCATCACAGCAGTATATACAGATTACAACAGTTTCAGAAATTTTGCGGCACTCTCAATCATACTCGAGTTCAGATATTGGAGGTCTTTAAGACCAACCGAATGATTCATGGGTCATGATTCATGACTTCAGATCCTGGAGGTTTTCATCACCAACAGAATTATTCATAATTTTTCGAGCTTGTGTTAGTTAGTGAAGCCTCATGGGACATCATTAAATCAGTATATACAAAATATAACATTCCTAGAATATCTTCTACTTCTACTTCTACTATGGCTCTACATTCCAACGGAACTTGGCCTGTTTTCAACTTAGTATTCAATTAGCATTTTCTCATTTTCTCATTTCAATTGAAGGCTTTTCTATGCCCGCCATTGCATTAGTATGTATATTGTGTGGCAAGTACCCACGCTGTCAAAAATGTTTCTCACCCATCCTAAACCAGACCGAGAATCGAATTCGCCATCTCCGGATTGGCAATCCTGTGCCTTTGCTCGCAAGGCTAACTAGAGACCGTATATATCTTCTTCTTCTCTTATTGGCATTACATCCGCACACTGGCTCTGTCCCAGTGTCCCAGTGTCCCGCCTCGCAGCTTAGTGTTCATTAAGAACTTCCACACAGTTATTAACTGCGAGGTTTCTAAGCCAAGTTACCATTTTTGCCTTTGTATATCATGAGGCTAACATGATGCTACTTTTATGCCCAGGGAAGCTGAGACAATTACCAATCCGAAAATTGCCTAGACCGTCTGCAATCCAAATACTTGATTTCGAGCCATCCAGCGTTGCACGTATCAGTCTAACAGTTTCGCCGGAAAACCATGTTCGGACATTATCTGCCACAGCTCATTTCTCTTCACTGAATCGTACGCTGCTTTGAAATCAATGAACAGATGGTGAGTGTTGCCGAGGGTATAGAATTGGCGAACCCCTGTTCGATTTCTTGAGCAAATCACAACACCAGTGAGTTGGTAGTAATGTAGCTTTAGCTGTAAATTTTATTTATGTTTAGTTTTAGGATAGTTTTAGACAATTCAGCTTCAAGTACTTACAAAAATCGGTTTGCAAGGGCAATTACAGCACAACTCTAACCTTACCTTTAACCTAACCTAACCTAACCTCTAACCTAACCTTTTTCCATCACGAGTGGTTGACGAAGGCGGTTGTGTGTCGTTGCGCTCCGCAAGTATTTAATTTTTTTTTCTCGTCGTGTAGCCACTCGTATCGCGGCGTCTTAACAATTTTTAAACATTTAAACTTGACGTGATAAATATTTTTTATTTTACATACCCGCGCGTTCTCCTCGCGTTCAACTTTACCCCGCAGTGCTTATCTTTTAAATATTTTGACCTGACCCGCGCGCATTTCGCGTTTAATTGTGCCATGAAGTGTGGAATAAGAAATTGTGCGCAAAGTGACAATCACTTTTTATGGCGCTGTTATGGATCCTGCAAACGCACCTTTCATGCAGCATGCATAGGCGTCCAAAGGAATCACGAAGAAGTGCTACGCACTTTTATGCTGCCTCTCTGTAATGATTGCCAAGAAAAGTTCGCGCAAAAACTCAATCTTAATAAATTATCAATGTCTCTGAAAAACATTTCTGAGAACATTGAACACACATTAGTGGCAAATCATAAGGTGCTCACAAATTTTGAGACCTTAAACAACACACACGATGAGGCGATTGCTCACGTCGAAACAATGCTTACCAACATTGAGCGGGGCGTCATCAATGTCACCAACAACAACAGAGCATACGATACAGAAATTAAAAACAAGCTATCAGCATTTTTGGACACACCTCCTCCGGACGACCTCATAGTAGAAAAGGCGGTTAAATCAGCTACAGCAGCAGCAGTGGAGGCGATGGAAACAACAACAATTTCAATGGGCCTTATTCCACAACTAATAAATGACCTCAGAAGCGACCTGGTGCCATCGTCTCTAGTCCTCACTGAATCAAAAAAATTGGATGAATTATTGGATGAAGTGAAACATGTTTCTGCTGCGTCGAGCCAAATTCTCTAAATTGAGCAACGAAGCTCAATCGAAAAAAGACCTTTCTTCCGCTGGTTGGCGGATGCTGGGAAATAAATGGTATTGGAGGCCAGACTGGTCGTCATATGACAAGAAGCTGAATAGGCAAAAGCTCCTAATATTTAATAATTAAGTTTGGAATTCAGAACAGAAGTAAGTTATTAATTCAATTTTTACCTTTTGTACGTGACTTCTGACAGTAGCAAACAGTGATTACGTTTTCTTAATGTTAATAGTTCTCTTTCTCTTCCCTTCGTACTGTCAAGATGACACTTTCACTGACAGTCTACTCCCGCCGTAACTGAAGCGTTGCTAGAAGTGTTGCCAATATCAACAGTGAGTCTGCAAGTTGTACTCCCGGAATTTATCAATGATCATCCGCAGCCTAAACATCTAATCCTTCGTTGATCGGTCCTCACGAAAACCTGACTGATATTCGCCGACGAAGGACTCTCAGGACGGTCTCAGTCTGTTAAACAGGATACGCGACAGGATTTTGTACGCCGAGTTCAGAAGGGTGATTCCTCTGTAATTGGCACACTCTAGTCTGTGCTCTTTCTTATAGATTGGGCATATGAGGCCATCCAACATACAGGCAGTTCTTCATCCTCTCATATTTTCTGGATAATATATGGTGGATTGATTGATGCAGCTGCTCACTTCCGTGTTTGAGAAGCTCGACCGGGATCTTGTCCTTCCCAACAGCTTTACTGTTTTTCAGGTCGTTTAGAACCTTCTTTACCTCGTCCAGCGTTGATGGTTCCACAGCTTGACCGTCGCCGACTATGTCCATCCTGCTTCTTAATACACCTTCATTTTCACCGTTCAACAAATCTTTGAAGTGTTCCTTCCACATGGCTGCCACCATAGTCTTGTCTGTCAGCAAATTCCCCTCTCGGTCATTACACATGGCGGGCAATGGCGCAGTTTTTTGCCGC
Organism: Armigeres subalbatus; assembly: GCF_024139115.2. NCBI lineage: Eukaryota > Metazoa > Arthropoda > Insecta > Diptera > Culicidae > Armigeres > Armigeres subalbatus. Next base: position 260,444,616 of record NC_085141.1, on the reverse strand, counting down.
GCGCGTCATTGACGCTGCGCTTCAGCTATCACACTCTCTTCGTGTTGCCTTTCTCTTCTGCGGTGGATTCGTTTCTCTTCTGCCCTTGCTACACTGTACCGCTCTCTGTTGGAACAGGTACGAGCCACTAGCATTCGACTCCTAGCAACATTTTTCTCGTCCTTCACTCGCTGGCGCTACTCATCAAATCAACCATTTCATTGGCGTCGCTGTGCAGTGCCTTACACTTCCTGCGCTGTTGTAGTCACAGACGTCGCCAGATCATGTGGCATCTCCTATCCTATCCTCGTCCCGGTTCTTGTGGTACTATTCAGCAACTCCTTCTAGTGACAAGCGTTGGATATTGAAACGCATCGTTCTGTTGTTTCGTGAATTCATGATGCTGGAACGTCGCGCCCGAATTTTTTCAACTTCAAAATAGTGATCTTACATCTATCTTCTTCTTCTTATTGGCATTACATCCCCACACTGGGACATAGCCGCCTCGCAGCTTAGTGTTCATTAAGCACTTCCACAGTTATTAACTGCGAGGTTTCTAAGCCAAGTTACCATTTTGCATTCGTATATCATGACTCATGAGGCTAACACGATGATACTTTTATGCCCAGGGAAGTTAAGACAATTTCCAAACTGAGAATTGGCTAGACCGGCACGGGGAATCATACCCAGCCACCCTCAGCATGGTCTTGCTTTGTAGCCGCCAAGGAATGCCCCTATCTTACATCTATATCATCCGAGAAATGTCGTCCGTCGACCAGCACGTGGTCTATCTGTGAGCAAGTGTCTCCCTTCGGATGTTGCCAGGTGTGTTTGCGGATATTCTTACGTGCAAAGTAGGTACTGCTTATTGCCATCCCTCTAGCAGCAGCAAAGGTTACAAGTCGCAGACCATTATCGTTGGTAGCGAAATGAAGGCTTTCCGTACCAATGACAGGGCGAAAGAAACTTTCTCTTCCGTTCTGCGCATTTGCATCCCCGATGACAATCTTTACATCGTGTGTTGGACACTCTCCGTAGGTATTATCAAGGCTCTCCAGAACTCATCCTTCACGTCATCAGGCTCATTGTTCGTTGGGGCATAGATGCTGATCAGGCTATAGTTGAAGAATTTGCCCTTCATTCTCAACGCGCAAATGCGGTCGTTTATCGGCTTCCACCGGATAACACGCTTCATCTGCTTCCCGATCACCATGAAGCCAACTTCTCGTTCTGCTCTGTCACCGCCGCTATAGTAGATGTAGTACTTGAATGAAGTGTTCGCGATGGGATCCACCACCCGGAATTCACGTTCTCCAGTTCTGGGCCACCGTATTTCCTGGATTGCTGCTACACTCACGCCAATCTTCTGCAGCTCACGAGCCAGGACCCCAACACGTGCGGGATCATTCAAAGTTCTCACGTTCCAAGATCCGACTTTCCAATCGTTGTCCTTTATTCGTTGCCGGGTCCGTTTGCTCTACTTTTGCCTCTCTCTCGACTTGGTAACTGTAGAATCTTCGGTAGGCTACCATACCAGGGTTGCGCTATCTACATCGCGTTTAAGGGGCTGCCGTCTCGATGCTGACACGATGCAACATGGTGTGCACAGTTTAGTTTAGAGTCCCTCGCTGGCACTCGGACGATAATCAGTCGCCCCTAACATAGAGAACAGACGCTGTTGTGAGCCGATCCTGACATGGACAACAGACGCTCAGTAAGATTTGCACCTCCGGAGAGGAGCAAACCCCCCCTTCTCTGTCAACATACGACCATAGTTCCCACCGGGGTTGGTTACCCGATCTTCCCTAAGGTTGCTCGCATCCCGGCCAGCACCACGAGGAGGCAGGGATAGGAGTTGCTGGGTAAGAGGCTTAGGACCGCGAGATGGGGTCTATTTTATTCCTTCAGGTACGCTAAGTACCAATGGTACGCTTTACCCAGCATTTGCCGTGTCCTTCCAATAGGTTCCGTAAAAAGAGGGTTCAAAATTCATTCAAAATATATAAAAATCTTTGCAGTTCAAAACAAAAAACGGTTCGTTTTTGTCCACCATCTTACAGAAAACTCACCATAGTGGCGCTAACTGAAGATGATTATTCACAACTTGACCACCAACACTCGTCTTCTCAGATATTTGCTTTGCTTGCAGTACCAACTGCGTGCGCTATGAGTGACTTCATAGTGCTTGCTGATGATGCTGACACTGGCTGCCCATAGATATGAGGCGCGTGCAACGTCATGCTCATTTGCCATTCATGAGATTCGGGATGCCAAGGCTTGCAGCTTGAAGGCTTAATTCCGGAACAGTTTCACACATACAGACACATCGGCGACCATTACCGGTGATTGCATGATGCAAAAATACCTGGCAATTATAAGCCGGGAACACATGCTTAATGTATGACACTCCGAAACCCCTTCCACGGTGGGCGCAATGGATCATTCGGACAGGACGTGGGAAGTCACGTGGCATGGAGCGATGGCGGGTACCAAACCGACGATGACCGGTCAATAAGTCTACGAGCCTATATGAGTCGAGTCTCGCCATGTCGTGCTGTGCGATTGTCTCGTAAGCACCGGATGAATCCGTGCGGCTGTTTAGCAACCCAGTAGAGTCACATCCTTGAGAGATTAAATTTATTATTCGGTGGGATCTGTGTCCCTTCGGTTGTTAGTTCCCGCTGCAGCAATCGAGTGGTTCTAATTATAACCGTGAGTAAATGCAGCGTTTATCTACTAGGTATCACGTTTTAATTAAGGTGAAGGTGATTATCATTTTTTATTAACGAGAAGCGTGATGGATGCTAGCGCATGCAATCGACTTGGTGGGCTAAGAGGAGGAAACACATCGAATGTGTTCGACAATGTTTATGCAATGACCCGTTGACACGACATTATGAGGCGGAACAAAGGGAGATGGTTGTTGATTGTCCTCGTCTTCTGCTAATACATGCAATGTATTTTTTGATTAATAATCATCATTATAAAATGTTCTATTCTGCCTGTCAATACATTCTGCTTATTAACTATATAAAACATTTTTGTTTGATGATTGAATTTAAGAGAATCAATTGAGATTACTGCCTTAACAAAACAATTCTTGGCCCAGATTCGCTTGCCCAAATTTTCGAACTAACCTTAAACAAGTTGATAGTGTCAAGTATTCAACACAACTAAAACCGTTTGCGGAAACTCAATCTTAACAAAGAAATAACGGTCATGCACGGGTTGTCAAAAGTGTGTCGCCAAACTCAAAAGTGTTCGTTTAATAACTACAAAAAATGCACATCCAATTGATCTCAAGCACGTTGCATGCATTCATCAATCTGTAACAGACCAGAGAGTGACTTGTCGGTGATGCACCAGCTGCAAATGGTCTACGAAGAACCGAACAACCAACTTCTCCCTTACTAAAAAATGTTTACACCTTACTCGTACTATCCCATTGGCCAATCAAGCAGACGGTTGGACTTGCTGTTGCACCCAGTAATCTACTGAAGCGTGCCATCATGATACTCCTGACTCCGCACAAAAAGTAAGCGGCTGCAGGCGATCAAAAAACGCATAACCATCAAGCTGCCTGCCAACCAAACATCCAACAATGCATCGCCACAGTAAAGCACCATCTTTACTCCGGTTCGACGCGGGGGCGATTTTTCACTCAACAGCTAATTAATAAAAATGACGTGCCGAAAGGAGGAGATCAGTTTCAACGGCATCCGCTCCTGATGAGTCGTCGGGCAGGCAAAAAGGGTATTTTTAGACTCGAGAACCCTTTCGGCTTTGGACACACTTTTCGAAATCAGATACTTGAGGAATTTTTGAATTATTATATGGGGCAATAACAATTAACATTTTCGAGTGCGTTGTGCTGGCATTTGGAATGATACGATGGTAGATGAAAGGAGTAACAAAATATGAGTTTTCATGTGTTTTATGATGCATTTGAATGGTGATTCTCAAATAGAATTGGCACCTCATCCTCCTCCAAATATTTATAATTTGCGTTGAAGAAAAACCTAACTTTTATTTTAATATTAAATTAATTTATCTTTGCATGTCGCATAACATCCTCCATAGCAATGTCCGAGTTACATCAGCTGTTGGGAGAACCATCCATCGTTCACACCGCGAAAATCAGACGACTGCGGTGGGCCGGGCACGTAGTCAGAATGTCGGATAGTAATCCGGTGAAAATGGTTCTCTACAACGATCCGACGGGCACAAGAAGGCGAGGTGCGCAGCGAGCAAGGTGGATCGATCAGGTGGAGGACGATTTTCGGACCCTCCGTAGACTGCGTGGTTGGTGACGTGTAGCCATGGACCGAGCCGAGTGGAGAAAACTAAGTTTTCTCAAATTATTTCATGAAAAAAGTGTTACTTAGGTCGTTTTGAAAAGTTGAGCGAGACTTTTATGTACTGCACAGGCCACACCGGTCTTAGTCTGAGCAAATAAAATAATAGCAATGTTTTCTATTCAGTATTGCTTTTGGAATTTTGTTATATGTTATTGAATATATTTAATTATTTTGTCCTTCATCAATAAAATTAATTTGTGTAGTCTAAGAAAAAATGTTCAAAATAAAAGTTAAATAAAAGTGCCTTCCCGATTTTGGCAACACGACCGGATTTTAATGTTGCCAAAATGGGGATGTTGCCAAAAACGGAAAAAAAATTTCATACAAAATTTCAATTTTTTTTTGTTTGCATGATTGAAGCTAAATTCTTAGAATATGTACTACAAAGTATGTAGAGTGTATTTAAGTGATGCAAGTGCATCACAATAGACAATTTTGCGATATTATTCATATCTCGGAGATTATAGTTCAAACAAAATTGAAACAAACTCAAGAATGGTAATCAAACGATATAGTAACTAGCCAATTTCATAATAATAAATAATATTTGAAATTAACACAAGCGTCGGCCACGTCCTTACAAAAAATTGTGGTGATAAAAATAACGTTTCTATTGTAGTCCATTGAAGTGCTGCCTTCAATCTGACATCTCATATAAATTTTAGTCCACCAAAAATGTTTTTTTTTTATCATAATTCACTATGTAAATCAAATAGCGATCCGACGGATACAAGATGACTAAATGTGCAACAAATTTCGAATTCTTATATAATGGATTTTGAAGGAGGCCAACTTTCTTGTGGTCGGTGTGATTAAGAGTAATAATTCTGTGTCCAATTTTCGCTAACATTATGGAGAAAATAAACGCAAGGCATAAGACATTCCATTTTGTTTTAGAAAATGGTAACAGAAATCTTCATTCTGCACATTAATCAAGCGTATCCAATGTAGTGTGAGTATGGGTTAACTACACTCGACTCACTCAAACGAAATCCCTTTGCACTAGTCGGTCTCGTAGCTCTCAAGCCAGGAATATTTCAGGCGGCAATAATTGATCCATGAGCACAACGTGCAACTCGAACTACGAGTAACAGTGTGGCCAATTGGAAGCTGAAAGGTCATTTGCGGCATGACACTCGACAGCAGTCAAGCTACGGATAAACTGGTGCTCGCTGCAGGTCATCGCACTCCAGTTCTCCACGCACTACTTTCATTATTATAACTTTGAAAAGATGGAAGAATCCTACATCAGACTGAAGAGGGTAGCAAAGCAGATCGGACTGGTCATTAACACGTTGAAGATGAAGTAGGCTCAAGAGAGAAAACCGCCATTCACCACGAGCTTGTATCAATGGCGACAAAACCAAGGTGATTGAAGAATTCATGTACTTGGGCTCACTTGACCTCCGATAACGATACCAGCAGACAAATTCGGAGACGCAACGTGGCAGAAAAGCGTACGTACTTTGGACTCCAAAAAAACACTCCGATCGAATAGAGTTCACCGCCGTACCGAACAGACTCCCTCATTAAACCGGTGAAGGTAGTCCTCCTTGGACACGAGACCTGGGGTGGCATTGTGCATCTCGATTCGAACGTAATTCTATCGAGTCGAACATGTTCGGCATTACGGCTTTCGATTCGATCTCGAAAACGACTCATCGTTCGAGTATGCTCGAGGAGGTACAAGAATAACGAGATGTTTTGGCATTATGGAGACTCGATAGCACACTGAAAAACGACTCAAGTCGAATGAAAATCACTCGTCACCTTTATAGCTTTCGAATGTTGTTCGAGAGTCATTTCTTGCTGAAAGTTTTTCATTATATTTGTTATTATTTCTCTACAGGAAGAGTATAAATGTTTCATTATTGTATCTTGAAGGAAAGAATGTCATTAGTATACCTACTTTTATAGTTTCCAGACAATATGCAATCTCTAATTATCCCGAAATCCTCGTAAAAACGACTTCAACTTAAATCGTTTTTTTTGCAGTTTTCACGTATTTCTTGACAATTTCGATAAACCGCGTGAAAAATCTATGGGGAAAATCTGCGTAAAAACGTATATATTCCAAAATCTACGTAAAAATAGTTGAGTTAAATAAAAAAAAAACGCGCAAGAGATGACCCAAGTGCATCTAACTAAAACACATGGAAACATCAAAGTAATTTATTATCGAATCCTTTTTTAGCTTTAAATTATTTAGCTCAAAATTGGATATGTGGCATAAACTCGAATAAATATAATAAATGCTAAAGCATTTGATGAGTTTGATTGCTCTACGCATGCGGTCGCGTGTACTCAGACGACTAATCACAGTGGAGGACCGACACTTGATTACAATTAGAGCAATCAAACTAAACAAATGCTTTAGAAAAGCCATGCACAGCCAAGATATTTAACAAAAACAAAATGGTTTTCGTACGGCCGAGAATTGCTTATAATTTATTATAACTTATAATTTGTGTCGTAACTATATCTCAATTTATAAAACATGTCGTATCGGCATAATGTTTTAATCGGTTTCAACTGCTCAATAAATAATATTGCTTTTATAGTCACTGAGCACGATTTGCTTGTTTATAAATTAACTGCCAATTCATGCCATGGAGGATGCCTTTCCAACAGGCATCATGCTACACGCAGATGAAATTACTCTTATTCTCTTTGTTTACTCACATTCGCAATGCGCTGAAGGTTGTTTCTCCAGCGGGTGGCATGATAAACACGGAGACAGCTATCTCTTATTCTCTCTGTTTACATTTCGTTTGACAGAACATACTCGATTGAGCTAGTACAGCACCATTCGAAATCTTGTACTGCGACTGAATGAAGTCGAACGAAATACATAATGCCGCAATTTTTACGAAATGAATGCAAAAACGTATGAATCGAGTGATTCGATTCGAGATGCGCAATGTCACCCCTGGTTCTCTACAACGATCCGACAGGCACAATAAGGCGAGGTGTGGAGCGATCTCATGTGAACTTCACAGGAGGTACTCCACTTCTGATCTATGATTGATCTATTCCAATCGTAGCATCCATAGCCAATGAGTGAACTGCCTCGCTCAGATGGATGCCAAACAACGAGTAGGGGCGATCGTTGCTGTGATAAACAATGAGCAACGCCGTCTAACAAGCCAAGCCGTGGTGAGGTATCCATGTAAGCTACGATTTTTGCATTCGTTTGCTCTAATACCATGAAACCAAACTATCAAACCACATCATGCGTTCTGCTTTATTCGCTCTTCTTACAAGGTGATAAGATAGTCGAGAGAAAGTATCAACGCCTCACATTCAGTGTGCTAGAGTTCCAGACTCATAGAGGTCTTCATCTTTTGAATGCTTGAATGGCTTCTACTATCAACGCACCGTAACGACACTCATTGTTGTGTTACCAAGTGATTCGCCTCACTCAATAGGCTTCCATTGGTGATCGTTGAAGATCATTAAACGGTGAATCATCGGACATCCAATTTCAAAGATCTTAGGAATCTCATAACTTGCCCGCGCAGAGCATCAAGATGGCTTAGATCAACCCGATTTTTTCTCATGACCTGTTTTTTGCAATGCCTTCTCGGGAGCCTTACGGTTACATGTTACCACACTCTTACCATTACTGTTGAACTGTTGGCAAACATGTTGAATTCATAAGGCTCGTTATGCAATTGACATATCATGAAACTGGAAAAGCCAACAGTGTACTGATATTAATCGCTAGATAAATTCGCGTCAATTTTAAACAATAAGACGCTTTGAAATAAAATTGTTGCTTATTATCTATACGGGGATGCAGCAGAAAGACGGATAAAATTATAAAATGACAGTTTCTCGACTGGTATCAGAAAAGAGGAACATAATGACCAAAACAACTTGATGCCTATATAGCGCATTTAGAAAATCGAATGTGCCAATCATTAGCAATTAAACTTACTGGGGCTTGCTTGCTCCTGGATCACTCATGCAGCATCGGTTACATTATGATGTAAACAGCCGACTTCGCTTAATGGGTGTTATACTATGTACAATCAGCTTTTCGGCGACAAAATTAGTTAGAATACCAAAAAATATAACATCCTACGGTGGGCTGGTTGGATTAGGGTAGTGTGAATAGGGACATGGAAAACCTGAATAAAACGAGCAGAAAAGTTATAATGGAAATTGTTTGCAATGAGCGGTAATACGAGTGGTGGTGAGTGAACTTCATTATTTCAGTGAAGTGCCCACTATTCGTGCAGAGCCCATAATACGCATATAAACCTTAATGACATTCACTTTTGGTTTTGTTTATCCTGTTACATATTAATAAAAAGGTTTTAGCTCTAAAAAGTAATAAAAAAAATATTTTCGTGGTTGTTGCCAAAATCGGGAAGAAAATGTTGCCAAAAACGGGTGTTGCCAAAATCGGGGGTAGACAAAAACGGGTGTTGCCAAAATCGGGATGGGACTGTATTCGATTTTTCCGAGTTCCAGTTTCAAAATGATTGAGAACCTCTGACAAACAAGACAACTACCGTTTTGGACGGTATGAAAAATAAACAAACAATAAAACATGATTTTCATGAACAAACCCTAGAATGATGAAACTGTTTGATTATGGTTCTTTCACTCGTGAGCCGCGATTTATATTTTGATGTGATAGAATTCTTAACCATCAGAGACGTTTTGTTTTAAATGTGTTACATGCTCAGCTTCATTGGTCCCATTCGGCGGTCCCGTCGTCACACCGCTGAACCGCATTCAGCACAGCGTGATACTAAATTTGTTACTGTTATTTCCAACACGTGTCTCCGGAGAGGCACCCCTATGTGACACGCAGTAGGTAAGAACCTTAGAGCTAAGCCTGGCCGATGATGCTCGGAGTCGACAGTCAGTGCATGTGACGCTACGGGCAATTGATGAGGCGCTCACGAAAATGCGATGCATCTTCTTTTAGTGCCTTTTTCGGGAATAACGGAGCGGATGGTAACCTGAGGACACCGGGTAAGCAGGCAGCAGGGCCGTGTGCGCGCGCGATGCGATGGTGTGAAAATTTTCCTAGTTGATGAGCCGTTACTGTGAGTGACGGAGCAGCTCGGCACTGGCAGCCAGCAACCGGACGAAACACTTTGAAAGTGTTTTCGGTAATTTAAGAAGGGCGTCACGATGCCACTGCAGATAAAAATGTTAACTGCTTGGAACGATTTGATTGCGATGACTTTTGCAGCTGTCGAGTGGTGTTTTGTGTTGTTCTTGTGTAGGATGTTGTTTTCCTTTGTGAGGAAGTACGGTGTTTGGTTGTTTTTACTGAGAAGAGTCTCCACGGGAAGTGTTGTTTAAAAATTGTACATTTTGAAGGTCAAGTTTCAATATTTCTCTTGAGGTTTGTGCCAAAAATTACGATTCTATGGAAAATGGAAAGTATGTTGGCATAAGGCACGTGCAACCTTAAACATGAGAACATAACCTATTCGACCATTTATTGAGATCTTCCTTGGTAAGACGCACTGCAATGTAGGTTCAATTCAAATGAAAAATAATGCCATTTTATCCAATGGCTCGTTTTCGCTCCGCCGAACAATCTTCTTTTTCTTTCTTATAACATTTTCTCAATTAATTGAAAGCATGAGTTTGTATCTTATGTGGTAAGTACAATGGATACACTATGCCCAGGGAGTCGAGAACGTTTCCCATCCGAAAACATCCTTGACCGGAGCCAGAATAAGACTCGCCTCATTGGCCCAATTTCATAGTCTTGCCATTTAGGATGATTTTACAGTCCCCAGGCGGAACATGTTTAGGGGATTTAGAGTGGGGGAAAATGATGACCTGGGTCTTTGCCGCATTGATATAGATCTTCCAGCTGGTAGGTTACTCTGTCAGGGCATCTAGGCCGCGTTGGAGAGACACGAGGATACAGCCCTGAGAAACGCCTGCGACGAAGTCATGCGCATCGAAACTCGCATCGCTGATTGAGACTTGGAATGTCCTCACCGATAGGTAATTGTTGATGATTTCCATCAGGTAACTGGGAAGATTGTAGCGAGCGATGAAGTTTGCACACCAGGCCATCATGCCATATATTGTCGAATGCCTCAAATACATGAGTGGTCCGTTCCTTACAACCAACTGACGCGAGTTACCAACGTCCTCATACGGAACAAGTTTGTCTTTAAAACCTCCGCCATGGCCTTACTCGATGTCTAGTAAGGCCATGGCGGAGGTTTTAAAGACAAATTTGTTCCGTCTGAGGACGTTGGTAACTCGGGTCAGTTGGTTGAAAAAAACGGACCACTCATGTATTTGAGTTAGAGATTCAGGATATGGTCGAGGCCTAAAGCCTTCATGTTTTCCTAAGATTTGATTTTTATTTAGTCTACATCTAAACAGATTATACTGAATCAACAATTTGACGCCACAATACACAGTTCCAGGCCGCATCACTCCATCCTCGAATACGCCCCACGCTCGCTAAGTCGTTTTGCACCTGGCCTGTCCATCTCGCTCGCTGCGCTCCACGCCGTCTCGTACCTGCCGGATCGGAAGCGAACACCATCTTTGCAGGGATGCTGTCCGGCATTCTTGCAACATGTCCTGCCCATCGTACTCTTCCGGCTTTAGCTCCCTTCTGGATACTGGGTTCGCCGTAGAGTTGGGCGAGCTCGTGGTTCATTCTTAGCCGCCACACACCGTCTTCTTGCACACCGCCAAAGATGGTCCTAAGCACCCGTCTCTCGAATACTCCGAGTGCTTGCAAGTCCTCCTCGAGTATTGTCCATGTTTCATGTCCGTAGAGGACAACCGGTCTTATTAGCGTCTTGTACATGGCACATTTGGTGCGGTGGCGAATCTTTTTTGACCGCAGTTTCTTCTGAAACCCGTAGTAGGCCCGACTTCCACAGATGATGCGCCTTCGTATTTCACGACTAACATTGTTATCAGCCGTTAGCAAGGATCCGAGGTAGACGAATTCCAGAATCTGTCTGCACTTTTCGTCAAACCAATCGTTCCGTCGACTTCGTCCCATATACCCGACGTTGTTGTCCGCTGCGTCGTTAATGGCTGCTTCCACTGTATTCCAGCAGTCCTCAAGAGGGGCCCCATTGAGCTCACCCTCTTCCGGCAACGCTGCCTCGAGATACTGCGCGTATGCAGTGGCGACATCAGGTTGCTTCAGTCGCTCTAGGTCGTACCGCGGCGGTCGTCGGTACCGAACATTGTTGATGACGGATAGTTTTGGGCGCAGTTTAACCATCACCAGATTCTAAGATTTGATACAGGCCACCAATTCACCTAATGAGATCTCCAACTCCTCCGGAAAGTCGTTAGAAATGAAATGGATGCTAATAGCATACTCGTTGACGGCTGTTTCGTGTGGACTGACGATGTTCTGTCCAAGATTAGTGAAGAGCTGACGAAATGACGACCTATTTCGGTAACCTCCTCTGCAGGAGTTATTAAGCGATCCTTGGAGCCAGTGTTGTCCAAAAGGATCGAAGGTATAATGGGCGGAGGGGTCTGGGAGAGCGCGGATCATATTGCAGAAATCACTATTTCTGAGGACCATCATTCTGACCTGGATGATTTTCGTCAAGCGATTGCAACGTGTTTTAAGGGTAGGCAGTCCAGTACGCTGGTACTGCCTTCGAGTGACATTTCGTAGACGGATCAAATCTTTGGTGAGCGTATCAATGGTTAGGCACATGTCAACCCGTAACGCTGGGTAGACACCTTTACGTGGTGTGTTACGTGGTAAGATCTACCACGGTTGATCCAACGAATACCTTCCTCATTATCCAACTCCGTGGTACTTATTCGGTTGTCGCTAAGTCTGTGGCCTCTCGTTAAGTAAGTACCACATCAACACTTCCTTCCTCTCCATAGTTGCGGTGAAGATGGGCGTGGTCAGGAGTAGTAATCCTTCAGTAGTTATTTCAAGGACCACTCCCTTTCTTGATATCTGATAGCATTCTAGATAGCGATCTCAAAAGTAAAACATTAGTATCACTGGTCTCCAATCTACGAATTACACCGTAACAATTCTAATGCTGCCGAGACGTAGGCACACGTTTCTTACAGGCCAGATAAAGCTCTTATTGAATGGCGTGGAGCTACTCGTCGATTTCTTCAGATGGCGCTGGTAGTCGATGCCAGCATGGTGCACGCATCTTTGGTACGGACCCAGTCGACCCGATGATAGTTTCATCGGGACTACCGATGCCTATCTACCGAGAAGCTCACTTCCGCCACCACCGGGCAATGATATGAGCTGAGCTCCTGGTAGACGACTGGCTGCGAGATGTGGTCGCTGTTTGTCATGTACAAGTCTACTGTCGAATGGATGCCGGACCGACTTAGACGAGTGGGGAATCCGGGTTTAGGATCGTGTAGTGGCCTTCCTCCATGTCGTTTCTCCAAATAGTCTAGTTTCGATTGCAGCGAGTGTTTCACCAAGCTTGATATTTGGTATCAAGTCGCCGGCAATGATATACTTGTGGGATATAGATATCTGTCCAATATGAATACCCTAATAATAGAGATGTTAGTGGTGCCATTGCATAAGTAGCATAACGACCACCCACCAAGCCACCCACCGCTAGGCAATATTCGCCTCTACGGTTTCGCCACCCAGCACACAGCATGCCATGATTCTGCCTCTTTCTTAAAACGACTACCGGCGCGAGCACACGCGTTTTCCCCGAATAGTCTCCCATCACTCCGACGTCAGTGGCCAACGGAAGACGGACCAGCCGAATTGCAGCGAGAATCGGAACCTCACATTGGCGATCCTACCAGGTAAATTCTAGAATTTGCATGTTCAGGACTCTCGAGAATACTATGCGGTCATACAAAAAAAAAATGAACGTATTGAAATGTGAATGAAAGTCGTGATAATATTTCATATTCTATCTAGAATGTGCTTACCATCGGTTTGTGACCTAAATTACCACATGGTGTTTTTTTCTGAAAGAACATCGGAAATGTTTTTTGATAAAATTGCATCGGTTGACACCTGAAGGACACCGAAATGACAAAATGACATCGGCTTGTGACTTGGCGTGTCACAAGGTGTTCTCAGAAAACACCGGAACAACTACAAAATAGATTTCGGAAATATGTTTGGCATCGGTTTGTGGCTTAAGTTGCTACAAGGTGTTCTGGAAGAACACCGAAAATGTTGTGGATAAGATAGCATCGGTTTGTGACTTGGAAAGTCACAAGGTGTTCTGAAAGAACATCGGAAATGTTTTTGATGAGATTGCATCGGTTTGTGGCTTGGAATGCCTGAAAGGACACCGGAATGACAAAAAAAAAATAGACATCGGCTTGTGACTTGGAGTGACACAAGGTGTTCTGAAAGAACACCGGAACAACTACATAGCTATTTAACGAAAAAAATATGGATTTCCGATCGAAAATACGTTTGGCATCGGATTGTGGCTCAAGTGGCTACAAGGTGTTCTGGAAGAACACCGGAAGTGTTGTGGATAAGATAGCATCGGTTTGTGACTTGGAAAGTCACGAAAGAACATCGGAAATGTTTTTGATGAATTGCATCGGTTTGTGGCTTGACATGGCACAAGGTGTTCTGAACGGACACCAGAGAAAATGTTGATAAGATGGCATCGGTTTGACTTGGAATGTCACATAACTATTTGAATTTATTAAAAAAAAAAAAAATCTTGGCATCGGTGTTATGGCTTGAATTGCTACAAGATGTTCTAGAACAACGAAACATTTGGATGGTTTTGACCAAATATTTCATTTTATATTAAGAACATTCTTGATGTCTGTTTGTTTGGGAGAACACTGGACAATTTATTATTGTGATTGATCATCGGTCCGGGGAAACGTTGATAATAACAGAATAACAGAATGATTGATCCATTGGTTTATCATTTGGAATAACATAATCAGTTCTTGAGAACCACTGGAAAAGTTATGTTTAATAGTGATGATAACACCGATACGTGAGTTGCAATATCACATGGTTTTCTGGTAAAACACTGGAACACCTACATTTTTTTTATAAACATAATTTTCGAAAAATATGCATTACATCGGTTACGGCTCAAATTGTCAAAAAAAAAAAAAATAATAATAAAAGTAATAAAAAAAAAAATATTGTAGACACCGGTTTAGGACTTGAAATGTCCAAAATGTTCTGTTGAAAAAAAAAGAAAAAGAAAAAAAAAAAAGAAAAAAAAAATTAGTGAATATTTTTGTCATCGGTTTGTGTTCTTAAATTATATAAAATATTAAATAATTTGGATGACATCAAATTCCTACTTTTGAATAACAGAATACCCACAAATCGTGGGCCACGATTCCGATGATATACATGTACCGAATTGATTAGAACTGCATGATAGTGACACTTTATTTCGAAAATGTGCTTATCGATCGAACTTTGTGTCTCTTGTTTTCAATAGGTTACATAACATGTCTAACTGTGGAAAATATGTACGGGCCCCACTGGCCGATGAAGATTTTAATAAAGGCGAAATAAGTGAAGATCAAAATGACATATGTTCGCTATACTCTGATGACTTTGAAGTGGCTGCCCACGAAACTGTGGAAACCGAAGACCAATCCTTGGTGGAACCCGGTACCATAAATGAAGAATGGGGTATCCTGAGAAACTCCCCCACAAAACGTACCTGTGAAGCGAATCCATCAACTAATAAAAATAATGAAAGCGATAAACATGATCTTGAAGACACTGTGCATTCGGAATTTGCGGAGCGTGCATCCAATGTACGGTGGGATCTTATTCCGAAGTTTCCCAAGGACATCCCATCCAATAAACTTGTCGACTATCGATCCAGGTTCTTATTCGCTCGCCCTGTAAAATCAACGAGCTTCGAACAAACCAAACTTGTTTTGGAGGAAATATTCGCTCGAGAAGGTTTTCCAAAAACCATTCGATCAGACAATGGACCGCCATTCAACGGGGATGAATACCAAGCATACTGCGCAAATCGAGGTATTGAAGCTATTTTCTCGACCCCCCTGTTCCCGCAGCAAAACGGGCTCGTCGAGAACTATATGAAGCTCGTCAATAAAGCAATGGCTTCGGCACTCAGCAACAGATTGTGTTTCAAGTCTGAGCTACAGGCTGCTGTCAATGCCCATAACGCTGCGGCACATTCGATTACAGGTGTCCCGCCCGAGGAAGTAATGCTGGGCCGTAAAATAAAGCGCAAGCTTCCTTTGTTGCGGCACGAAAAAGCAACACATGATGACGAACTTCTCAACCGCAGAGATAAAATTGAAAAGTTGAAAGCTAAAAAGCGTGAGGACTCTAGAAGAGGAGCACGAGTTTGCCGGGTAAACCCAGGCGACACGGTCATAATCGAACGCCTGACCCGGGTGAAAGGAGACAGCAGGTTCGACTCTCAGAGGTTCACTGTCATCAAACAGGACAACGGCAATCTTGTTCTCCAGAATGATCGTGGCCAAACTATAAAGCGTCATGTCACTCAGACCAAAAAGGTAGGTCCCTGGCGTCTATCCGACTCCAAAGCTGATGATGGTATCTCACTTACCCCGAAGCACAATGACCCTCATGTGCCTGGAACATCAACAAATGCACAGAGACACCGACCCAGCAGAATTAAATTTGTTCCTTCGTATATGAAAGACTACGTGCAATCAGTCGAGTGATGTTTTTTTTCTCTTATTTTTTCTTGTTCTCCTACCTCATGATTTTTTACCTAAAAAAACAGATTTGAAAATGGATTTTATTGTATATTCGAGAGCAGAACCGAATAATATGTATATTTTACCTTAAAATAGGAACGACGTAGCTGAACATTTAGTAGTCATTATTACAGCAAACATAACATTAAATAAATAAAATAAAGGTTTATATTACACATAAAACAACCCGAACAGAGTGAACGGTTTAACGTTTGTAAATAATTAACAATCAGAGGCACAGTATGAGTTCGATCAATCAATCATCATTACGTCAATGTGTGCGAGTATGAGTGAGAGAAAAACAAATACACGCTGTTTATGAAAACCCGATTTAGCGTCTTTAATGAATGGTGAAATATTTCACGCATGACTTTGCAAAATATCCAATTTTACAATCGAAAACAAGTTTTTTTTTGTTTTTGACGAACAGTTCGATGAATCATTTAAATTCAGCTAATTAACTTAAAAAAAAATAATTGGGGATCACAAAAAAAAAAAAAAAATAATGATTTCAATTTATTTTAGCAAAACACAAACAAAATCGAGGAAAAGTTACCATCTTTATACTAATCAGAAGATAATTATAGACATATACTTTTTTATAGTGGAAGGGGGATGTGGGATATAGATAACTGTCCAATATGAATACCCTAATAATAGAGATGTTAGTGGTGCCATTGCATAAGTAGCATAACGACCACCCACCAAGCCACCCACCGCTAGGCAATATTCGCCTCTACGGTTTCGCCACCCAGCACACAGCATGCCATGATTCTGCCTCTTTCTTAAAACGACTACCGGCGCGAGCACACGCGTTTTCCCCGAACAGTCTCCCATCACTCCGACGTCAGTGGCCAACGGAAGACGGACCAGCCGAATTGCAGCGAGAATCGGAACCTCACAATACTGACCTTGTCTCCGCATTAGCTTCACGATATACCTACTAAGGACGGTTGCCAGCTTTGGCATGAGTTTGGTAGTATGCTGCGAAGAGCGTGATTGTGCCGACCGCGATGACCTCGGTGACACTCAGCTGGAAGCTTGGCAGCAGGTGAGTTGATGTTGTAGAGAAAAGCGATGGTCACACCACCGAGTCTCATGTAGCGAAAGTCCAGTATGTTGACGTTAACCTCCGGTTAACGGAAATGCACCTTTCTTTGACGCCACGTCTGTTTCCTTCTTTTCAAGAAAATCCTTCAGCTCGGTGGTTTTGCTTTTGAGGTATGCAGAAGGAGGGATCGGGGGCCATTCGCTGGATGATGGAGCCAGTGGTGCTGGAGCTTGAATCAACGCAGCTCCTGCGGCCAGTAGCTTATGCAGTTGTAACGGTGGGAGGATTGGAATCGCTTGATGAGGGACCGGGATGGTCGGATTGTTCACCTCGTTGAGCGCAAGAACACGATTCCTGGTCCTGGTGGAAACCTTCTTCCGGATTTCCAAAAAATCCGCCTGTTTCGGACAGCCTTTGGTGGTAGCACGATGTTTTTGCCGCATTTGGCGCACTTGGGATCGGCCAACTCCATCATTTCACACTGGTCGGAAGCATGCAGATTGCCCCGGCTTCACGCGGCAATGCCGGGTGTCGTTCCCAAAATTGAAGCAGATTGTACATTGCATGACGTCGCGGTGCACTGACCCGTAACGATCTCCGTCGACGATAGAGAAGTTGATAACGCCGATCAGCTTCAGATCCTTAAATGTGCTCCAGTTGGACCAGATAAAAGTGGTTGCGACACTTTTTCGTCTTGTCGTGACGAGCGATTTTGTGCACCGCGGCTTGAGTCCACTGCTTTTCAGTTCCTCGATGAGCTCCTTCTCTTCCAGGTCATGAAGTCCTCTCAGCAAATCTTTAGCCGGCTTCATGAGGTGAGGTCATTAGTCATGAGTGAAAAACTCATATTTGTGTATCTCAAGGAACTCCATGACTGATCTGTTGTGCTCCGTGTTTGCGGGCGCCACCCTAACATTTTCACTGCACAACCGGGTTGCGATTGAAGAAATCGTGGTACATCGCCAGCAGCCAAAGACATGTGACTTCCGCTTGCCTAGCAGCATAATAATCTCCACAATTCCCATCAGCATACGAGAGGGACTCTCATTAGAATCCAAGAAGAATTTCCATCACAATCCGAGAAGAATTCTCATTGGAATCTCTAAAGAATCGTCGAAGAATTCCAACCGGAATCCAGAAGAATTCACTCTGGATTTCTGTGGGGGAACCCTTTATAGTCTATGGAGGATATGCTTCAGAATCTCTCGTACGGAGGATATGCTTCGAAATTCCTCCGGAGTCGTTCAAAGATTAGTTTCGGAACCATTCGAAGATTTGCTTCGGAATTCCTCGACGATTTGTTTCAGAAAACTTCGATGATTTGCTTCAGAATCCCTTGAATATTTAATTCAGAGTCTTTCGACGTTTTGCTTCGGGATCCGTCGACGATCAGAATCCCTCTGACGATTTATTTCGAAATTCCTCGACGAATTGCTATGGAATCATTTGGCGATTCGCTCCGGAATATATCGACGTTTTTTACCAATGTGTTTATTTATTAGGCTCAGCTGTTTCCTAAAAAAACTTTACGGAGCCGAGAGCTATTGATATCTATACACATAAAAAATAATTTGTCTGTCTGAACCTTGCAGACCCCGAAACTACTGAACCGATCGGCGTGAAAATTTGTATACAGAGGTTTATGGGGCCAGGGTGGTTTGAGACACCTCCCCCTTTAGTACAGGGGGCTCCCATACAAATGAAACATGAATTTCTTCATACTTCGGGAATTATTCAGAGAATAAATAAATTTTAGACGAAACGAAGTTCGTCGGATCTGCTAGTATAAATATAAAAATAACATTAATAATAAGATCTTCGGACACACTTCTTTTTCGGTTGTGTTGTTGAACCGGAGCCCAAAGCAGAGACAAAGCTTCCTTGATTGCGATTGCCACCTCCTCTAGCGTGGGGTCGTACACTAATTACGTAAGCATTTATGGGGGAAGGGGGGGGTCTGCCATTTTCTTACGTTCCATATAAATAAAAAATTATTTATATGGAAAAAATCTTACATGGGGGGAGGGGGGTTGAAAACCCCAGAAAAAAATGCTTACGTAATTAGTGTACGACCCCTAACATCATCTTTCTTCCTACGATTTTTTTCTCCGGGCGTGCATTTTCACGAACTTCCGACTGTCCTTGGTTTTCTGGTTTCAGATTTTCTCCCGGAACTTCGATGAAGTCTTCATCCGAGGTTTCCGACGACATGACATCTTTTTCGTTTCCAGAAACTACTCCAGCATATGTAGTACACTGTCCTTGTTTTCCTGCCTTCTTCCGTGATAGATAGGGACAAGCATCCCTCCGATGGCCTACTGCTTGACAAAGGAAGCATGTATCCTTAAGTCCGTCGTAGAAAATTCTTGCTTTCATGCCGGCTACTTCCATCGATGGAGGAATGCTATTTTCGATTTCCATAAATACACCATGGACCTCAGTGGACAGGTGATCTAGGCCCAATTCCGAGGGAAGCTTTTCACGGACATAATCCGCTAATACTACAAACACGATCAACTTTCCCAAACAATCCGAGCACCTGCGACAAGCTTTCGTCCGCAACCTCCGGTGGCAGATCGAATACTCGGACGTACCGCATATTTGTTCTTGCGATTTGCATCCGAACTTCAACCGACTTCCCACTCGAATAAACAAACATCCTCGGGTCCATGTTTTTCCTCATCGATTCCTCCATTGCATCGCGCGAAACAAATTTGATGTACAGCGAACGATCGTGTGCCGTTTTGTACGCCGTGTCCATCACTAATAAATCTGTATCGAGCTGCTTCAAAAGCAGGCGATTTCAGCCCATGATGACTAGGGGGACTAGCGACTGGGAAACGGAACTGGACTGTATTAACGAATACTTTATCTACCTCTTCAGCGACAGAGACACACCACCGTAGAATGTAAACGGCCAATAAACGAAGAGAAGCACAATTGCTTACTATTGTTAGATATAAAAAAAAAAAACAAATAATGCATAAAGCAAAACTATTTCGTCTGCAGCCGACGACGACAGCAACTAAACTGAAACCTATCGACGGTTTGCTTCGGAATTGCTCGAAGATTTAGTTCGGACTCCCTAGACGATTTACTTCGGAACCCCTCGACGAATTGTTTCAGAATCCTTCGAAGATTTGCTTCAACATCCCTGGAGGATTCCCTTCTAATTCGCCGGAGGATTCTTTACGGAGTCCCTGTAGGATTAATTCGGAGTCTCTCGACGATATGCTTTGGGATCGCTTGCTTCTACATTCTTGAAACATTGCCTACGTTAGAACTCCAAGATGATTTCTGACAGAATCTCTGGAACATTCCCGTTTGAACTCCTGGTACATTCCCGTCGGAGTTCCTGGAATACTCCCAGTCAGAATTCCTGGTGGATTTCATTCGGAATCTCTTGAAGATTTTCATTGGAATCCCTTGAACATTTCCGTCGGACTCCCTGAAACATTCCTGTCGTAATCTCAGGTGGATTGCCTTCAGAATTCCTGGAGATTCCCGTTGGAATCCATGGAATATTCTCGTCGGAACCACTAAAGGATTCTCATCGAAATTCATGGAATATTCCCGTCGGAGTCTTTGGAAAATAATGCATTTTTTAGTATTTGAGATTGATAGAATATTAATGAAATATACAAAAATATCCACTGCCTACCGGTGGGAACCTGACGGCGATTCATCTTATATTGTCCTATGAGTGTGCGGGACAAAGTTGAGAATTATTGTCTGTAACCTATTTTTTCCAGAGATTTTTTTTCTATTAATATTTTAAAGAGCTTTATTTACATAATGGATTTTTCCTCTGTCCGTCCCAGTCCAGTATACAGACAACATAAAGATGATTTTACTAGCTGTTATTCATACCCCATACAGTTCATCGTTCTCTGCAGACATTTATTGGAATTGTTGGCGTCAACCTAAATTCAACTGCATTTCTCCAGTTTATATGACGCATTGGCCATAAAACTCAATAATGTTCTCCCTATTGCTAACCCACACGGCTCTTGACAAGAAAAAATATTTTCACACGTTGGTTGCTTCATTCCAGAGGAAAAAATACACACATTCTGATTCTTTGTTCGTCGAAACCATGCACGAGACAATTGAGCACTTCTGGATCGTTTCTTCATAAAGACACTCGTCGTCGTCGTGTCGCTCTCCCATTCAATCGAGGAGCTACGAAAGTAGGTACTTGCGCTACAACACGCCGGAGTAATTGCAACAATTTTGATTGGATTCCATTTCCCACCGCATAACGATTCCCGTATCCGCTGGGAACGCCACCTGGCGAGTACCATGAATATTGATTTATCGCAGTCAATCAAAGAAATTGTGTTCTGCTGGGTGGATGACGGTGGTACCGATCGATCTTGGCAACAGTCGCTGCCAAGCGGCCGGGGTCTGGCCCGGTGGAAACACATTTCGTAAGCTGCAAATTTTCTTCCGAAGGCATCAACACTTCTCAGCAGGGAGACACTTTCGAGAGGGCTGCCGATTGTTGCCACGGAAACTCACCTTGGCAACACCACGTTCTCGTTGGCCGTTGCTCGGAATGCCTCTTTTGCCGCGTGGGGTGATTGAGTAAGACTGCCGCCAATTTACTGCCTTTGATGTTATTGTAGCGAGGCGAAATACTTTATTGCAAACTTTGAATAACCGGCAGAAAGTTCAGCGTGCTTGTTGAGTCCTCTGATGGAAGAAGTTTGTCCTCCGAAGCGGTTACGTAATATGGCGAGCGGATTTGCCCTTACTTTCCCGTTGGCTGCTTTAACGCCGAGACGGAGAAGCGAATTTTTTCAAGGAATAAGAGTAGAAGAATGTATTTCCCACTTCATATTTTATGACGTTTTCATCTTCCATTGCAGCTTACCTTATCGTTCACTTGCGCACTAGTTTTGCAGTTTTAAATTTACTGTTCCCGTTCATAAAATGTATGGCTCGCATTTGGGAAATTGAATAGCAATAACGATGATTCACAATATCTAATATCTATGACACTATTTTCCAAAAATGATTTATTCTTTTTATTCAGTATATTTTGTTATTTGATAACCAATATCATAGATTGAAGACAAAATCTCCGTTTTAAAATTCAAGTACAAAATCTCTCTTTTGAAGGAAAAAACATAGAATGTAATGTACCTACTTGAAATTCATAAAGTAAAAATGTTCGCTTTCCAGAATTTTCATACTTGTGATCAAACGAAAGTTGAAACAAATTTGTTATAGGTTGTTCTGATTACGAATGTATTCAGAATCCATCCAAGATCATTATCACTTAAAAGTCTGATTCTAGTGTGGCTTCGACAGGAAGCAGTCTGAGCAAATATTGATTACTAGTCGACCCGGCAGACGTTGTCCTGCATAGTAGGCGAAAATGCGCGTTGTGAACTGCCCATGCCAGATTTCCATACGAATCCTAATTTTAGTTTTTCACGATTTGCTTAACCCTTCGCGTGATTTTCGCATGAGGAAATATCATATAAACCCGTCGGAAACGGTAACGAACATATCTGCTGAAGAAATGAAGAAAATCCATCCAATCGTTTTCGAGTTATGCGGATACGAACACAGACCATTTCATTTTTATATATATAGATAACAAAGATGGATAAAGTCTCACTAATTGAAACAGAAAACATATCGAAGCTGTCCGACTGCATTCAATCAGCGGTTGCCAGTTCGAGGTAAACACATTTGCTCCTACCAATATGAGCTCCCTACGATGATTATAACCCAACGGTTCCAGACAGAGTGTTGTATAATAATGGTTTTGGATTAACATTGAGCTGAAGCCCGAACGCATTTTGGGCGGATAAAACGGGTGCACTGGGCAGCAGTCGTGGATTGAGGATTGATTAAATGACCAGAATAGTAAACTCTCGCCGGATAGTGGATCAAGGGAAGCGACCAACAGACGAAAATGGTGAGCAAAGACGGCGGCGTCAGTATGGGTATGTGTTTGTTAACATTCAATAAGTAAATTGCAAGATAAACAAGCAACTAACCACTGCACTGGAAAGTGCTGCATTAGGGGAAAGTTGTCAACAGTGAATTCACTTAAATGTATTTTATTATACATATTATACATATTATACGGTGTTAAATAACATATAGGAAGACGAATAATGTGTATAGTATAAGCCCATCACTTGGTGAAACAATTGATAAAACTGATGAAAAAACCTGTACTAAATTTATGCAAAGCAAGATTTCAAGTAAGAAGAACCTTTTAATTTAAGCTAGGGCTCGAGAAAGAATTTTTAAACAATGTATTTACCAATTTGTCACAATTCAATAATGAGAGACCTCGTGCTTAATTGAAGATTAGAGCAAGTCGAGTTTTTGGAGAAAAACATTCGGAATACAAAATAAACCGATCTTAAACTAGCAACAAACAATTTCAACTCATCTTAATTCAATTTGTTACTGCGTCCACCCTCGTGGCCTCAGACGAGTACTCAATCTACAAGGAACGCCTCAGATTAGCCATATTGTATTATAATTATTTTTGTATTATAATAATTTGCTACTGTGTCCGCCCTCATAGACACAAGCGAGCGTTCAACCGACTTCTCACACCATCAACATATAGACTGTGAAGGTAATATCGAATATTCTTTTTTTAAACCCTTTACAACCCAAAAAAAATGTTTTTTGTGGTCTTGAGTTGAGTGCCCAAATGTTGTGCACTTCCCTCTACAATCAGTGCGATAACCAGTGGATTAGAAGACGCCCGAACACAAACGAAACGGTATGGGATGCAGCAGATTTTGGCTCGCTTTCCGCCGTCTGCCTGGACGACGGAACGCTGGGAAAATGTTTGATTTGTGCATGATCAATGAGATGGAAGCGACTGATTGTCTTGGGTCTAATGTTTGGTGAATGCATCTTCCGCGTCTTCTCCCCTGTTTGGCTGACGTTGAGTAAATACTGAAAATGGAAATGTTTGCCCACACTTCCATTACGGACGGATGTTGCTTGAGTAATGAGCATGGATAGTTTAATTAGATTAAGTGATGCCGATCGATGGTAATGTATGTATCGAAGGTTTATTATTGGTGGGGATTTGCACTTCAGACATCGTCGTGACTACAATGTTGAAGTAATAGTTGCAGATCTATTTGCCGTTTATCTAATCCCGTTAAGACAAATGTTTATAATTTTGTTTGTACAGAAGAATCATTGATTCTGAAGTCAACTTTTGCTTGCCACGTTGGCCGATTTTTCTGAAATGTTTTCCTGTTTTGTCCAGAGTATCAGGGCATCAATTAGCACCGAATAAGAGGGCTGCCCATCAAAAAATTTGAAAAAAGGTTTTTTTGAGCCATCTTACTCCACTCCACATAGATAGATAGTCTGCTAAGTATTCCAAATATGTTTCATTTCCTTTGCATAAGGATTTCTGGCAAGAGATACATTTCAAGAAAACAGCTTGCTCCTTCCATTATTAAGAAATCTGAATTTCGTTATGTCATTAATAAATGGCGTTCTGATCCTTCAAAGATCCACCGAATTAGTAAAGATTTTGCTAGAAACTTTTGAATTTGAAATCGCACTCTACAGAGCTAAACTCCCGAACCTAGAATACAGGAAAAGCGATAACTAACCACCGGAAAACGGTACATAGGATTATCCAGGATTGCAGCATACTTCCACAGAGATGTAGAAGTGCATATCCAATCAGCCCGGATTTCAAGGATTCTTCCCCATCAACCAAATACTCTGTCATGAGGGTTTTTAGGTATTAAGTTTTTAATCTACCAGTTTCTTATTGTATTAACTAGAAAATTCTATCTCTTTAATGCAAACTTAAAATTTTAGTTTTAGGTTGAAAACAATTGGCGAGACCCTTACTGGCCGACTGGGAGTTCAAGTTCACGTCTAGGCTTCCATTTCAATAAGCTGTATGTGTGAAAATAGGAATATTTGAGGTGTTATTAATCCTTGCCACTATTGCATTGCTAAAGAGAACAGCACACGAATAGCAAACTTTTACTTACTTTTTTTTGGATCGCCTGATTCTCCGCTTTATTGTTTATGACACGACATATTTTTGTTGATTGCGACTGGCAGAATGGATATTTTGGCATTGGCATTTTGGCTTTCTCTGTCTAGCCCGACGTTTCGGTTCCGTGTATTAGACTTTTTTCAAGGAGTAACTAGAAATATAAAACGTTTTATTACATGGATACACTAACTTGAACATTTGCTTAAACATACGCTGTCGGCCGACTCTTGGTACATGCAGAATGAATGTCTTGATTGGGTAGTTGGAGCTGTTTGTAGATGCATTGAAAATGTGATATTACATTATTGATGAGACAATATTCACTGCACATTGACACAACGTATACACAACTTGGTCCAATAACCAAATGAGTTCTTTGCAGCGTTATTTGATATGGAATTTTTTTTTGAGCTTTTACATTCCACTAAAAGCTTTACTTGTCATAAGATGAGTTAGTACAATTCCATTTAATTCCACCACTTAATTGTACCTTTGACAGATACGTATGTTGACCTCAACAGTAAGGCCTTCATCAGTGTCACGTACTCAGTGCGTCGACTTGGCCAAGTCGAGTCAAGTACGAGACACTGAAAAGGTTGATATACGTATCTGTAACAGCGATGGAATTAAATGGAATTTTACAAACTTATACTGCCGGAGATGGAACTCGAATATACAATTTTGTTTGTCGACATGAATCAAAACTATTCCAATACCGTTTGTGCTTAGTGGAAGCCCTAGAGCAAATCAAACGCTTAACTCAGCACTTAGATATTGGAATAGCTGACTCAGGACCAATAAAGTCTTGTGATACTTCAGTGCGAACTACTCATCAGCCAATTCGTTTCCAGCTGTTAAAGAATGGCCAGGTGCCCATATACGTTGCGTTGTAACGGAGTATTTCGTAAATTGCATACTAATAGCTGTAATGTTTGTTCTTTAACATTCTTACTCCAACTGCTTATAGATTACTATTTGGGATTTATTAGCAACCCAATTAAAGGTTCAAAATGATGGAGCATGAAAGCTACCATTACTGGCCACGCCCTTCTTTTCGGATACTAGGGAAAGGAAGGAAATGATGATATGACATTTTTCGGAGGTGAACTAGCCTTGGGCTAAAAACCTCTTTAATAAAGATTATAATAATAATAATAATGATATGACATCTACTTAACGAGAGGCCAGCGACTCACCGACGCCCTCATAGATATCAAGTAGTTGGATGGTTGGTAGGGTATATAGGGTACAGTGACCTGCATAAAAAGCCCACTTGCCGTTTTTCATACAAAATGGTCAACTTTGGAGATCTAGATCTCGATTGCGTGTGAACCAATTTTGCTGAAAATTTGACCAGAGCTCAGATCAAACTTGAATTTTGCCACACCTGAATTTCGACCATATTGATTCATAGGGAACATAAGCTGCGAGGCGGCTCTGTCCCAGTGTAGGGATGTAATGCCAATAAGAAGAAGAAGATGAATTGATTTACACATATTTTGCAAGTTCGATTTTGAAAGCACTTTACCAGAAGGTCGTGCGGATGGAACAAAACGGGGGAAGGTTGATCCATGTGAAGACTGCGCTGAAGACTACTTACATCCATCAAACTTTTTAATACATCACAAAGGAAAGTTTTAGTTACATTGAAAATAGCATAAAATAAGCTCACCGGATAATAAATGCTGCTTCACGCATCCAGTTCAAATTTTGCTGATCTCAGGGTCCTAATGAATAAGGATGTTCGAGTTGCTTAAACTGGAAAATCATACTCCGGAAACAGTTGTCCCTCTCGGCGAAAAATTGGATAATTATTAAAATTGGCGTTAGTGAACCGGTCAACTCTGAGCAGAACTTGTTTTGCAGAATCACACGTTTTATGTTGAAATAAATAGAAAGAAGATTTGCTTGACGGCTAAGACCTGAGTTGATTGAATCTCCTATTACGGAATAAACTCTCTTGTTATTAGCCTTTGGCTTTGCCAATCAAGACTTTTGGACGGCACACCCTCGATTATGACCCGGCACAAACATCACGTTCGCTCCCTCGCAAGGAAATCTAACTCGTGATCCAACATTTAAAAATCCATGATCCAGGACGAAACATTCGCGCACTCCGCGGAAGTGATCTACATATATGATAAGACCTGAAATCTTTAAAGAAAAAATCCCGGTGGTGAACACCAGTCAAATAAGAAAATACGAGGGCAGAAAAAATCGAGGATAAAATGCTGTTATTGTAGGGTGCTGTCAATACGATACACCGCGCGGCTGTTGAAATGTTTCCAAAAGCGCATTTGCACAAGATTCCACGCGGCGTTTCACATTCGAAAGGAACAACCGCACCTTAGGAAACGCCGCAATGTTATCTCCCCATAAGGGCCGATGTCCACGTAGCGGTTTTGAACTTGCGTCCACGCATTTGCGGTAGAAAGTACCCAACATCAAATAGAATCATGTACACGCGCTTGCGTTAACGCGGCGTCGACACGCGTCTCATTTGCGGCGAGAGCTTCCGCAAAGTCACCGTAATTCCCCACAGGAAGGCAGCGTGCACGCGAGTATTTATTGACATTTCTTCATTCTTTTAACGTAGGACTACGTCTGTGTTTTCTGTATTGGGGTACACTTTACAATTGGGTTGTTTAGGGGTATACATGTTTTTACATATTCTGAATCTGCATACAAAACTGAGCCTAACCTCAATTTTTCAGAATTTTTGGAGCCCCGGAACAATTTTTAATTTGCATTTTAAATTTATATGGGACTAAAAATTTGTTCTTATGCTGCATGGGCCAACTGTCATTCTATGAATGTTAGTGTCATTCTATCGATTAAAATGGCTTATTGTTTGCTATACAAAAATGAAAATAAAAGGTTTACAAGCAAAATAAAAATATGTTGGAGATCAGAAAAGCATGCTCTTTATGTTAAACTATAAAAAACCTCATATTTTTCTCTGCTCAACAACCCAATTGCGAAAATCGGGGACCGTCACGAAAATATGATAGACTTTAAACTTTAATATCTAAGCCGTTTCTTGATGCATTTTCAATTTTTTTGGACCATTCGATCAAGGATGAGTCAACGCTTCTTTGTATTTATATGAAAATACTGAATTTTAACTATTTATTATCGAAAATTGATGAAAAGTTTAGAAATAGGTCAACCAACCAATCACGTACATGCATCACTAGCACAGACATCAAAAATCAATCACTTGCGGGTTTGGATCTAATCCTCAGTTTGAACAAGATTTTACGCAGAGCAGACGCATCAAAGCGATCGCAGCGGAGCGGACACAGCATCACGGAAGCGCTAATGACATTTTCAAAGGAAATCCATCGCATTGGTGGTGGTGCTCGATGTGTTGCTGCAGATCATGCAACCTCAACGAACCAGAATTTCATATGAAGAAAAGGTTGACCATAAAAATAGCACTGTGGCGATCCCGCTCCGCCAGTGCCGATGTTGAAAATTTATTACAAATTGTGGTGTCAGTTAGTTGGAAAGGAACATTGGGAAAAGAAATTTGGTTCTTCACAGGACCAACATTTTACGAAAAGAAAGAGTTAATTGCGAAAATGGACTGTTCCGGTGGCATCGGGTTTGGCGTGGTAGTTTGGTTGCTGTTAGTGATTCCATCCATTCAATATCACTACATCATCTCCCTCCGACGCGCTATCAAATTCGCTATTTACGATTGAGTTTTGCACTTTGAAGAAAGTTTATTTCGGATAGTCGGATCAACTACTTTTGCATAAAATCAATGAAGACGCCACCTCAGTGGAAACTTTCCACTGCAACCACCCATCGGTGAACGTCGCTCGGACAGACAGATGGCAAGAGATAATATTTGGTAATATGAAGAAACTTCGTCTTGAGTGAAATTTCTGCTGTTATTCCTCGTAACAATACTTACATGTGTACATCTCATAACCAAATTCAGAATCGAGAAAATTTCATAGGGTTCTTAGAATTTGTCATTCTCCGAACTTGTCTGCGAAATTCCGATCGAAATGGCTCGCGCGCGCCAAAAAGCAGCCTTCTTATATCTAATGAAGTAATTCCATTATCCCCACCCCTTCATTAATCGTTATGAGTGCACATTATATTTACACCCATATCAGATCACAAAGGGGCGGGGCTAACGGTCTTAATTTATCAAATACCAGAAAGCTGCTGTTCGGCGCGCGCGAGCCATTTTGATCGGAATTCCACAGAGAGCGGTTCGACATTCAATGCAGCGGAGCGGACACAGCAGCACTGAGTGGGTGGCAATGCTGAAAATTTATTTCAACTTTTGGAGGCTTAGCGAAAAATCATCAAGTGGCGGTCGGACAGTTGCAACGCAAGGTGTCGACAAGTGATTGGATGCAGTTAGTTATTGGAAAGGCGCATTGGGAAAAGAAAATTGGTTTTTCTCAGGACCAACATTTTATGAAAAGAAAGAGTTAATTGCGAAAATGGACTGTTTCGGTGGCATCGGGTTTGGCATGGTAGCTTGGTTGCTGTTAGTGATCCCATCCATTCAAATTCATTGCATCATTTCCCTCCGACGCGATATAAAATTCGCTATTTACGATTGAGTTTTGCACTTAGAAGAAAGTTTATTTCGGATAGTCGGATCAGCCTTCTTTTGTATAAAATGGTGGCTTTTGTTATAAAATCAATGAAGACGCCACCTCAGTGGAAACTTTACACAGCAATCACCCATCGGTGAACGTCGCTCGGACAGACAGATGCCGAAGGCTGATGTTTTGCAATATGAAGAAACTCTGAAGAAACTGTTGTCGTTCCTCGCAACAATACGCATCTAAGATAAACTACATTTCATAACCAAATTCAAAATCGAGAAAATTTCATAGGATTCTTAGAATTTGTCATTCTTCGAACGGTCCGTTGTCTGCGGAATCCCGATCGAAATGGCTCGCGCGCGCCGAAAAGCAGCTTTCTTATATCTAATGAAGTAATTCCATTAGCCCCGCCCCTTCATTAATCGTTGAGTGCACATTATATTTACACCCATATCAGATCACAAAGGGGCGCGGCTAACGAGCTTAATTTATTAAATGCAAAAAAGCTGCTTTCCGGCACGCGTGAGCCAAGGGTGGGCCTGGTCAACTGGAACGCTTGCTCGCTAAAGAGCAAAACAATCGAGCTGAAGGATTTCCTTGAGGAGAAGGAAATAGACGTGGCGTTCATCACCGAAACGCACCTAAAACCGGAGGTGAACATCAACATCCCGGACTTCCGCATCGTGCGACTCGACCGGCCGACCAGGGGAGGTGGTGTGGCCATCGCTCTTCGCTACAACATCAACTGTCGTCTGCTTCCAAGCTTCCAGCTCAGTGTCATCGAGGCCATCGGTGTCGAAATCACCACTTCGGTCGGCACAATCGCGCTCATCGCGGCGTACTGTCCAACGCAAGCCAAAGCCGGCGATGGATCATCGGCTGCCCTTCGGGGGACATCGTCAAGCTGACGCGGAGGCAAGGCCAGTATATCATTGCCGGCGACTTGAATGCCAAACATCAAGCCTGGGGCAACAGTCGCGGCAATCGAAACGGCACCATCTGGAGCAACGACATGGAGGAAGGCCACTACACGATCCTGAGCCCGGATTCCCCCACTCGGCTGAGTCGGTCCGGTGCCCACGCAACGCTCGACCTCTACGTAACAAACCTGAGTGACCACGTCTCGCAGCCGGTTGTATACCAGGAGCTCAGTTCGGATCACTATCCGGTGGTGGCGGAACTGGGCTCCTCGGTCAATCGGCACCAGCAGTTACGGCGGAACTACCACCGAGTGAACTGGCAGCGGTTCCAGCAGTGCGTCGATAACACCGTCGACTACGAGGTGCGTCCGGAGACGCCGGAAAGTATCGACCGCCAGCTGTGCGCTATCGAGGAGGCGATCACGGTGGCCCGAGAGCAACACGTACCGACGGCTCGGCAGGTAAGCAACTCCTTAAACATCGATACACTCACCAAAGATTTGATTCGATTGCGGAATGTCACTCGCAGGCAGTTTCAGCGTACTGGACTGCCTGAGCTTAAGGCACGCTGCAATCGAATCACAAAATTATCAAGGCCAGAATGGTGGACCTCAAAATAACGACTTCTCGAATAAGATCCGCACTCTCCCAGATTATGCTAAGCCGTTCTGGAAAATGACCAAAATTCTAAAATCCAAGCCTCGGCCCATTCCACCTTTGATCCCACTAGACAATAATGGCTCTAAGGATCGCTTGATAACTCCTGCAGAGAAGGTCGCTGAAATAGGTCGTCACTTCGTCAGCTCACACAATCTTGGACAGAACATCGTCAGTCCACACGAAGCAGCCGTCAACGAGCATGCTAACAACATCCATTTGATTCCCAACGACTTCTCGGAGGAGTTGGAGATCTCAGCTGACGAATTGACGGCCTATATCAAATCGTCGAAGAACATGAAGGCCCCAGGCTTCGACAGCATCCTGAATCTCGAGCTCAAACACATGAGTGCTCCGTTCTTTGAGCACCTCTCGCTGATCTTTTAATCAGTGTCTCCGGCTTAGGTACTTCCCATCGTCCTGGAAGTCAGCGAAAGTCATCCCCATCCGGAAGCCTGGAAGGATCCTTCCTCCCCAAAAGTTATCGACCCATCAGCCTTCTCTCAGGGTTATCCAAGCTATTCGAAAAGCTATTCATCATCGGTTACTTGAGTCTGCCGAAAATCTCAACATCTTGCTCGAGGAACAGTTTGGTTTCCGACGCGGTCGGTCAACTGTACACCAACTGACCTGAGTTACCAACGTCCTCAGACGGAACAAGTTTGTCTCGAAAACATCCGCCATGGCCTTACTCGATGTCGAGAAGGCATTTGACAATGTATGGCATGATGGCCTGGTGTACAAACTACAACGCTACAATCTTCCCAGCTACCTGGTGAAAATCATCAACAATTACCTGTCGGCAAGGACATTCCGGGTCTCAATCAGCGGAGCGAGTTCCAATGCGCACAACATCGTCGCAGGCGTTCCCCAGGGCAGTATCCTCGGGCCCTTGCTTTTCAATCTGTTCACCTCCGACATGCCAGAACCTCCAGAAGGCGGCATTCTGTCTCTGTTCGCAGATGACACATCCATCGTCTACAACGGTAGAGTGATCAGAGCGCTAGTGGCAAAACTCCAACGAGGCCTGGATGCCCTGACAGAGTACCTCACCAGCTGGAAGATCTGTATCAACGCGGCGAAGACCCAGGTCATCATTTTCCCCTACTCCAAATCCCCTAAACTTGTTCCGCCTGGGGACTGTAAAATCATCCTCAATGGCACGACCGTGGAATGGGCCAATGACCTGGCTTGACCCTCGACAGCAAGCTTATTTTCAGGCAACAGGTTGACAAAACGGTGACAAAGTGTAACGTCTTGTTGAAACTACTGTACCCTTTGATCAACCGCCGGTCGTCATTGTCCCTGAAAAATAAGCTTGCTGTCTACAAGCAAATCATCCTCCCTGTAATCGAATATGGCATGCCGGTCTGGGAGAGCTGCGCTAAAACCCACCACCTCAAACTTCAACGGGTCCAAAACAAATTCCTGAGGATGATCCTCAACACCCCTCCCAGGACAAGAACATCCGAGGTCCACCGTCTGGCCGGAATAAAAACCTTACATGAACGCTTTGGTGAGTGTAAAGAAAAGTTTAGGGTCCGTTGCTTGCATTCGGATCAGGATCGAATTTGGGCGCGCTAGTTCCAATCTAGGTTATCAAATTTCTTATTGTAAATATTAGTGTACATAGTAGTTAGGCTATCAAATTTAAAAACACACCAGCGCCTCCTAAAGGCCGTCATGATATATCATATTAACACTTAAATAACAATGTAAACATAAAAATTTAAAATTGAAGTTGGAGGGCCAAGCCGGCCGAGCACTGTACATGTAAAAAATAATTGTAGAACAGAAAATGAAACAATAAAGAAGAATTTTACTACTACTACGCGTGAGCCATTTTGATCGGGATTCCACAGAGAGCGGTTCGACATTCGATGCAGCGGAGCGGACACAGCAGCACTGAGTGGGTGGCAATGCTGAAAATTTATTTCAACTTTTGGAGGCTTAACGAAAAATCATCGAGTGGCGGTCGGACAGTTGCAACGCAAGGTGTCGACAAGCGATTGGATGCAGTTAGTTATTGGGCAGAAGGCGTATTGGGAAAAGAAAATTGGTTCTTCTCAGGACCAGCATTTTATGGCAAGAAAGAGTTAATTGCGAAAATGGACTGTTTCGGTGGCATCGGGTTTGGCTTGGTACCTTGGTTGCTGTTAGTGATTCCATCCATTCACATTTACTGCATCATCTCCCTCCGACGCGCTATCAAATTCGCTATTTACGATTGAGTTTTGTACTTGAAAGAAAGTTTATTTCGGATAGTCGGATCAACCTTCTTTTGTATAAAATCAATGAAGACGCCACCTCTGTGGAAACTATCTACAGCACCCACCCATCAGTGAACGTCGCTCGGACAGACAGATGCCAAGAGATAATGTTTGGTAATATGTAGAAATTTCGTCTTGAGTCAAATTTATATTGTTACTCTTCACAACAATACGCATCTTAGATAACTAACAGCTCATAACCAAATTCAGAATCTTGCGATAAAATTTCATAAGATTCTTAGAATTTGTCATTCTCCGAAAGGTCCGTTGTCTGCTGCGAAATTCCGATCAAAATGGCTCGCGCGCTTCAAAAAGCAGCTTTCTTATATCTAATGAAGTAATTCCATTAGCCTAGTCCCTTCATTGTCGTTATGAGTGCACATTTTATTAACACCATTATTAGATCACAAAGGGGCGGGACTAACGGGCCTAATTTAATTAAATACAAGAAAGCTGTTATTCGGCGCGTGCGAGCCGTTTTGATCGGGCTTCAGTTCGACATTCGATGCAGCGTAGCGGACACAGCAGCACGAAGGCGGTCGGACAATTTCAACGCAAGGTGCTGTCAAGCGTTTGGATGCAGTTACTTATTGAAAAAATGCGTCTTTTCAATAAGTAACTTAATAAGTAAGGGAAAA
Source organism: Armigeres subalbatus (assembly GCF_024139115.2). Classification (NCBI taxonomy): domain Eukaryota; kingdom Metazoa; phylum Arthropoda; class Insecta; order Diptera; family Culicidae; genus Armigeres; species Armigeres subalbatus. Next base: position 260,410,461 of record NC_085141.1, on the reverse strand, counting down.
GAAAATTGGTTCTTCTCAGGACCAGTATTTTATAGAAAGAAAGAGTTAATTGCGAAAATGAATTGTTTCGGCGGCATCGGGTTTAGCGTGGTAGCTTGGTTGCTGTTAGTGATTCCACCCGTTCAAATTAATTACATCATCTCCCTCCACCGCGCTATCAAATTTACTAGTTACGATTGAGTTTTGCACTTTAAAGAAAGTTCATATCGGATTGTCGGATCAATCTTCTTTTGTATGCATAAAGACCTTTTTGGAGGACACCATTCTCAAAAATGGCCGAAATAAAGGAGAAATAAGCAGAATCAGAAGTGGCGTGAAACCAAACACAAATATATTTATATACAACGTTTGGTCTTCGCCCGCGATGTAAGCGTTCGTGGCAAAGTAAGGATTGTGATGTCCCCGACTGAAAGCCAATCGAGTGGCTTCAGCGGCCAATGAGTCATGTTAATTCCACGGTTAGAGACACAAAGTCCATCCAACTGGGAACAACTATTCGACTTCTTGATTCAGTTGGCCTCCGAGCAGTTTGCTCAATGTTAATAAAACAACACAAATTATTATGGCAAATACTATCAATTTCGAATAGCTATGTAGTCCTACGTCACCTTTGCGTACAACCCGATTGGGCTGCACCTTTGAGTTTTATGAATGCATCCATATTCTTATGGGCAGCTGGAATAGTTTTTTGAATTTCGCGAAAGACCATCACCTTGCCGGTACCCTCTGCGCGTTTCGAAGGGACTGGAGTATGCCCCTGAAACTCGAACTACGCCCATTACCCGATCCATCGTCGCCTTGATAAACCGTAACAGTTCCGGAAATCCGTTTTCGTGCATTAGTTGCCATAGCTGGTCCCGATCGATTGTATCCCCTAGCAAAGCTTGAGAGCAAAACGATAACTTGTTTTGATGTTGTGAAATCGCCGAATATGATTACTTAATTTGATATCTTTTTGGTAGATTCAACTGTTAAAATAACAAAATTTATAGCAGAAAAAATACAAAAAATCGAGTTTTGTTTCCGTGACAGTTTGTATCGTTTGTATGCTGCGTTCATCTCTTCCCCTAACTGCTTATATTCGCCGTCAAACCAGTCGTTTCTTTTATCTGGGGACACCGTGCCTAGTGCAGCGGTTGCGGTGCTTTCAATGGCGGATCGAATATCTCTACAGCCATCTTCAAGAGACGCTGCGCCTAGCTGCTCTTCTGAGTGCCACTTCCAGTGCCGTAGTCTTGGTAGAGTTAAAGGTTGAGCCTTTCCTCGCCGGTTCCCTTTTCCATGGGACAAAAGCCTCCACTACTGCTCTGTCATCGATTCCAATGAGACCGATATCGTCGGCAAATCCCAGGAGCATATGCGACCGTGCGATGATAGTGTCGTTCCTCTGCACGCCAAGTCCTCTAATAGCGCCCTCGAGTGCAATGTTGAACAATAAAATCGAAAGTGCATCACCCTGTCCGTTTAAGGTCATAAGCGAAGTTGACACTTTGTCTGCAATCCGAATACTTGATTCCGAGCCATCCAGCGTTACACACATCCGTTTCACAGTTTCACTGAAAAACCATGTATGGACATTATTTGCCACAGGTCATTCCTTTTCGCTGAATCGTACGCTGCTCTGAAGTAAATGAACAGATGGTGAGATCCCGGAATTTATCAAGGATCACCCGCAGCCTGAACATCTGATCCGTCGTTGATCGCCCCTCACGAAAACCAGCCTGGTATTTACCGACGAAAGACTTTTCAAGCGGTCTCAGTCTGTTAAACATGACACGACACAGAATTTAGTATACCGAGTTCAGGAGGGTGATCCCTCTGTAATTGGCACACTCTAGTCTGTGCCCTTTCATATAGATTGGGCATATGAGGCCATCCAACCAGCCGGCAGGCAGTTCTTCTTCCTCTCATATTTTTTGGATAATGTGGTGGATCGATTGATGCAACAATAGTCTTGTCTGTCAGCAAATTTCCCTCCCGGTCATTGCGCATGACGGCAACTGGCGCAGTTTTATGCTGCGCACCATTGATAGTTGCGTTAAACCTCCGCATATCATTTCTAGCCATGTTCTCCTGCGCTTCAGCTATCACACTCTCTTTGTGTTGCCTTTAAACTGCGGTGGATTCGTTTCTGCTCTGCCCTAGCTACACTGTACCGCTCTCTGTTGGAGCGGGTTCAAGCCACTAGCATTCGACTCATAGCAGCATTTCGCTCGCCCGTCACTCGCTGGCACTGCTCGTCTAACCAACCATTTCGTTTGCGCCGCTGTGCAGTGCCTAACACCTCCCGCGCTGTTGCAGTGACAGCCTCGTGGATATTTTCCCACAATCTGTTGACGTCGCCAGATCCGGTGGCATCTCCTATCCGCTCGTCCAGCTTCTAGTGGTAATGTTCAGCAACTCTTTCAACTGACAAACGTTCGAAACGTTGTTTCGTGAATTCATGATGCTGGAAAACCGCGCCCGAATTTTTGCAACTACAAGGTAGTGATCCGAGCCATTATCCATTATTGTTGGTAGCGGAATTAAGGCTTTCCAGGAACGAAGGCTGACAGGGCGAAAAAAAAACTGTCTCTTCCGATCTGCGCATTTTCATCCCCGATGACAATCTTTACATCGTGTGTTGAGCACTCTTAGGCTCCATAGAATTCATCCTTCACGTCATCAGGCTTATCGTTCATTGGGGCATATACTATAGTTGAAGAATTTCCCCACCATTCTCAACACGCAAATGCGGTCGGTCATCTGCTTCCACCGGATAACATGCTTTATCTGCTTCCCGACCACAATTAAGGCAACTCCATGTTCTGCTCTGCCACCGCCGCTATAGTAGATGTGATACTTGAATGAAGTGTTAGCTATAAGATCGCCCGGAATTCACGTTCAATAGTTTTGGGCCACTGTATTTCCTGGATTGCTGCCACACTCATGCCGACCTTCTGCAGTTCACGAGCCAGGAGCCCAACACGTGCAGGTTCATTCAAAATTCTCACGTTCCAATATCCGACGTTGTCGTTGTCCTTTATTCGTTGCCGGGACTGTTGCCATTGAATCAATCCGTTTGCTCTACTTTTGCCTTTCTTGGTAACTGTACAATCTTCAGTAAGCTAGCTAATATTATTAAACACGACGAATATTATGATTTCGATTTATGTTCAACGAATAACCCATAAAAGAGCGAATAGTGATTATTGATTAAATTATACTTTTTAATGATTGTGATTGATGAATAATGATTGAAACACCATTGTTCATCCATCATGTTTAAATATATGATTCTTCATTAATGCTTCATCATCTACTGCGAATCCCATTGGCAACCCATTTGGTTGACAAATGTTATGATTCACTCTCAACTATTTCGTTGAAGTGCGATTATCATCACAAGCCAACAAGTGAAAACGATACACAAAAGCCAATAACGATCGGTAATTATGCTAAACGGATAATTCACTTATAGTAATTAGAAATTAATTTCACCGAACTCCGCCTTCCTATTTGCCTTGATGAGTTTGTCGGTTTGGTTGTCGATTAGCTCTCTGCTTCTCTGTGTCTCCCCGGGTTGCTCACTTAGCTAACCAAACCGTGCGTATCGATAGAGTATTGAAAGGTAATTTGCCGTATGATTGAAACGCTTCCGTCACTCATCACCGTCTAACCCGACCCGAACCGCACACGCCGAACACACCGTCATCATCGCATGCATGATACAACCGAGAGGGAAGAGAGTCATCAAAAGCTAATCATGGCTCCAATGCCTTTTATCGCCTTTTGTTGTTACCGCAACCCACCGACACGAGCGACGACCGCAGCAGACCCTCCCCACAACCAACGGCCCCAACATCAACCGGCGCTCGACAAATACCTGTATATCAGACCGATACCCCCTGATCCCGGACCCGCCTCGACCCCGACCCGACTCCTGGCAGATTTTGCATTATTTATTTTCGTCGCCAGCCGGCTGGCACCTTCCAAGAGAGCAAAAAAGGCTTCTGTTTTCCGAAGACGACACCACGCAATTAGCATACTTTCGATGATTTTCTCCGCACTTCCTTGCCTGCGTGGCCATTCACGTTGGGTACGTTTCAGCACACAGCAGGGGGTCAAATATTTGCCAAAAGCATTATCTCTCCTTCCCCGAGGAGCCAGAGAAGCAACAAATGCCGTGCTGCTGCCGAAGCGACCGTGTAGTAGTGGAAGAAGGTAAACTTTTCAATCACTTCCCGAGAACTTTGCCCGCGTTTCGATTTGTAGGTACGGAATAGATCCTTGGCAAGTGACGTTGTTCCTCGATAGATCGGTACGTAGTCACTTGCTTCTTGTCGTCTAGACAGGCATTAGAAGTTCCTTCAAGTGGTTTGTCTCGACCAATGATGACGATGACGACGGTACAGAACCGGTGTTGGTTGTCGCGAGCTGATACTATCTTGTTGTGTCTGCCAAGGGCAACCGACCCAACACTGTGTAGTAAGCATATGCGGTATTTCGAAAAATTTCGTTTCAGGTGGTTCGAAACGAAATTCCGCGGAATTTCGCGGAATTTGAGCACGGCGAAATCTGATTTCTTGATTTCGTTTCGTTTCGTAAAATTACAAAAAATTCGCTAGAAAAAACTAGCTTATAACGAAATTTAACGGAATTCCGCGGAATTTCGAAACAAATTTAAACCTAAAGCATTCTTTATATTATCAAAAATTTTGGCTGCGCCGCTGAACAAAATCGTAAGGTTTTTTCAAAACTTTAGGTTATTCAATATTCCTATGAACGCTTACTACATAACCCCATTCTTAGTCGACAAATTCGTATATGACACATTCCAGCGTCCTCCTTAGCCGTGCGGTAAGACGCGCGACTACAAAGCAAGACCATGCTGAGGGTGGCTGGGTTTGATTCCCGGTGCCGGTCTAGGCAATTTTCGGATTGGAAATTGTCTCGATTTCCCTGGGCAGAAAAGTATCATCGTGTTAGCCTCATGATATACGAATGCAAAAATGGTAACTTGGCTTAGAAACCTCGCAGCTAATAACTGTGGAAGTGCTGAATGAACACTAAGCTGCGATGCGGCTCTGTCCCAGTGTGGGGATGTAATGCCAATAAGAAGAAGAAGAAGACATTCCAGCGTAACGCGACACCGTGAGGAGCCGACTTTCAGCGAGAAATTAGGTCTGCATTCGAAAATTAGCTTCGGGGACATATGATAAACAGGTGTAAAATTATCCTCACTATTTTTTTTTCCTGATAGAATATTCATTTTAAGATTTTTTTTTCTTTGAATATGATAAATAAAACGCGCTGCAACTCGTAACGCGACACCATCGCCTCGACCATCGCTGAATTGCACTTTTTCGCATTTGAAAAGCAAGTGCGTTTTAAGCTCTGGTATACGGTTTGGAGTCTCAATTTATTCTGAGAATTTCTTATATACATCAACAAAAATAAGGCTGTGAATTAAAATCGCTGAAAAAAACGAAGATTATAAGGAAAATTACTGAATTAATATCAATACCGCCGCGCTACGCTGATCGACAAACAGTGTTTTGCAAATGGTGTCGCGTTACGCAAACGTGTTTATCGTTGATCGAATACTTAATTTCAGCAAATTTTGATGCGACATGTTGTAGTCGACACATTATATTGTCACATTATCTATCGTTGAATGTAGTTCGAGTTGGTGGTCACGATCTCGAGTTTCGATTATTAAGGTTTGAGGGACTAACCGGCACAAATTTAAAACTAACCCAATTCCATTCATATCACATATCTAATTTTTAAAACGAAATAATATGGTAATGGGTTTTCCTATTTTTATATTAGCCGCACCCAAGTATGATTCGGATCGGTTTTCAAGTACGTGGTCAGACGATCGATCCCCCTAGAAGTGAGTTTTTTACACTGAAAAGTCCTATATTGCCTTTTTTTCTATGTTAGCCATTTTGATAGGTGATAATGGCTCAAGAAGCTCAGCATTGTTGAAGAGGAATCTTTCTGTCGTTTTTTACTGCAAGTTTCTACTGGAATGTGGTCTGTTTTCAACTTCTTATTTATTCCTTAAGAGATTGATTTACGTCTCATGTCTCAACCAATGTTTATCACAAGAGCGAATACGTCGTGCTCTGAGTGCACTATTTATATGGATTTTAAATATTAAGCTTTTTTTTTGTGGTGAGCTCTCATCAACACTAATCAGAAAATAATTATAATTTTGAAAATATTGTTTATGCCCTGGTAAAAAATAATTTTCTCATAATTGTATATTTATTCAAATCAAAGCGAAATTCATTCGGATTCCTGATACAATATGTCTTTATTAACGAGACTTTTAGCCCAAGGCTGGTTCATCTCGATTAACATAACATGGTAATAAATAAATTTTCAATTTATCACTTAGTAACTCTCTTTTAACTTTTTTTTCGATAGGCCTTTATTCTTGCAGTGGTTTGGTAAAGTATTTTGCCTGATGCTATTGATTATATTTTCGACTGCCGGTGACTAACACTCTTAAATTATTTAACTGATATTGACTGTGCAAATCTTTGTTGAAATGCTTCAGCTGAAATATCGATTAAATTGACATATGTTTACGGCTGCTCTTTTGAGTGCTGTTATGAACAAACTTTTTTTTCTGTTGAGACAAAATTGCCGAGCTACTGAGTGCAAACGATAGGAAAATTTACCAAAAAAATAGTGAAAATCATCAAATAAAATGCAGAATAAAAACACGTGTCTCTCGGCTTGTCGAAGCTAAAAATATGTTTGAGAATCAAGATAAAACTTGTATTGAAAAACATGATTGCGACTCCGTAACGCTTCACGTCAAATAAGCCTTTCAAATAAACGAACGCTTGAAAAAAAAATAATGCGTACATCCACAAACAAGTTTTACGATCCGTTTACGATCCGTTACCGTTTCCGATCCGTTACGTTTACTCAAATGAGTGCACCCAAAAAACAAATCTGACAATTATTGTATAAAATCTGGGCATATACAATTCTGTAAGCTTTTTATACAAATATTGTATTTAAGTAATACAATAATCTGTATTATTTTAATACAATAATTGTATAAAAATCTTCCGAAATTGTATATGCCCAATTATTATACAGTTTCTGTAAGGTTCTTATGCAGAACTGTATTAAAATCTGCCATCCGCTGGTTGGGTGATGCATGATGATATTGAGCGCTGAGAGATAGGTTTGAAAAAGCCTTACAGCTCATTCGAATAAAAAAAAATAACTCAAGTTTCGCGTGACTTATTAATGGATGACCCCAATGAGTACTACGCAACACCAAACATTTTTAATTTCCCACCACTTCGTAACATTTTGGTACGGGAACCCATTATTTGTAGTATGGACAGTTACCAAATTGCACACCCCGTTACACCCCCAATTTAGTTACGCCATTCATGTAGACGCCTTGATTTACTTAAAAGAAACTATTTCTCAATTTCTAAGCCATCGTGATACTGTATCAATAAACCGAAAGCTTTTTATCCCTTATTTCAGAAGCCAATTGAATTCGATAGAGGGTCGGAGACCCATAGAGTTGTATACCAATCGACTCAGCTCGAAGAATTGAGGTGATGTCTGTATGTATGTTTGTGTATCTTGGAACATTAGTGACGTGCGATAATAATGTTACCCGCGAGGTGAAAAGACGTATTGCAGCTGCAAATAGGGCTTATTACGGACTTCGTAACCAGCTTAAGTCCCGTAGTCTGCAAACGAAACAAAACTCGCGCTGTATACTACTCTGATTCTTCCGGTGGCTTTATACGGCCATGAGACATGGATGTTAAAGGAGGCTGATCGGAGAGCTCTCGGAGTGTTTGAGCGTAAGGTGCTGCGGACAATACTCGGCGGTAAACAGGAGAACGGTATTTGGCGGCGCCGCATGAATCACGAATTGTACCAGGTGTATAAAGGGCTGGATATTATTAAGCTTATACAACACGGCAGACTACGGTGGGCTGGTCACGTTGTTCGTATGCCGGAAGAACGACAAGTGAAGATAATATTTAGTAGAGAACCCGGAAGAGGCCGCAGGCTTCGTGGAAGGCCGCGTACACGATGGCTTTTTGCAGTTGAAGAGGACCTGAGGGTGCTCAATGTTCAGGGCGACTGGAAGCGATTGGCCCAGGATCGAGTCCAGTGGAGAAGGATACTCCATTCGGCGTAGGTTCATCGAAGAGCTGTAGCCCATCAACCTAACCTGTATGTATGTATGTATGTGTGTGTGTATGTGTGTATGTGTACAAAAAATGTGAGACACACTTTATGGCACTCCGTATAATCCGATTTACTAGCAACAAGTTACATTCGCAACGGAGAAGAAACGCCGCCTGGAAGAAGCGGAGTGCGAGGAGATGGAACAGCTGTGCCGTTCTCAAGATACACGCAAGTTCTATCAGAAGCTCAACGCATCCCGCAAAGGCTTCGTGCCGCGAGCCGAAATGTGCCGGGATAAGGATGGGAGCATCTTGACGGACGAACGTGTGGTGATCGAAAGGTGGAAGCAGCACTACGAGGAACATCTGAATGGCCCTGAGAGTACAGGCAGTGAAAGTCAAGGCAGCGGAGGAGATGACTACGTCAGTTCAGCGGACGATGGAAGCCAACCAGCCCCCACCTTGAGGGAAGTTAAGGATGCCATTCAACAGCTAAAGACCAATAAGGCAGCTGGTAAGGATGGTATCGGTGCTGAGCTCATCAAGATGGGCCCGGAAAAGCTGGCCACTTGCCTGCACAAATTGATAGTCAGAATCTGGGAAACCGAACAGCTACCGGAGGAGTGGAAGGAAGGGGTTATATGCCCCATCTACAAGAAAGGCGACAAACTGGAGTGTGAGAACTTTCGAGCGATCACCATCCTTAATGCCGGCTACAAAGTGATATCCCAGATCATCTTTCGTTGTCTGTCACCATTAGTGAACGAGTTCGTGGGAAGTTATCAAGCCGGCTTCGTTGACGGCCGCTCGACAACGGACCAGATCTTTACTGTACGGCAAATCCTTCAAAAATGCCGTGAATACCAGGTCCCAACGCACCATCTGTTCGTTGATTTCAAGGCAGCATACGACAGTATAGACCGCGTAGAGCTATGGAAAATTATGGACGAGAACAGCTTCCTGGGAAGCTTACCAGACTGATCAAAGTAACGGTGGATGGTGTGCAAAACTGTGTGAAGATTTCGGGCGAACACTCCAGTTCGTTCGAATCGCGCCGAGGACTAAGACAAGGTGATGGACTTTCGTGCCTGTTGTTCAACATTGCGCTAGAAGGTGTCATGCGGAGAGCCGGGTGTAACAGCCGGGGTACGATTTTCAACAGATCCAGTCAATTTATTTGCTTCGCGGATGACATGGACATTGTCGGCCGAACATTTGCAAAGGTGGCAGAACTGTAAACCCGCCTGAAACGTGAAGCAACAAAAGTTGGACTAGTGGTGAATGCGTCAAAGACAAAGTACATGCTTGTGGGCGGAACCGAGCGCGACAGGGCCCGCCTGGGAAGCAGTGTTACGATAGACGGGGATACCTTCGAGGTGGTCGAGGAATTCGTCTACCTCGGATCCTTGCTAACGGCTGAATACAACGTTAGTCGAAGAAATACGAAGGCGCATCATCTGTGGAAGTCGGGCCTACTACGGGCTCCAGAAGAAACTGCGGTCGAAAAAGATTCGCCACCCCACCAAATGTGTCATGTACAAGACGCTTATAAGACCGGTTGTCCTCACGGACATGAAACATGGACAATGCTCGAGGAGGACTTGCAAGCACTCGGAGTATTCGAGAGACGGGTGCTTAGGACCATCTTTGGCGGTGTGCAAGAAGACGGTGTGTGGCGGAGAAGAATGCATGAGCTCGCCCAGATCTACGGCGAACCCAGTATCCAGAAGGTAGCTAATGCCGGAAGGGTACGATGAGCAGGACATGTTGCAAGAATGCCGGACAGCAACCCTGCAAAGATGGTGTTCGCTTCCGATCCGGCAGGTACGAGACGGCGTGGAGCGCAGCGAGCGAGATGGGCAGACCAGGTGCAAAACGACTTGGCGAGCGTGGGGCGTATCCGAGGATGGAGAGATGCGGCCTCGAACCGTGCATTGTGGCGTCAAATTGTTGATTCAGTGTTATCTGTTTAGATGTTAACTAAATAAATGAAATGAAGTTGCATTCGACGCTGAATCCTTCCTTATTTGAAAATTGGCCCAATCGGCCTTTGCGTTCCGGAGTCCGGAGAAAAATATTGATTTTTTTCACATTTTTCCCAAGAGTCCCCCCCTTGGAAAAAAAAAATCAAATTCGAATTTATTTTGGAAAGGTGCACAGTATTCTTCTAGTAAGCAAATGTATGCTATATATGTAGACCAAGAATAAGAAGGAATACATTTTAGCTGATACGCTCTTTTCGACTGTTGGTCTAGTAATATCAATTCTCTATCTGCGTATACGCCTACAAAAAACATTTTAAGCATTCATTTTCTAATTTTGTCTAAGTCAGTACTTAGTCCACGCTCACAAGACAATATGAAGTATGCCTCAGCATAATTACATAATTCTTAAGTGAACATACATAAAACGCGACGCGAGACTGGATACAACACTTATGGTTCTTACAAACGAAAAAAGGATTTTTTTAAATTACCTTTTTGTCGACCGGTTTCGGGCTCGATGCTGCCCATCTACAGGACGTGGTCCAACTCACTCTTAAGTGAACTAAGGTTTTAAACGAAATTTGAATCCGTATATGAAAAATTCCACAATTTCTTACTGATATAAAACTGATATAAAATTGATCAGATTCGGGAGCATACGTTCCACGTTCCTTTGAAAGCGGCACAAATGCTGGGGTATTGTCTTATATCCAATGGTATATGCGGCTAGAATGTGGCGATTTATCACAGATTGCCTTTTCTGTTATGTAACTCTTTTGGTCGCAAAACAGTTATTCGACTTCGAGAAGTGGAATCAGAATTGCGTAATGTAAAACCAATTTAATAAAAATTCCGCGGAAAAAAAAAATTAAAATTTCGTTTCGTTTCGAAAAATTTCGAATTAAATGAACCTTGATTTCGTATCGTTTCGAAGTCTCGAAAGAAATCTTTATTTCGTTTCGTTTCGTTCCGAATCAACATAGACATTTTAAATTTCGTTTCGTTTCGTTTCGTTAGGAAAAAGTGTGTTATCGCATACCCTTACTGTGTAGTCAATATTGAGACGGTGGATGTCGTCGATGGGTGAAAGGGTCAAAAGGGATAATCTGAGGGTTTTGCATAAAATCTTGTTAGTTGATGGGGTAGTTTGCTGTGGAGGAGTGCAAACAGTGGATTGAGAGACTTTTCATGTTATCCTTTGGATAATCTATGATTATCGAATAGTTAAGCAACAAAAGTGATAACGATCCGAAATGGTCAGCGATGACTGACGCTTTTGTACGAATGTTCAGCAGACATGAGAAAGATCCATTAATTTTGCCACGATATTTTTGTATTTAATATTTTTAATATTTTGGACATTTCCATCCAAACGTATTATCCGTACAACAAGGCAGCTTGATAATTATTCTATGGAACAAATTAAAAAACCAGCATACATTGCATGTTATTATAATAGGATTACATGAACCAAGCTGAATCTTTTCACTTCAAAATTACCTATACATCCTGATTTATACGCCTTCGATCGTGTCGGAAAAAAATCACGATGGCCGCATGTTTCTAAATAGGGGGAATGACGGCTTTGGCAGGTTTTGTTCTATTATTGGCAAGGGGGTTTTTAATGTCCGACTATGCTCAAATTTGGTCTAAACCAAGATGAATACACAGCTAGGTGTTCCAATCCGCCAAATTCTCGGTTAAGCCATCTTGGATTTTAGTATGGGAGAGCCAGCCGGTTTGTTTATGTTTTGCACCGAAAATGAATTTTTCACCCCCGCCTTCTTCTCGTCCATAAATTGAGCACATTGAAACACCTAGCTGTGTATTCATCTTGGTCTAAACATTCTTTGCATATCAAAGAACATTGTGGCCAAATTTCATAAAATTTGGTCGACAAAAACCCCCCTGACAATAATAGAACAAAACCTGCCAAAGCCGTATTTTCCTCTAGATACTTTTCAGATATTTTTGTCGATTGTTACATAATTTCAAATGCCTCGGTGATATATTCGGAATTTTCCTAGCTGTTATTTTCAAGATGGACTATACCGAATGATAAATTCAATTTAAATCAGAGCATTCACAGAGACTTAATTTTTTTTGACGTAAGCTACGTCTAAGGGGAAGACTCTGATACAGGGTGTCAAATGAGAATTTCAAAACTGGAGACCGTCACGAAATCATGTAAGATTTGTAACATTAATAGGTCCTTTATCTTTCAATGGATTTTAATGATTTATATATCAATCGATTCGTAAACTTTCTACCAATTTGCCAGTAGTATTGAAACCATTGGTTATCAACGCTAAACTATTGAAAATTTTAGTTCTTTCATGCATCGTGCATCCCCTATACAGCGCGTATAGGAAATTGCCTACCTTTATGGCATTATCATCTATTATTGAACTGGTTTGTATGAATGGGGTGACCCAGCCGCTGGACAGTGGAGTCCCTAGGGGAAGTGGGGGTAACACGCCCATAGGGGTTAAAACGCGCCACCCCTGAATAAGGTTAAATATCCCCATTGTGATTATTTTAAATAGTCTATACGATGAATCAATGAAAAATATTGCCATTGGATACATATATTTCATGATTTTTCTCTAGTTACACATGAAAAACTCGAAAAAATGATTTTTGCGTGTTTTGATGCAATTCTAGCTCGGTGAAATTTAGTCTTTCTATCGCTGTTATTCATTGGTAAATTGAAAATTGAGCCATGAGCCATGCTGCTTACTCGTGTTCTTTATGTTCCACACGAAATCGTCGTCAAAATTGGTCTTAAAACGATTTGATGGGCCTTCAAACTTCTGAGGTCGGTGTGGGGCAGTACGCCCATGCTCATTTCGTATGACCGAAACAGCTGAAACATTCGGTTAGGGGAACTGGGGGTAGGACGCCCACGTTAATTAAGAGTGTACTGGTTTAATAATCCTTCAATAGCAATCGGCGTGGTAGAAAAACTAGGAGGGAGATACAGATTCATAAAATGTGAATGTCAGTGCAGACCTAACTTTAGTTGTCATGAAATGTCAGTAATTGGCTTGAAAACTGTAAAAGGAAAAAAATATATATGCACATGCTCATCATGTAAATCCAGTTTTTTGAGGTCCAGGACGTTTTGAAGAGATGTAATACAGTCGATATCGATATGTGGAACGGAAGCTCTTGGAAAACAGTTCGAAAGGACTATCAGAGTAACCGTGAATATATTTTAGTATGGCATCATTCGATATCGAGTCTTAGAAGATCAACTCATGGAGGGTACACTGTAGCTTGTCGAAGAATAAAGTAGTATCCTGCCCGCTCGATGGAACTGTTGGGATGTTTTGTGATGCACGGATATATCATTTTAGGACTTGGTTAATATTATTATTATTATTATTATTATGATTTATTGTCAACAGGTGAAATAGACACCCCAATGACCGCTATCTTAAAATAAATACATTATCTACGTACATACGTTAGCTTATAGTCAAGAGCGAAAAATATGGTGAAAATTACACTTATTAGTTTCTCGAGACACATTAAAATCAAACACAGAATAACACGTATTGAATAAACGGGACATGCTTTGGACCGGCTCATGCAGTCCATAGTTAGTTCTGGCTGCAGGGAGATTGATGAACGAGTGTGATCGGAGATTACGGCGGCGAGTGTTGATGTCCAGCAAGCTGAGCAACGTAGGGCAGTCAATGTTTCCTTGCAGAAGATCGCCGATGAAGCAGGCCTTAGCCACGTTACGCCTTGCATCAAGAGAGTCGAGGTTAATAAGCTGACAACGGCTACTGTAGCTTGGTAGGTTGAGCGGATCTCTCCACCTTAGATGTCGCAGAGCGAAGCGCACGAATTTTCTCTGGATAGCTTCGATGCGCTGAGCTTCGTTTTGGTAATACGGAGCCCAGACAATTGAGATTGGGCGAACAGTTGCACAAAACAGTGATTTCAGACAGTACACATCCCGGAATTTCTTGGCAAAGCGAAACAGGAAGCCTAGTTGTGAAGATGCCTTCGAAACGATATATGCTACATGATCCTTGAATGTAATTTTCGAGTCGATCAAAACTCCGAGATCCTTGACTGTCGATTCGCGTAGAAGCTGAATTGCTTCCGAAGGATATGACAGAACATTTTGCGACATTTAATGTCATTCGGTTTATGCGGCACCATTCAGCTAACACTGAATTGTTGTAAGAGTAATATAGCTTAATGTCGTCGGCATACGATAGTTTAAGGCATTTGAGCACAAAATTAACATCGTTCATATACAACAGGAATAAAAACGGACCCAAATGGCTGCCCTGTGAAACGCCAGAACAAACCGGAAAGGGCAGTGAAATGTGATCTCCGATTTTAACCGCCATACTGCGTCCAGTCAGCAAGGGCCGCCGTCAAGAAAGCAAGGGCTGCCTTTGAGAGCTTAAGAAATATCTGGAAAAACAGGCAGATAAGTGAACGCACCAAAATACGAATTTTCAACTCTAACGTGAAATCTGTGCTGTTATACGCTAGCGAAACATGGTGTGTATCAGCGGAGAGCACCAAACGGCTGCAGGTGTACATTAACAGATGCCTGCGGTATATAATTCGGGCCTGGGCCTCACAACTGGATCTCAAACAACGAGCTCCATCGTCGTTGTCACCAGAGGCCGATAGCAACAGAAATTCGGGATCGGAAGTGGGGCTGGGTCAGCCACACTCTACGTAGGGGCGGAAACGAAATCTCTAAACAAGCATTAGACTGGAACCCAGCGGGACATCGCAGCAGAGGCAGACCCAGAGGCTCGTGGCGGCGAAGCCTCAATAAAGAAATAAAAGAAGTCGACCGAAATCTAACATGGCAACAGGTCAAAGCGATAGCCGGGCAACGCTCAGGATGGAGATCTTTCAAGTCGGTCATTTGCACCACCGGAGGTGTCCAGGATCCATAAGTAAGTAAGTAAGTACTCCGTCCAGTTAAATAGGATTGAAGCCAACCGAGCACGGAGTTATTAATGCCTAATTTGTCATGTTTCGCAATGGCGATCTGATGATTCATCTTGTCGAATGCTGCGGAAAGGTCTGTATAAATGGCATCCACCTGATGGCCACTCTCCATTTGTCGAATTACAAAGGAAGTGAAACACGTTAGGTTAGTAGTCGTCGATCTTTTAGGCATAAATACGTGTTGGTCGTCCGATATGTAATGTGCATACTTTTGAACCAATTCTTTGAGAATAATCAGCTCAAAAAGCTTAGAAATGGCGCTTAGCGCAGCTATTCCCCGGTAATTTGAAACAGTCCTCTTGAATCCTTTTTGAAAACTGGGAATAAATATGATTGTTTCCAGCTGTTCGGAAACAATCCGGTAGTCAATGAGAGGTTGCATACTGCAGCTAACGGCTTTGCAAGCGTATCAGCGCAGCGTTTCACAATAAGAGACGGAATACCATTCGAGCCGCATCCAATTGAAGTATTCAATTCCGTACTAGCTGTTATTACATTATCGTCGGTAACAAAGAACGGCTGCTCAGCGGCTTCAAAACGGGGAATATTCCTGGTGGCGTTGGCTACAGCCTGAGGGTCGAGGTGCTCATTTGTAAAGACACTACTGAATTGGGAACGAAAAAAATTGACCATGTCGTGGGTAGTCTCGGCTTCGCATCTGTCATCGAAGAGGGCAGTCCTGATTCCTTTCGTTGTTCGTTGACGTACCGCCAAAAACTTTTAGGGTTAGTCTTGAGTCGACTTTGTAGACGATTTTGTAAGACGTTATAAAGGTGGTCGTTGAGTTGATGATAGTAAGAGTTTCCCTTCAAATAACTGGCTCTTGTAGAATCAGAACGATACTTGCTATGTTGTCTGAGAGCCGCGCGCTTCACTCTTTTGAGGTTTTTTAGGTGAGCATTAGACCAAAACAACACAGACATAGAGAGTGCCATCAACAGTAGATACGGCGATCCATAATTGCTCTACAGATGTATTGTTAGGAGGTATTTTGACGTTGGCTTTCTCAGTCTAATTTAATTAAGACGGCTAGTTTGGCATAGCCCGACGTTTCGGTCCCGTGTATTGGACCTTTTTCAAGGGATAAGCTGTCGGCCGACTCTCGTTACATACGGAATGAATGTCTTAACTGGGTAGTTGGAGCTTCTTGTAGTTGCATTACACATTTGATATTAAAAATTAATTAAAAGACAATATTCACTGCACATAGACACAACGCATACACAACTTGACGGTACTAAACGGTCTGTTAGGAGGACTGATTAGTCGGGATTTGAAACTAGAGCGAACAGCTATCAAAACCACTCCTCCAGTGCGTTTGTTGCTATTGAAAAGTGACCTATCTTGTCGATAAACGAAGTATGAATCGTCGAACAGTTGATTTGTAGAGGTCTTATCGTTGAGCCAGGTTTCGGTAAACGCGTACACGTCATAGCAGCCATCGCACAAGGCCAGATGGTATTCGGCAATAGAGCTATTGATTCCGCCGACGACGTTTTGGTAGTATACCAAAATATTCGAAGTTACTGAGGCAGCAGTCCTTACATCGGAAACAAGCGGTTAAGGAGAACTCAACTCTCGTGAGGCGGAAGTGGAATCACTGGAAATTGAGACACACTCAGGTACGGGAAATACCGGTAACTGGTTATACTTGCCGGATGTAGGATTTCGGAAGACCCCATCTTCCACCTCAGGCAAAGGACCGTGACGGCTGCTGGTCGCTGGCAGCAAGGGCTCGACTAAACTGAGAGGAGTAGGGGCTTCCTTGAGGCGTGCGGCAGATATGCGTCCCGGTGTCCCTTTGAAAGAAATTGAAAGAGACAGGCCTGAAGCAAACTGATTGTCTGTGATGCAAGCTTCGGTAAATTCATCGGAAACGCTTATTCGTGTCGGTGTCCAGTTGTTGTTAGTTGCGGGTAGACTGGAATTGGATTCAGAGTACGAAAAGCTCAGACGCAGGACCGGGACGACTATTGGATGCTGGCAGCGGTGGCTCGACTGCGCTGAGTGGAATAGGGGCTTCCTTTGAGCCGCAGATGTGCGTCCCGGTTTCAGCTCGATTGGGAAACAAATACGTTGGTTTGAAGAATTTTGATGGCTAGTCGGACGTTGAAAGGAGATATTCAATGGTGCTTAAGACGACAGGAGCTTTCTTGGGACTGCATACTGTACAAGTGCACGTCGTGGAAGTGGAAAGTAGCTGGTTTGATGATCGTAGATGACTAGAAGCGACAAATACATCAGGGACAGAAATGCACGGACGAACATTGTACTTGCTTGTAGAAGGGATTCGGAAGACCCCTTCTCCTAACTCACACGCTCGACTACGGTAAGAGGAATAGGGGCTTCCTTAAAGCTTGCGGCAAGTTTGCGTCCCGGTGCAGGGCTGGTGAGAGGTAGATTACTGCTTATTCCATAGTTATAATTTCTTCCGAGGAAACATCCAGCGGATCGACGGCTGTGACTTCGGGTCCCGGGCGCCAAAAATTTACGCCCGATCTGTTGTCACTAAACTCCCTGTAGGTAATACCTTACGGCCAAGTGGAGATTGACAGTGCCTTAGATTTTAATTCCATACTCATCCCAACTTTAAATGACACGAATGATAAGGTGCTTATGTTTCGTCCCTTGGCGACAAGACGGGCAACTTGTATGTCCTCGCTTTCCAGGCGTTTTTTTGCCAGGGCGCACACCTGTTCGGCGGTAACGTCTTTGGCGATTCGTGACTATTGCGAACGATGGAGAGGGCGTACTACCAGTTCCGAGTAGCATTGTTGGTTGTTTGATCGAAACTTTGTTTCCGGTCGTACTAAACAGTCGTTGGCCTTTGCTCAACATTGGATAAGCACCAGTACGTGTAGAAGGTTTCGGAGTGCACGAGCTAGAGTTAATGAGTTTGGCAAAATTGGTTCTTATTTCTATTTTTAACTCTTCCATGAATTCAGATTTCAGGTATTGCATTATGTCACTGTGAGAGTTAAGTACATCTCCTTGTCCAACTTCATAAGCGCAGCGGACGGCGTTGCGGAGACGCATCTCCTTCATCAAGGTTGAGCAGGAAGGACACAACCAAAACACTTGCTGATTTTCCATCACTTCCTCGAATGCATCCGCCTTAACTCCACAGCATCGGGGATGAAAAATAGTCTTGCAAAAACCTTGGCACTCAATTTGAATAGCACCGATTTCACCGGCACATGAACAGCAGACGTAAGACATAATGCTTTCAAGACAACAGCGTATACAGAAACTGAGTTATTCGGCAATAAATAAATGCACACAAACACGACAATTTATCACAAGAACGGTTGCGGACAAAGTGCAGCTAGAGTACAAACAGCGATCATTAAGTGGACCACTCCCACAGAATCGATTCTTTATTCCGCAGGCAGATTTCTCAGCTTTTTCACTACACTGAACCAAAACATCAGCCTCATAACGACTGACAGTTGATTCACTCCCGCCCTTTAACGAACGTCATTCGTTTTCTGGATGATAAGCATTTGGTCGCTCCCGATGCCTGACGACAAACACCATGTGCGAATCATCCAAAAACCGAATGATAGCTAAAACAAAAAACGAATAGACGTTGGATCGTTTTTGAAAGTAGCTCTTACTCTATACAGATGCTATCTATGTTGTTTCTGCATGAAGTTCAATTGATATTCGGGAGATTTTAATCTTTTTGCAATTGAATTTTTCGTTATAAAAACAGAGAGAAACATTGTTCATCGAATTATATTTTTATTTTAAACCATTTTAGTCTAAATAATATACAGGCAACTTCGCAAAACACGCGACACTTGGGAAAAGAATACAGTATACCCCCGCTGATCCGACAGATGTATGGCCGGACTATCGGGGTTTCTCTCGTTAATCCGACTGTCAAATCCATACAAATGAACCAAAACAAAATCACAGCCCAAATTTGAAAACTGACAGCATAATGTGTTTAAATGGGTGTTGATAGTTTTTAATCCGGAAAATTCCGAATTAGCGAGATCCGGACTAACGAGTCGTCGGACTAGCGAGGTCCGGATAAGCGGGGGGATACTGTAATACATAATCAGTTCCCTACTGATGCAAGATTAGTGAACCATTTCAGTAACTTTCGGCAATGAATCGCCTGCTTTGAGCGTGCTTACAGCGGCACACTAGAAGTTAACTTTCTGAAATCAGTATGGCGAAAGGCATCTATGGTTCGATTTCTCAAAATTAAGCACTTTCATCAAAAAAATATTTGGTAGGCATGGTAGCGGACACCTTTCTACATAATTGGTACCAAATAGTTTTTCATGAAAAGTTTCTTATTTTGAGAAAACCCGCGTTAGATGACTTTCGCCATACAAATTTCTGGCGGTTTACTCTTGCTGGCTATTTTGCGCATATACTATAGCGCCTGGATGTGACAGCGGCGGGTAGAAAATCAGCCACTGCCAATAATTCATTGAAAATTTATCACTTTGTCCGACGTGAACATCGATTGTGGCGAACAAGGCAACCGGCATGCGATGGGGCGATTTTGCCGTCGTTTTATTTGACCATGTCGCTGGAAATATCCAAGGCACCGCAAAAGCATTTTAACCTAAACACAGAAGTTAATCGTAAATAAATCTGATATTAACTAATGGTCGTAAACTTACCAAATTTCTGAACGTTCAATCTATTTATTTATTCGCGGGCTTAAAGTTGTTTTTCAAAAACAATTTCACCGTCGAACACGATTATGCACAAAGTAAAAATGGCGATGGCCAAACCAACGCGACCAACGCCAGATCAGTCTCATTAAAATTCATTATAATAGCGAATGAAGTTCATTTTAGGGCAGGATCAAAACAATCATCATCCGATTACCGAATGATTTTTGGTTGGTGAAAACATTATCTTCACATGAAATGACAGAACATCCAATAAACATCAGGGCATTAAACACTGTTCGGATGATTTTCATTTGATTTCAAGTGAGTTTGTCTGATGCACCGGGCGAAACATGTTAACGGGAGGGATCATATTTCAAAAGGGCCGAATGCTAATTCTGTTGTTTCAAGGAGGATATTTTGGTTCAGTGTAGCTACACGAAATCCTCCGGCTTACTGGGATGCACAACACGGATTACTATCGAACGCTATCAAACAGAACGCAAATACCTAAAAAATTTGCACGGTAAAAAAACGATCAAAATAACAGATATCGAAAATGAAGACAATAATAATAATAACCTCCTGAATGTTCATCTGTGTATCATATCACATTTGGAGCACTTCAGTGCGCCTCTAACGATTCACAGTGGATCGGCTGCTTTGCAGACTGAGCCCCTGATCGTATGTCCCGGCATACTTATCATCAGGTATAGCTCTTTACATGGAGGATCCGCAAGGGGTCATATCTTTTTATTAACGGCCTTATTTCCGCTGATGCTTGAAATATTATAAAACTAACCCAGTCATTCACACAAAAAAAATCGTGATATAACGAACACCAGTCACGTTCTCCATGACGTTCCAGAAAACGTGAGTTATGTTCTCGAAACCGTGACTCAAAATACACTGTGATCTTATTAGTTCATGAATTCAATTACACTTTTTCGCGTTGTAACGAAACTTTTTCTTACCATTTGTATCTAACTATATTTGGTATATTTTTGTCGGGAATTGTGAGTAACATATGAATTAATGCACATCTATCCAATGGCTTCCATTGAAAAACCAAGATGATGAACCCAAATAGAATAAACAAACAACCTCAAATTAGGAAATTTTCACGCCAATCAACGTGAAATAGTATCAACAGCCGTTGAAAATCGCTGGACGATCCGTGGCGAATGATAATTTTCATTCATAGCCGCAAATTGAAGCTGCACGCGTGAGTCTCCCAGGCCGGCCCAGCTATGTACATGCCACCCATGTTTAGGTTCCTGAAACTCCACCCGAAAGCCAAGCTGGCACCGCACTGCATTGATTTACCGCCAGCGCAGTTGCGGTGCGGTGGCTGGCTACTGTAAAGGTGATGAATACAGACCGAATGCTATTAGGTGAAAAAACAAAAGAATTTCAACCACGCTGTCGGTCGGGGCCTATGCCGCCAAACTATGGGAAGTTTACAGATTGTGGTATGGCCAAAAATACCCCAACAGTGCACTGGAATCGCTTTTGACGTAGATACATTTATTCAGTTTCTTGGTCTACAAATTAATTTTTTTCTTGACTTTTCGTGTTTTTTTGTGAAATTCATCTCATGTCAATTCATTTAGAAATTTGAATGAAACGAAAAAAGCGATCAC
The DNA here is from genome assembly GCF_024139115.2 of Armigeres subalbatus. Classification (NCBI taxonomy): domain Eukaryota; kingdom Metazoa; phylum Arthropoda; class Insecta; order Diptera; family Culicidae; genus Armigeres; species Armigeres subalbatus. The sequence goes on along the minus strand of NC_085141.1, from coordinate 260,389,036 downwards.
CTTGTTTCACAGTTAAAGCTCCACCAAATTTTCACGTTTTATTTTTAAATTTTCTATCATCCTTTTACAAATATTTTCATGGCCTCTCTCGACGGAATCATCGAAAAGAAGTGTGTTTAGTTCCAGAGGATCTACAACTGGTAGAGAGTCCCTCTGTCATGTAGAACAACTTATCCTTAGCATACCGTTCTGAATTTTCAGTCAACTTTCTTTTCATCACATTACCATCACATCTTCGTTTTATTACATATCTCCTAATAATTATTTATATCAAAACTCAAAATCCGGTATGATTTTTCCTGATTTGGATTGTCAAAATCACGTTCTTATTACTAAACAAGATATAGAAAAATTATGACACTCTACCCTACAGTCGTAGAAAATATGTTGGGGATAATTACGACCAACCAAAGTTCCACAGTGCGGCGGTGGGTTGGTCATTCGGTAAACAAAATAGGAATGGTCATATCCATTCAGGTGTTAATTACGCCCAATTGGCTTATTCCTTTAACAGCCGCATCGAATCGGCATAAATCAAACGGTTCGCTCCGGTGACGCGGCGCGGTCGGAAAAATTCTCCTTTCATTAGCATAATTTGGCTAAGAGAAAACACAAACTTTGGCCCCCGCGCGCTCAATATGTACGAAATGTTTCGGTCGCTGATGGACGGATCAGTTTCGTGGTTTTTTATTTTTATTTGGGGAAGTTTTTTTCTTTGTCCGTTCCATTCAGGAGCCAGAAGCGGGATCACAATTTGGAATACCTCACCCGAATACTTTGCGAGGCTGTGCCACCAACTCCTGCCACAAAAAAAAAGTTGTGCGCTTCGGGAGCTACGTGGGAAGAGACAAATTTGGGAAGTAACTCAGTAATTAAGACTTTCGAGGATGACTTACTTGTTCACAAATTTGGGCAATTTGTGTTAGCGATCTGCGATGGCTGCGGGTGGTGGGTTGAGTTTTATTGTCGAAGACAGAACAATCGTAATTAGTTGAAAATGTCTTAACTTCGAACTTTTGGAGCGGCAACGCTTTACGAAAGTTCATTAAATTCAGTTTAGCTCAGAATAACATTTCGTAAGCTTATTGCTGGTCTTAATGAAGAACAACATTGAATATTGTAAGTTACGAAAACGAGCTGCAGTTCGTATATACCATGGTATCAATCTGAACAGGATGTAAATGTTAACAAGAACAAAGACAGTAATCAAGGGAATCCATGCCGAAACGACTAACAATCGTTTATTTGGGAGCTTCAGGATATTTTCTTAAAAAATGTGTTTTGTTTTAAATAAAATCAAACTTACCAACCAATTCGGTAGTTCGTGTTATTTATTTACAGGTCGTTTCTAATGCCTACTGTATATTGCGATACAAATTATTTCTTCTATTTCTTTCTTAATTCACAAGATCCTTCCGGCGCACAATGCAAAATTATCTTCTAGTGTACACGATTTCGATAAATATCTAATAGAAATGAACATATCTCTAAGTCCATTAACTACACATGGTGACGAAAATTGGCACCCTATGGTGGCCTGTGTCGCACATTCAAGCACAATAATTAAATTCTGCAGCTCAATTCTTCTCAACAATTCATCGAACAATCAAATTTATGATATGATGTTTTTCTCTGGCAATACTCCTGCTGATCGCCAGTCAGGATAATTCAGCAGTCGAGCGAACGCACGCATTCCAGCTGGAAAAGATTAGCGAGCTACTGCCTGCCAATGACTTCTCAGTAGGGTTCGACAACTTGCAGAAGTCTCCACTAGGACCACCAGAGGTGAAATTGGAATTGACTAGCCCGCGTGGCCGTGTCGTGCTTCAAATAGCACCGTCACCGATGGGGATGACAAGTCAACAAACTCTTGGTCGGACCTAATAAAAATACACACAGGCAGGAGAAATGCGAGTCAATTAATGCATTTTTATATTTGCTGCTTTATGAACTCTCCACACGCCGGGGTATCCAATTTGCTGCCAAAATAGTCCCCGGGGCGACTACCGCTTTCCATTTACGAGCACGGACTGGTTGCCAATTACTAGGCAGGAGTCTAGCAAGCAAAAAAAAGAATGAGACTTCAAGGAGACGAAATGCTGAAAATTATGTTTCGCTGGAGGACATATTCAAAATGAACGAATTGAACTAAACAAATACTTATTTGTTGTTACTATTGGTTCTAAAAAGGGGTTAGGGAAAAGTACTCCGTCGGTTAAATAGTGATGAATCAATCGTCTTTCCGAATACTGATTCTAAGAGTAATCGCCACACAAGCAAGGCTTTTTTCGCCACAGCTCGCCTGGAAAATGATCGACTCAAAATGTCCAAGCTGTTCCTCTTATAATAACTGGCGCATAAAGGTTACTGAATTTACAGCAATCAAGGGTTTCAAATGGGCAAGCCAAGTCAACGTTTATACAATTGTGATCGGCAATAATAGACAGATAAAACATATTTGCGATTTAAAATGTTCGGAACACGCAAATAATCGCAATTTTGAGTGGAGCTTACTATTGGTTCAATTCTGAAAAAAATCAAAGCAGATCCAGCTTGTTAAATACAATCTCCTTTAACACTGTAAGTACCAACCCCTGCAAAAAGCGTGGAACGGCAACTTTGCCCCGATATATCTCAGGTGTTTTTAGTCCAATTATCATGATTCTTTCCAGTTACAATCTGTAGGATATCAGGATTTCGTTAGCGACTACAGATTGTAAATCCGTACATTGGCCGCTGAGAACCAGCCGGAATATTCCGTTCCACGCTTTTTGCAACACTTACAAGTCGCAAAATGTTGTTTGCAAGTCATACCGCACTGCTTGCATGAAAGCCGTTCGAATTGAAACAAAAGATATTTTAGTTACCCGATAAAGATTGTCGCTTCGGTTCCCTTTATTCTGCTGCCCGAAACATGTGTGGTACCTAACTGTCAAATCGTATGTATTTTCCCTTCATTGACATTTAGATTCCCTATCCTCGCCAGCAAAAGATGTTCCGGACAGCGACGACAGCGACAATCTTTATCTAGTAACTAAAATATCTTTTATTGAAACCATCAAACATTTTATGCCAAATGAAAGTCAACATCATGTTTCATAAATAAATAGTTTTATCTGTGCTTCTTAAAATCCAGTTTGTGAAAAAGTAAGAAAAAAATTCTTATTTAGATTAGGGATTAGAATTTGGATGATTTGTGCAGTTGATAAGATTATGGTCACTGGGGGAAACGAAGTTGAATCGCGGCGCAAGTGCGCTGGCCAGGCTGAAAACTGCAATCTGAACTGGTAAAGTAATGACGATATAGGGGAACTGTTCCGTTTTCCATCTCACTGTACATATATCCATCTCATCGCTAAACAAAGAAATACGGCACCAAATTCGTCGCTTCTTTTTGTCAACATGCGTGCTCACTGCTGAAAAAAATCACAAAAATAATAAACAAACCAAATTCCTTTCCATTGCTTTGTTTTTGATGGGATGGAAATAGGAGCTATGAGATGAAGTGGCAAAACGTTCCCCTATCATATTTTGGAATTGAGGAATTTAAAATCGAATCGGCAAACAAAAGTTATGAACAAAAGTTATTATTTGAAAATCAACAAATTGAAAGCCGTACGCTAGGGTACGAACAAGTATGAAGCGATAGAATGTGAATGGGAGGCATAGATACCATCTATTGAATAGCACACAATCAAGGGGTGAATTTTTTTGCCTAACGTCCTGTTTGTGGGCGGCGACGAATTTAGGAACTAAAGAATTTAGACCTTTGAGAATTTAGGAATTCAGGAATCATTTCGATTTTAGACATTTAAAAATTTGTGAATTTAGCAATTTGTGAAATTTGGAATTCAAGAATTTATAAATTTGGGAATTCAGGAATTTGTTAGTTTAGGAGTTTTGGAATTTGAGAATTCAGGAATCCTCGTTGAATATGGAGTAAAGATCCTCAAGGATTCCGTTCAGGAGAATCGCACGGAAATTACTCTTGCAGTTCTTATATGAATTCTTCCTAGAGTTCAACCAGGAATTCCTTCTGAATTTCCTGAAGGAGCTATACAAAAATATATTAGAGAGTTTCTACATACATTCCTTCTGCAGTTCCTCCATGAATATCTCCTGAAGTTCAGCCAGAAATTCTACCTGAGGAGCCCATACCATTTTCTCCTGCAGTTTCTGCACAATTCCACTCTGAAGTTCTTCCCGGTTCTGCCACAAATTTGTCATGAAATAATTTCCTTCTCGAATTCCACCAGAAATTTGTCCTGAAGTTCCTACGATAGCTCCACCCAGATATTTTTGAGAGTTCCTTCAGAAAATCATCGTGGAACTTCTCCAGTGATTCCTTTTTTGGTTCGATCAGAAATTTCTCCTCGAGACCCTTCAGGAGTGTCTCCTGAAGCTCTTCTAGGAATCCATCCTGAAGTTCCACAAGCAGATCTTTTTTGATTTCTATCTGACATTCCTCCGGGAAGGAAACCCTGGAAAAGCTCCTAAAAAATCAAAGGAAAAATATTTGGAAGAACTACAGGAGGATCGACAAAAATAATTTCTAGAGGAGCTCAAAGAAGAATTTTGAAGAAACTCCAGAAAGGCATCCTGGAGGAGCTCCGAGAAGAATTACTAAAACCAATCCTGAATTTCCCCAGGAATTCATTCTGAATTCCCCCAGGAATTCATTTTAAATTCACCCAGGAATTAATTCTGAATTCACCCAGGAATTAATTCTGAATTCCCCCAGGTATTCATTTTGAATTCCCCCAGGTACTCATTTTGAATTCCCCTAGGAATTAATTCTGAATTCCTCCAGGAATTAATTCTGAATTCCTCCAGGAATTCATTCTGAATTCCTCCAGCAATTTATTCTGAATTTCCTTTGGAATTCATCCTGAATCCCCCAGGAATTTATTCAGAATTCCCCCAGGGATTCATTCAGAATTCCTCCAGAAATTTCCCCAGGAATTCAGAATTCCCCCAGGAATTCATTCTGAATTCCCCCTAGAATTCATTCTGAATTCCCCCAGAAATTCATTCTGAATTCCCCCAGAAATTCATTCTGAATTCCCCCAAGAATTCATTCTGTATTCCCCAAGGAATTCATTCGGATTTCCCCCAGGAATTCATTCTGAACTCCCCAAGGATTTTTTTCTGAATTCCCCCAGGAATTCATCCTGAATTCCACCAGAATTCATTCTTAATTCCCTCGGGAATTCATTCTAAATTCCACCAGGAAATCATTCCAAATTCCCAAAGGAGTTCATTCAGAATTCCCTAGGAATTCATTCCGAATTCCCAGAATTCATTCTGAATTCCCAGGAATTCATTCTGAATTCCCAGAATTCATTCTGAATTTCAGGAATTCATTCTGAATTCCAGAATTCATTCTGAATTCCCAGGAATTCATTCTGAATTCCCAGGAATTCATTCTGAATTTCCCAGGAATTCATTCTGAATTCCCCAGGAATTCATTCTGAATTCCCCAGGTATTCATTCTGAATTCCCCAGGTATTCATTCTGAATTCCCCAGGTATTCATTCTGAATTCCCTTCAGGAATTCATTCTGAATTCCCTTCAGGAATTCATTCTGAATTCCCCCAGGAATTCATTCTGAATTCCCCCCAGGAATTCATTCTGAATTCCCCCCAGGAATTCATTCTGAATTCCCCCCAGGAATTCATTCTGAATTCCCCCCAGGAATTCATTCTGAATTCCCCCCAGGAATTCATTCTGAATTCCCCCCAGGAATTCATTCTGAATTTCCAGGATTTCATTCTGAATATCCTCCGAAATTCATTCTGAATTCCCTTCGGAATTCATTCTGAATTCCCCCCGGAATTCATTCTGAATTCCCCCAGGAATTTATTCTGAATTTCCTTAAGAATTCATTCTGAATTTCCTCAGGAATTTATTCTGAATTCCCCCCCGGAATTCATTCTGAATTCCCCCCGGAATTCATTCTGAATTCCCCCCAGGAATTCATTCTGAGTTTCTCCTGGAATTCATTCTGAATTTCCCCTGGAATTCATTCTGAATTTCCCCGGGAATTCATTCTGAATTCCCCTGGAATTCCTTCTGAATTCCCCCAGGAATTCATTCTGAATTCTCCCAGGAATTCATTCTGAGTTTCTTCTGGAATTCATTCTGAACTACCCCTGGAATTCATCCTGAATTCCCCAGGAATTCATTCTTAATTTCCAGGAATTCATTCTGAATTCCCCAGGAATTCATTCTGAATTTCCAGGAATTCATTCTGAATTCCCCAGGAATTCATTCTGAATTCCCCAGGAATTCATTCTGAATTTCTAGAATTCATTCTGAATTCCCAGAATTCATTCTGAATTTCCCCAGGAATTCATTCTGAATTCCCCAGGAATTCATTCTGAATTCCCAGGAATTCATTCTGAATTTCAGGAATTCATTCTGAATTCCCCAGAAATTCATTCTGAATTCCCAGAATTCATTCTGAATTCCCAGGAATTCATTCTGAATTCCCAGGAATTCATTCTGAATTCCCCAGGAATTCATTCTGAATTTCAGAATTCATTCTGAATTTCCCCAGGAATTCATTCTGAATTCCCCAGGAATTCATTCTGAATTCCCAGGAATTCATTCTGAATTCCCAGAATTCATTCTGAATTCCCAGAATTCATTCTGAATTCCCCAGGAATTCATTCTGAATTCCCAGGAATTCATTCTGAATTCCCAGGAATTCATTCTGAATTTCAGGAATTCATTCTGAATTCCCCAGGAATTCATTCTGAATTCCCCGAATTCATTCTGAATTTCCCCAGAATTCATTCTGAATTCCCAGGAATTCATTCTGAATTTCAGGAATTCATTCTGAATTCCCAGAATTCATTCTGAATTCCCCAGGAATTCATTCTGAATTTCCCCAGAATTTATTCTGAATTCCCAGAATTCATTCTGAATTACCCCAGGAATTCATTCTAAATCTCCCCAGGAATTCATTCTAAATTCCCAGGAATTCATTCTGTATTTCCAGAATTCATTCTGATTTATCCAGGAATTCATTCTGAATTTCCCCAGGAATTCATTCTGAATTTCCCCAGGAATTCATTCTGAATTTCAGGAATTCATTCTGAATTTCCCCAGGAATTCATTCTGAATTCCCCAGAATTCATTCTGAATTTCCAGGAATTCATTCTGAATTCCCCAGGAATTCATTCTGAATTCCCAGAATTCATTCTGAATTTCCCCAGGAATTCATTCTGAATTCCCCAGGAATTCATTCTGAATTTCCAGGAATTCATTCTGAATTCCCAGAATTCATTCTGAATTTCAGGAATTCATTCTGAATTTCAGGAATTCATTCTGAATTCCAGAATTCATTCTGTATTCCCCCAGGAATTCATTCTGAATTCCCCTAGCAATTCATTCTGAATTCCCCCAGGAATTCATTCTGAATAACCCCAGGAATTCATTCTGAATTACCCCAGGAATTCATTCTGCATTACCCCAGGAATTCATTCTGAATTACCCCAGAAATTCATTCTGAATTACCCCAGGAATTTATTTTGAATTCCCCCAGGAATTTATTCTAAATTACCCAGGAAATTCATTCTGAATTCCCAGAATTCATTCTGAATTTCCCAGAATTCATTCTGAATTCCCAAATTCATTCTGAATTCCCCAAATTCATTCTGAATTCCCTGAATTCATTCTGAATTCCCCAGAATTCATTCTGAATTCTCAGTCGAATTCATTCTGAATTCCCCGAATTCATTCTGAATTTCTGAATTCATTCTGAATTCCCCGGAATTCATTCTGAATTTCCAGATTCATTCTGAATTCCCAGAATTCATTCTGAATTCCCCAGATTCATTCTGAATTCCCCAGGAATTCATTCTGAATTTCAGGAATTCATTCTGAATTCCCCGAGCAATTCATTCTGAATTCCCCAGATTCATTCTGAATTCCCTTCGGAATTCATTCTGAATTCCCTTCGGAATTCATTCTGAATTCCCTTCGGAATTCATTCTGAATTCCCCAGGAATTCATTCTGAATTCCCCCAGGAATTCATTCTGAATTCCCTCCGGAATTCATTCTGAATTCATTCTGCATTCCCCCCGGAATTCATACTGAATTCCCCAGAATTCATCTCTGAATTTCTGAATTCATTCTGATTCTGAATTCATTCTGAATTCCCCCCGGAATTCATTCTGAATTCCCCCCGGAATTCATTCTGAATTCCCCCCGGAATTCATTCTGAATTTCCCCCGGAATTCATTCTGAATTCCCCCCGGAATTCTTTCTGAATTCCCCCGGAATTCAGTCTTAATTCACTTCGGAATTCATTCTGAATTCTTGAATTCATTCTGAATTCCCCAGGGTCATTCTGAATTCCCCAGAATTCATTCTGAATTCCCTTCAGAATTCATTCTGAATTCCCCGGAATTCATTCTGAATTCCCGGAATTCATTCTGAATTCCCCGGAATTCATTCTGAATTCCCCGGAATTCATTCTGAATTCCCCAATTCATTCTGAATTCCCCAGAATTGATTCTGATTTTCCCCAGAAGTTCATTCTGAATTCCACCAAGAATTCATTCTGAATTCCCCCAGGAATTCATTCTGAATTCCCCCGGAATTCATTCTGAATTCCCACGGAATTCATTCTGAATTTCCACGGAATTCATTCTGAATTCCCCCAGAATTCATTCTGAATTCCCCCAGAATTCATTCTGAATTCCCCCAGAATTCATTCTGAATTACCCCAGAAATTCATTCAGAATTCCAGGAATTCATTCTGAATTCCAGAATTCATTCTGAATTCCCAGAATTCATTCTGAATTCCCAGGAATTCATTCTGAATTCCCAGAATTCATTCTGAATTCAGGAATTCATTCTGAATTTCAGGAATTCATTCTGAATTCCCCAGGAATTCATTCTGAATTCCCCAGAATTCATTCTGAATTCCCCAGAATTCATTCTGAATTCCCAGGAATTCATTCTGAATTTCCCCAGAATTCATTCTGAATTCCCCAGGAATTCATTCTGAATTCCCCAGGAATTCATTCTGAATTCCCCAGGAATTCATTCTGAATTCCCCAGGAATTCATTCTGAATTCTGAATTCATTCTGAATTCCCCAGAATTCATTCTGAATTTCAGGAATTCATTCTGATTCCCCAGAGATTCATTCTTGAATTCCCAGGAATTCATTCTGAATTTCCAGGAATTCATTCTGAATTCCCCCAGGAATTCATTCTGAATTCCCCAGGAATTCATTCTGAATTCCCCAGGAATTCATTCTGAATTCCCCAGGAATTCATTCTCAATTTCCCCAGGAATTCATTCTGAATTCCCCCAAAAATTCATTCAGAATTCCCCAAAAAATTCATTCTGGATTCCCTAAGGAATTCATTCTGAATTCCCCCAGGAATTCATTCTGAATTCCCCCAGGAATTCATTCTGAATTCCCCAGAATTCATTCTGAATTCCCCAGAAATTCATTCTGAATTACCCCAGGAATTCATTCTGAATTCCCCAGAATTCATTCTGAATTCCCCAGAAATTCATTCTGAATACCCCAGGAATTCATTCTGAATTCCCAGGAATTCATTCTGAATTCCCCAGGAATTCATTCTGAATTTCCAGGAATTCATTCTGATTTCCCCAGGAATGCATTCGGAATTACCCCAGGAATTCATTCGGAATTCCCCTAGGAATTCATTCGGAACTCCCCCAGGAATTCATTCGGAATTCCCCCAGGAATTCATTCGGAATCCCCCAGGAATTCATTCGAAATTCCCCCAGCAATTCATTCGGAATTCCCCCAGGAATTCATTCGAAATTCCTCCAGGAATTCATTCGGAATATCCCCAGGAATTAATTCTGAATGCTCCCAGGAATTCATTCTGAATTACCCCAGAAATTCATTCTGAATTACCCCAGAATTCATTCTGAATTACCCCAGGAATTCATTCTGGCGTTAGCCAGAATATCTTTTTGGAGTTCTTACGGGAATCCTTCTGAAAATTCTTCTTGGGGCTCCTCCAGAAATTATTACTAATGTTCCTCAAGAAATTACTCCTGGAGTTCTCCCAGGATTTCCTTCCCGAGTACCACACTTATCACATAACAGTCACTGCGACTCATATGCGACCAAATCCAGTCACATTGGAATTTTCGGGAATTGCTTCTGAAGTTCTTTCAGGAACTCTTCCCAAAGTTCCTTTTTGGAGCTCCTCCAACAATTCTTCTCGGATTTGTTCCAATAATTCCTCGTGGAGCTCTTTATGTTTATTTTCCAGAAAGTTTATTTTCCAGAAACTTATCTTGGAGTTACTCCAGGAATTCTTGGAATAACTCACGTCTGTTGGAATTCAGAATTAATGGGAGGAATTGGGGGAATTTAGAATGAATTCTTGAAGGAATTCAGAATGAATTCCTGGGGGAACTTAGAATGAATTTCTGGAGGATTTCTGGTGAATCTCTGGAGAAATTCCTGGATGTAAGTAATTTCTGGAGGAGCACCAAGTAGAATTTCAGGAAATTCATTCTGAACTTCTACTGAGAATCCTCCAGCCGTTCTTCTTCAAATTTCTCCTAAGAGGTTCCTCTGGGAGCCGCTATAGTAATTGTTCTTGGACTTTCTCCAAATATTCCGACTAGAATTCCTGAAGAAACTTCTCATGGAAATCCTCCTGGAACTACTTTAGGAATTGCTGCTTAGCTTCAACAATATCTCCCAGGAATTCCTTTCAGAATTCTACTAGGTTTCAGGAGCATCACTGAAAAATCCTCCAGCATCTTCAATGGGAATCCTTTCAAAAATTCAACGGAAAATTCTTTAGTATCTTCACTGGAAGCCCTTCCTGTCTCAATAGAATGAATTCCCCATAACTTCAAAAGGAACACCCCCAGATCATCAGAACTAATAATAAATTCCCAGAATTCTAGAAGGAACCCCTCGGCCCTTAGAATTTACTCAGAGTTACATGTAAGATGTATACCAATAATTTTCTAAAATTACTTCAGGATTTCCGAGAATTCTTGTAGAAGCTTTTTGAATTTAACATTTTCCGAAATTTCCAGTGTTTTCAGTTTTTTTTGGGGAGTTTTTGAGATAGGAGTTTTAAAAAAGTTTAATTAAAATCCAGTGAATTTTTGGTGGAATGAATTCCGAATTCGCGTGATGCTACTAAACGTAAGGTTTTTTTGTTGAGGATTTTAACCATCATGCGAAAATTAAAATTATGCCTCCTGAAAGGAACTATTGGACTCTATTGGAACTATTGAGGGAAATGTAAGGTGATGTGGTCTGTATGCAAGCTATTTATACTTTTCAATTATATACTTTACTAGCAGATTGGGGCCCTCTGCCTGCGTTGCCTGGGATCGCTTTGCTTTGTAAAATGTCAAATATTGCAGTAACGCACTCTTAAATTTCTTCACAATTCACCAACTTTTGACATATTATTGATTTTTGAACTATTCCCGTGAATTTTTTTTTTCTACATATAAACACAGCCCATTGAAGAATGAATCGAGCCGTGCATAAATCATACTAATAGGTTCATCCATTCGTGAGTTATATTGCAACAAAGGAAATGTAAACTCATTTATATATATAAAAAAAAAGAAAGAAAGAAGAATAGAAAAAGAAAGAATGGAAGAAGAGAATAGAGAAAAAGTTTATACATTTTTGCCTATGCCTACTTTTCTAAAATTTTCTTCAGAGGCTCTAAGAACGTGCTCGGAAATGTTGGATTGCTTGATGGATGTTCGATCAGCACAGTTATTCTACATGCAAGGTTTCTAAGCCAATTTATCAATTTTGCATTCATATATGATGAGGCTAACACGATGATACTTTTATGTCCAGGGAAGTCGAGAAAATTTCCAAGACCGGACCGGGAATCGAACTCAGCCACCCTCAGCATGATCTTGCTTTGTAGCTGTGCATCTCACCGCACGGCTAAAGAAGACCTTGCAACATATTGTTGATACCGGTATAAACAATTATTTTTCAAAAAAAATATTCATGCTCTTTTAGTGGAATTGTCTAAGACGAGTTTAATATTCTTCAATTGTCTAAATAAGTCGAGTTTAATATTCTCCATTTTATTCCACTACGTTTTGTTATCTTTACAGATACGTATTCCGACCTCAACTGTCAGGTCGTCTTCAGTGTCTCGTACTTGACTCGAAGTCGAAAGTTGAATTATTTTTCAATATTCATTAGATTTTTGATTCTGTAAGCAATGCAAAATTGAATAGCATGATATTGGCAATATTCAAACCGCCGCCTCCCTTCGTCACAATCTTTGGATTGAACTTCTAGAATCGCCATACTTTTAGAAGCGCGTTAGGATTTGTTTTGGAAGGATCCCTGATTGAATTTTCGGTATCTTAGTTTCCGCATATTCATTGAAATCGCAAAATAATCCTTAGATTTTTATGGGTGAACTATGATTCATCCAAATTTTTCTTCTACTCCACATAATTTTGCCTACAAGTAGTGTGGTACGACTTGCATGCAATAGCTGGATGGCCACAAACAGACTTCAAAAAGCGTCGAACGGAACTATCCGGCTGGTTCTCAGTGGCCGTTACATGAAAATGTAATCTGTCTTCAGTAGTAGATTTTTGACATCCCACAGATTGTTCTGTGGAAAAAATCAAGAGATTTGGTTGAAAAAACGGCTGAGATCTGGGTGCTCAAAGTTGCCGTTCCACGTTTTTTGCGAGCTTGGTACTTTACGTTACAAATCTTGGCTCGGTACTTGTTGTTTGCATTCACAGTTGCTTTTATAATTTTCCAAAAGAACATATTCATAAACGAATCTCGGGAGACCATTTTTAATACGTCCCGGAATGTACACCTCCAATCAAACAGTTAATAATTGAATTGACATCGTACATCAGATAACTTGACTAATCAAAACTTAAAATTGTATAGGGAAAGCACAACTATCAAAAGTCCAAACGTCCCAATAATACATTTCTCACTCTTTTTGGCGAGCTGACCCAACAGAAAACTCACTTAAATCGTCCGCCATCAACAAGTGTCGATAAAAATGTAAATTTCCTCAAATTGTTTTGTTTTGCCTTTCCGATGGCATGAAGATCTCCGCGCGGATTACCCAATAAAAATATTCAAAATGGAAAAAGAATTGGAGTTGATTTCCATAACAATATCAGTCCACCGGAGAACGATAGACTTCGCACACCCGTGATGAAACAAAGCAAAAGCAAACAAAAAGCACGGGAGATTCCAAGCCTGAAGTGAGGAGCCACTCCAGGAAAGTGTCGATTGATTGTTTGCTGACCGCGGATGCCCATCGGTTGAAGAAGCCACCAAAAGAATGAAGCTCAAAAATTAGAATAAATGGAAATGACTTTTGTGCTGTTCAAGAGTTTACGTTATTGAGTTTAGGCCATAAAGATGAACCCCGGTGGCCGCAGTAGTCGCAGAAGATTTGATTTGTCGGTGGCAATCCGATGACACCTTGCGCGATTTCCTCGTTGTTGGTGGTAATTTTACAACTTTTTCAATTTCAGACCCGATGAGAGACGTTTGAATCATCCGCCGCGGAATGAAGTAGTTAGGAAAAAAGCCTGCCCCATTGGAAGTTTGAAATAAGTGCTGTGTTGCTTGGCTGCGGATGCGCCCCGACATCATGGACGCAAGCTGCAGTGGTTTCAATTTGTGGCAATTGCGCCATGTACTTTACGTCAGAAATGCTTGTAAAGTGTTGACAAATTAATACTGTGTGAAAGGCAAGCAACAAGCAGTGATGCTGACGTGGATCGGTATCCCAACATGGGGAACAACCTCAGGGGATTGTGGGCCAATATGGGCAGTTTCAGTTGAAAGACGTTGGTACGATTACGAATACGATTTGTCATTTGTACTAGCATCAAATTAATATGAAATTTACTAAGAATTAGGACATGAACAAGATGAAAAAAAAAATTAAATTGGTAGGTAGCACTTATTTATTTTCATATGTCAGGTATAAAGCGAATTTCGTATCGATTAAAATCAAAACTGCAAAATATTACTACTTATTATTTGCTCAGACTAAGGCCGGAGAGGGCCCTCCTTAGCGGTAAGATGCGCGACTGTAAAGCAAGACCATGCTGAGGTTGGTGGGTTCGATTCCCGGTGCCGGTCTAGGCAATTTTCGGTTTAGAAATTGTCTCTACTTCCCTGGGCATGGAAGTATCATCGTGTTATACCCGAGTAGACGGAAATAGCTCAATAATATCAAATGTTGATAAGATAGCAAAATGAGATATGAACCAGATTGATATAAGAGATAAAAGATCAGACGACAATATCAATATTTTGCACTAGAATAGCATAAGGAGATCAGGTTTTGCTGTTTGTAATGATTGATCAATATCATGTGCCATTAGTTTGTTCTTATCCATAGCATATCTTGATATTTAAATGATATATCGGTGCAAATATTTGATATTGTTGCGTCTTTTTATCATCTCCTTATATCATTCAAGTCCATATCATGTTTTGTTATTCTGTTCATGGATTCTGCCCGGGTACGAAAGTAAAAATTGTAACTTGGCTTAAAAACCTTGCGGTTAATAACTGTGGAAGTGCTGAATGAACACTTTAGCGAAGTGGGGCATGTAATGCCATTAAGAAGAAGAATAAGGCCGGAGTGCCCAGTGCTGTACATAAAAGTCTTCTCCATTCAGCTAGGTCAATGGCTGCACGTCGCTAACCACGCAGTCTAAGGAGGGTCCGCAAATCGTCCTCCACTTGATCGGACCTTGCTCGCTGCGCACCTTCCGTCTTATTGCCGTAGCCTGGTTTGATCGTTGTCGAAAACCATTTTCACCGGATTACTATCGAACATTCTGGCTACGTGCCCGGACCACCGTAGTCGTCCAATTTTCGCGGTGTAAGCGATGGATGGCTCTCCCAACAGCTGATGCAACTCGTGATGAATTCGCCTCCTCCACGTATCATCCACCATCTTTACCCCACCATAGATGGTGAACGCAGCACCTTTCTTTTCCGTAAACCCAAGTGAGCGTTGCTCGTGTCCGTAAAGGAATATCGGTCTAATGAGTGTTTGTAGAAAGTCAGTCTGGTACGGCGGCGATCTCTATTCGAGTCCAAAGTATGCACGGTTTCTAGCCACAATGCGTCTCCAAATTTCTCTGCTGGTATCATTTTCGGCAGTCACCAGTGCGCCCAAATACACGAATTTTTCGATCACTTCAATTTCGTCACCACCGATACAAACTCGTTGTACGTGGTTAGTGGTTTACGTTGTCTTCTCTTGAACCTCTTCCTATAATGTACTTCGTCTTCAACGTGTTGATGACTAGTCTGGACCGGTTAGCTTCGCTCTTCAGTCTGACATTCGCTTCATCCATCTTCTCAAAGTTACGTGCCATGGACGGGCTTTATTTATTTATCATCAGACTAAGGCCGGAGTGGCCTGTGCTGCACATAAAAGACTTCTCCATTCAGCTCGGTCCATGGCTGCACTTCGCCAACCACGCAGTCTGCGGAGGGTCCGCAAGTCGTCCTCCACCTGATCGATCCACCTTGTCCGCTGTGCACCTCGCCTTCTTGTGCCCGTCGGATCGTTGTCGAGAACCATTTTTACCGGGTTACTGTCCGACATTCTGGCTACGGTGTCTGGCCCACCGCAAGTCTTCCGATTTTCGCGGTGTGAACGATGGATGGTTCTCCCAACAGCTGATGCAATTCGTGGTTCATTCGCCTTCCTCCACGTACCCTCCGCCATCTGCAACCCCACCATAGATGGTACGCAACACTTTCCTTTCGAAAACTCCCAGTGCGCGTTGGTCCTCCACGAGCATCGTCCAGGTCTCGTGTCCGTAGAGAACTACCGGTCTTATAAGCGTTTTGTAGATAGTCAGTTTGGTACGGCGGCGAACTTTCTCTATTCGATCGGAGGCGTCTTGCGGAGTCCAAAGTACGTACGATTTCCTGCCACTATGCGTCTCCGAAGATTTTCTGCTGGTATCGTTATCGGCGGTCACCAGTGAGCCCAAGTACACACGCGAATTCTTCAACCACCTCTGATTTCTGTCACCACCGATAGAAACTCGTGGTGGGTGGCTCAACCGGACGGACTTAGTGAACATCCGCCCTCTCGTGTCAATCCCTGACCTTCGTAATACTCCCTCTAAAGCGATGTTGAATAGCAGGCACGAAAGACCATCACCTTGTCATAACCCTCTGTGCGTAAACAAAGCGGATTCGAGAATTCCCCTGACCGTATCAGTTTATCCAGAAATCTGGCCCCGCTTGTCATTAGCTGCTGAGATCGAAGTAAGCATTAGTACAAAGTGGACGCAATTGTTACAAGCTGCTGTCATTCTTTTTGTTTTTCAAATTTTGCTTCTGATAGTTCTCAGCTGTAAAAACTAAGGACATGTAGTTCATAATTATGCAGTGAGAGCAGAGATGTTCAGCCATGTACAAAGAGGTTCAGAATAATGTGAAGTGTCGGATGCCTCAAATTGTTATGTTGGCGAGTGCCGACGCATTTAAAAAGTATTGTTTAATCCTGCAGCCGCATGACACCATTAATGGCTGAAGCATCTCGGATGACCAAGATAAATATTGTCTATCCGAATGAACATAGTTAGAACGTTTGTATTAGTTTTCTGGCGTTGATCACTTCCGAAGTAGTGGATTCGCCTAAAGATGCGTTAAACAACGCATCAAACTAATTGATGCGAATGCTTTAGGCGAATCCAGCGCACTACTTCCCAAGTTGGGAAAGTTGCCTGTATCTGGAGAAAAATCCAACTTCGGTATAAACGTTCTAAGTTTGACATATAAAACTTCGGAAGAAAGTTCGGTTCGGAAGTCCTGACTTCCGAATTCTAAGTTGGTGCTACACCGGGGAAAGACAGGACAGGTTTCTGATTTTGTTCCGGTGCAAGTTCCAGACACTTGTCTTCATTCTACATGAGTGTATGTAGTTGTCCAATCATCATTTCTATCTCGTTCATCTCGTCGACGACTTTAAGGAATACTGCCCTACGGTCCTCCGAAATATCCGTCTGCTATGTTTGTCCAATCGCAGCCAAGTTTTCTTCATTGAAAACAATTCCATTTCGCCTGTAGAGCGGTGTAGTAACCAGATAGTTTAGCCATGCTTTAACGGTACCTTTCTTCACGTAGCCGGACAAGTAACTTGATTTGTGTATGAAGTGTTTCTTGATGCACACGTTGATAGCATAGTCGTCATCCAGTTGGCGGGGAAGTTCGCCTACCATCTGGGCCACGTCGACTGGAATGTTGATAATTTGGCCGATAATTGCCAAACTATCTGCTGTTAATGAAAATAGATTAGGAAAATCATATATTTATTTGATGTAATACATTTTTAAGTTAAAATAACTTTTCCACAAACCTGCAGTATGCCGCAAACGACGAAACTGCATGAAATTGATCCTGGGAGACACCAGTCTTGTGGTGAGTGGGTCTAGCGGAGGCAAATTGGACGGAAACTTGGGATATGTAAAGCCATTCGATTGCGACAATGTGGGAATTGATCCGCGGTTCAGGCTAGTTCGACAAGTACCTAGCACACGCCAAAAATCCTTCCAGCGTTTCGAAATAATTTGTCGCCAGTAACATGGCAGCATTTGAGTCGGAGATTGGTTTCAAATCATTCCTGAACCAGATTCTAGCACACACATCACAAGCGCAACCGAAATCGTTTTCCACGAATCGTTTCTGGAACTCCCAATCAGCCCGATCGAAATTAGGTTTGTCTTGTGTTAAAAATAAAGAAAATATGTTCGCCATCATCAGTGACAGCAGACACGTTTTCTTCAACGTCACCACGCTCCTCATCGACATCTGATCTTGTGGACTGATCGACATCATGATAAGAGTTTATAACCGTATCAGCACGGATTAAGTTGAATTCTACTCGAAGAAATTGTAACACGGGAAAATTAATCCTTATTGACAGACAGATATACATAATTGACAGATGCAATCGCATTTAAAATGACTGTAACAAGTACAATAAGACATGTTGAAACATAAAAGATGAAATGAAAAATTATTGCCAAGCGTACTATAAACAACAATAGCATAATAATATAAAATTCAAGTAGCATGTGTTTAGGATATATTTATACAAAACACACTATCTCAGTCTCAGCTCAAACTTCTCCCATGTAATATGATGGTTATGATAAGAACCAATTTGTTTTCCACAATACGCCTATCCAACCACATGCAGCAACACAGTTTATGATTTGTACTTTGATAAATATTTGTTTCGGCTCAATCTTCTCTCGTGTGAAATTATGATTCTGAGAAGAACCCATTTGTTTCCAGTAATGCACCTTCCCTTCCAGTAATGCAGCGAAAAACCGAAGCAGAATCTAGAGAAAATTTCATTTCATTGCTACTGACCCCAATAATGTCAGCCACTCGATAAGTTACCGCTAAAACGCGATAGACACCATCCATGCGAATCAATTTTCGCAGCATCCCCCTCCGAAGAGCGCTTCGCTACTGCCGATGCCAACGACGATTATAATTTACACTTTGAAGAAGTAAAAGAAGAAGAAGAAGTAGAAGAGTTCCTGGTTATGTACGAAAACACTGGCATCGAACAAAAGAAATAGGCGGAGCAAGCAAAACCGATGCCAAGCGATTATAATTTGCACTTTGAAGAAGTAAAGAAGAAGAAGAAGAAAAGGAGAAGAAGAGGCTCTGGTTATGTACGAAAGCAATGGCATCGAACGAAAGAAAGGTGGAGCAAGCAAGCCGATGCCAATGATACCGGCTCCCAAAGGGCAGGGCCTCCTGACTCCATGCAAACGTATTCTGACCAGCCGAAGTCTGGTTTTCTCGGAAAATCGGTAGGGACAATTGCATTGCAGCGCCAACCAGACATCACCGGCGGTGGAATGGCTGGGGAGAAAACAACAACAGCAATGATAGTTGCTACAGGCGAATTGGCAGCAACGATAATTGCGCGCGAGCGGCGTGGCAAGGCTCAGAGAAACATCATCGAGAAAGGACGATCTCATCGAAGGCGTGGAGCATTGTAAACAGCATCGTAACGACGACATCTTCGTGCGTGTCTAGCTGGACAAGGCCCGCCGTTTCCCGGAGGTTTCAAAGTCGTCACCATATAAGTCAGCTCCTAGTGAATGAACGAGGAAGTTGCTTTGCGTAAAACGGCCCTGGCGCCGATGAAAAGGCACACTACGAAAAGCTGCTTGCTCTCTTGAAAAGAGCAAAATGGGAGACATTACCTCACGATTCCCCCGACACTAAGCCACTGAAAGTGGTACTGCGAGGACTCGATGCAATGGATACTAAAGATCTGGCCACGGAGTTGAAGAGCTGCGGTTTGAAACCTACCAACGTGTTTGAAATTTCGCGTCGCGACTCTTTACGAAAATACAGAGACCAGCTTTATCTGGTTTATCTAGAACGCGGATCCACCAACTTGAGAGATCTGAAGATAACCACAGTAATAAACAGCACCATCGTCGAATGACAGCGTTACAAACCAGTTCACCGGGACTCAGTTCATCAACGAAAAATCAACCAAAACGTAATCAACCACCAACGCCGTCAAAAGGTATTCCTGCTGCATTGGCTTCATCCCAAAGCATCCAATGGCCTCCAGTGCCTCCTCCCGGGTTCCGGCGGCAAAATATCGGCGAGTTTGCATCTGCGGAGGATACTGTTCCTCTTTTCACACCGGAGCAACTAGTGCCGATCTTCAACCAACTTGCGACCCGTCTCCGAGACTGCAAAAGCCGTTTCGATCAAATCCTCCTCTCGGCATGTTTGTTATTGAGAACGGCTGCTGAGGGGGGTCTTGTTGTTTAAACACTAGCCTGGCATGACTGCCAACTTTAGTTTAAGTAGGTAGGATATTAAATTCAAAAACCCAGATTAATCCACCTAGCGTTGGTTAAGCATTTAGTTAAGACACCAACCTTATATGGGGTTTATATGGTCCGATGTACCATTTTCTTCATAACTTTTAAACGCAACGACCGATCGTTATCAAATTCAATAGTGATCAACAAGGCTTTGTCCCCTGTCGAATAAAACTTGTTGCGAGAAAATCGGGTAAGGATTACTATACGAAAAGTTGTCTAATGTTTTTATATCTTTTGTGCACACACATACACACACACACATACACACACACACACACACACATACATACACACGGACAGACAGACATGTGCTCAGTTTGTCGAGCTGAGTCGATTGGTATATAACACTATGGGTCTCAGAGGCTTCTATCAAAAGTTCGTTTTCGGAGTGAAATGATAGCCTTTCGGTATAACTTCGTTGTACGAGAAAGGCAAAAATAAATCCAAAAGACAAAATCCATCAATGGAAGACATGTATAATAGCTTAAACACGCCTAATTCAATGTAAAAAAACTGAAGATGAAAACTAGAGATGAAGTTCCTAAAATACAGAATCAATCGATATGTAAAATTACTTGTAACATACAGAAAACGACTTTAATAAAGAGACATTTTACTACGTACCGCGCACGCCAGAAATCATAATTTTGAAATGAATTTCCACTACTGATGCCACTGTCAGCCCATTTATGATTTGCCGCTGGAACACGATAGACGTCATCCATTCTAATACATTGTTTTGCAACGTCTCCATGCAAGGAGCGCATGGGCTGCTACCTACAAAGAATTTTGTCCATCACCAAGTGATTATGATTTGCATTTTTTGCAGATTTTTGTCTCGGCTCAAATTTCTATCGTGTAAAAAGATGATTTTGTTTCCAATGACGCGCCTTTCCAATAATAAACAGCAAGTATACCGAAATCAGAATCTTAGGAAAATCTCATTTGACTGCTAACGCAACTCAATGATGTGAGACGTCATCATTGTTTACTTCCCGTACTTTTGCTGCTATCTATTCCAACTTTCTACCGTCGCCAAGCGGTTATGATGTGCACTTTGAAGAAAATATTTCGGCTCTACCTTCTCTTGTGTACAATGGTAGATTTGACAAGAATCGATTTTGATCCACAATGCGCCTGTCTAATCATTCATAGCAAACAAACGATAGTCCGTACCTTGCGTAAAATTTCACTTTTCTGCTAAATACCCACTATAAAGAAAACATTTTCAGTGGCGCCACTGGTATCCGGGGACCGTAATCGATGCCATATTTGCAGTCAACTCTTTCTCCTCATAAAATTTTGGTCCTGAGAAGAACTGATTTTCTTTCCAAAATGCGCCACTAACAGTAACTAAACGATAGTCCGAAGATTGTTGCTTTTGGCGATGGCCTCTCAATGTTCCGCTTTCTGCTGAGACTGCTGCTACGGGCGTCATCGTTGTACCCGCTCTCCGAGAAAAAATAATTGAACTGAGGATTGGAGTCGAGCCCGTAAGTTGCACGATTTTGATGTCTGTGCTTGCGATGCGCATACGCGATTGGTTGGTTTACCGATTTTCAGTGCCTAGTAAAATTCAATTTTTCAATAGTTTAGCACCTTGAATGCATTTTTTCGATAGTTGAGCAAAATCTTAAAGAGTTTGTCGATCGATTAATACCAAAATCTTTGAAATCGGTTGAAAGACGGCTGAGTTATTAGCCCATACTTCCTGACCACTTTTCGTGACGGTCTCAGATTTGAAACTGCAGAATGACCCCTCTATGTTCCGGAAAGACGTAATCCTACGTCAAAACAGGTTCTTCGACTACAGCCTGGCTGGTAACATGTGTTGGGTATCAAACGTAGAGAGCTTCTGCGTATTGCACGACAATCTCAGCATTTTAATAAAAACTAAAATATCAATAATCTGAATAGCATTCCTTGTTTAAAACATTTTCTAACGAACTAAAATGCACATTTCGTCCTGTAAGCTCAGTATGCCCCAATTCCCCAAGGTGGCAACTACAACAACACAGTGAGTGCGAGTTATTTTTGTCATGTCGTAATGCGCGCCTGCCGTCATCCATGCGTCGCGTCGTCCGTCAGTCAGTCCTCAAGAGAGAGGGGGACCTGTACGGTATCCAGGGAAATCCAGGGAGAGCGATATTGGATGGTTGTTTTCGAGCACATCAAACATGCAATAAAAATTAAAAGCATTTGCTGATGTTTGAGGCACGTGAGCGGAACAGAGCCAGTTCCATTAAGCCAATAAACTGGCCATAATTCTGTTCTCAAGCGATTTGGACCCACAAGTGAACTGTGAAATCAGATACTGAGTGATTCAATCAAAATTGATAGGAGTTTATAATGTTGGCTCTTTGGTTTGGTTATAGAAACTATCAATCCGAATTAGGATGTTAATGCATCGAAAATAAAAGTAATTCTTAATATTTCAAAACATTCTTAAGGTAAGCAACTTAACGAAAATTTAAATACAAATTAAAACGACAACTATTGTGTATACGAAAGTTGTTCTAAAGATGTTCTAAGAGCTAAATAATTTTCTTAAAAATTGTTCGCTAGTTTTAGGATAGACTATAAAGTAGATATGTTTGAAGAACATTATCTGTTTATCCTACAACAGATCAAACATTACACAAAATCATGTACATTACGGCAATAGGATTCCAAATCAGAATAATGAAATGTTGCGTCAGTTACACAACTTTGTACAAGTTTTTGGGGTTAATAAATATCTAGTCGTTAATTATGTACGTCATAATAGGTTTCTACGATTTTGGTTTTAAAACACCTCAACACAAAATACCCTTTCGAAAATGTTTTACTCGTTGGGTGTCAGATTATGAGTTATACTTCCATTTTAATACGCTCTTGTAACTGACCGGCAACATTTGCATATTGTAACAGATTTATTGCCTTCTATTGATGAACGCGGATGCGCCCATTTCTAATTCATGTAACACGTTGTTCATCTACCAGCTTAGCGACGGGAACACGATTGTTTCAATTCAACTTCAAACTGGGGGAATTATTCGGATCTTGACAAAAGCACCACAGATGAAAACAAATGACCGTTATTAATCAAGCAGATAGTGTGTCTGTTTTGTTGCCATACCGATTCTTCGTTTTTCTCCCGAAAAAAAGGAACACAGCACAAAACGAAACTAATCTCACACTCATAGCCAGCATCTTCCCTGTGATGGAATCCCGGGGTCAAGTCCATGCATCAGATGCCAAGAAAGGGTGCGCGCACATGAGTTTTTGGTCCACTTCAATTCTACGAACATGTCAACCGAAGTGTTTTGGACTGTATTTTAGGCCTCCTAATGTGACACACACGCTCTGCAGCTCGGGGATGACGACGCTTCATTTGCCTACCGAAACCGAAAATAAAAAATCGGAGATTCTCTCCAAATCGACCGTGATTCCAAAGCATGCTTCCAGCATAGTGCGGCATACGCTACGCACCCATTTGTACTCACATACTCCTTTCGTTGTTTCTTATTTGCTTAGAATAAGGATATGTGCTATTTGGGTTTTTATGATTACATAATTCAGTCGGATTTCAACAGGCGTTCGATTGCGTGTTTTCCACTTCAAATATGCCACAAAGCTATGCGATTTCCAGGCTAAAGAAGATTGTTTATCCAATACAATTTTGATCTACGGCCTTTATGCCCATTCAAACCTTGACTTGACTAACAAATATTTCGGTTGGGCGTTCTTTTTACAGTCAATATTCGGTGAAAATTGTTTTTCCCATCTTCCTATATATGTAGTAGGGAGATTCACCAGAAAAACTTTATTTTGTTTGCTCAAAGACTATTAGAAATATCGGGCACCCTTAATGGAGAAGGTATTGCCCGCGGTGGTGGCGATGCGCTGCGCCTGAAAAGGTTCCTCGCTGTTAGAATTCCAATAACCATAAATTTTAGAAAATTAAACAGACAAACGTACATGGCTCTGCACTTCATGGTTGATGCAACAACGTGCGGGAGTCTCTCGATCCAGGAGCGAGAAGAAGGTCGAGAATGGGGGATGTGTTTTAAATTTACATTCTACTCGAAGCAACAGCTAAGTGGTCCATTCAAAAAGAATGAGATCAAATTACCGAAAACAAATTTTTTCAATGGATTACAGGAGGACCATAAATGGTGACGCCTGAACAAAAATGTATCTCCGATTATCATCACTTTTTCTCTAAAAATGCAACAATCTCGAATTGATTGAATCCTAGAATAAACAGAAAAGCAGCAGTTGTCGAGCTGGTTTGCTTTTTTCAATAACTAACAAACGCAACAGGATGCACGCAATCGTTCCGATTCTAACAAGACCTAATTTACGACCCACCCGGGAATGAATTAGAGCAATGTCACAAGTTCACATCCTAATTTAGCAGCTTCAATATCCGTTCTGGGAAACAACTTCCACTGGGACGAACTCATGAAAACCCATCAGTTGCTCGGTCCCTGTAAGTCAACAGTGAGTGTTCCGTTGGCTGTAAGCATGTATGACATATCCTTTCGCACTCGACGGTATGCACCGGCGATGACGCCACAGAACCTGACATGTTCTGTTTTGGCCTTCAATTTTGTTCATCTGCTCAGCGCCACTCACTGCCGTTGTGCTGCAAAAAGGAAATGGGACTTAATTTCCAATCACATACGGGTAACGAGCCGCTTCCAGCTTGTGTTTCCACTATGGGTGTGGCAAATTTCCATGCTCTATGTTCAACTCTGTGATTGAGGAAGAAACTGTTGAGAAACAATGATGAAGTTTCATAAGCAGTAAATTAAAGCAAGACAACTGTGTTTTGAATTATTTTGCAGAGTTGGAGTAAAATTGCGAATGTATTATTATTATTCGTTACACCTATGCAAAGTAAGTAAAAGGACTTACAAGCTAATGGCACATTATTATCTATCTTCCCATGGCAACGAGTTTCCTTCTTTCAATGCTCACGTCATGCTGCAATGCAATTCGTGATTTGATCCAGGCCCATGCTAAGAAACTAAGAAGTCAATTTTAGGGAGCCACCAACACCAACACAAAATGACGTACGTCAAAACTGATTGTAAAACATTTAATGTCAGCCTTGATCAATATGTAATTTTAATCAGGAATATGCATCCTGTAGCCGTGCGGTAAGATGCGCGGCTACAACAAGACCGCGCTGAGGGTGGCTGGTTCAGATTTGGTGCCGAGTCCTGAACCAGTTTCGGATTGGAAATTGTCTCGGCACCCTAGGCATACAAGAGTATCATCGTGTTAGCCTCATGATATACGAATGCAGAAATGGTAACGGCAGAAACCTCGCAGTTAATAACAATGGAAGTGCTTAATGAACACCTAAGCTGCGGGGCGGCTCTGTCCCAGTGTGGGGATGTAATGCCATGCAAAGAAGAAGAAGAAGGTTAATTGAAGTTTTATTTAATTAGTATGAAAACTTAATCTAACCGATCAATATTGCATCGATATCATCAATTTGTTTTCTTTATTTCACCGAGAACGGCTTGAACAGAATTTAGAAGTAAAATATATTTATTTATTATTGTAGATTATATTTGGAGTTAATATACTGACAATCACGTATGTTGTATCATAAATCTTTATTTATTTTATTTGTTGTTGACGATTATTGACATGGTGACTGTTTTCAAGCTAAATGCCACCCTAGGTTGAATCTCACCATTTTCACAGATGTACTATTGAATGAACACTGAGCTGTTAGATGACAATGCCTCAGAGGGGGATGTAATAGCAACAAAAAAAGAATCACCAACAAGAGAATTTCAAGAAAATTAAGGACAAACCTCACGGAATTAAAAACCAAATGGTCGGGGTTCAGCCAAATCGCACCAAGCGCCAATGAAAAATTACCCATTTTCTTGTACAGCCCAAATTTTTCGTGAGAGGCAGATCAATTGAACATAAATCATTGCCGAGATATCCTTCTACCCTTTAACTCAGGATTCCAACAACAAATGTACGAATGAATCGACATGAATTACTTTTGGTTTTCATTCTACGAACAAAATAGCTCAAGTCAGTTAAAAAGGCGCTTGCTTCGGTTTAGCTGAACCCCGACCAAATGCACTCGCGTTTTAAAGAGCACGTTGGGTGTGGGATTCGAGTTATGAACATTATGCTTGATGATTATGATGATTATCCGAATGCTTGTTCCGCTTTTCGCACACGTCTGTTGGTGCCAGTGCAAAATGGTTGGGCTTCATACAAAGGGAAGGCCAAAGCTACCAAGACATGATTTCGTGATTATTTACTTTTATTGATGCTATTTTAAAGCAAATAAACTATATTCTCGAGCATGCTGATTCATAACAAATTTGAAATTTTTTTCATTCCTCCTAAAATTGCTTTTGGGATGTATTTGGAAATGTCTGTGGGACATATTCGAAATTTTCTTAAAAGGTTTGATTTTTCTTCGGGAATTCCTTTAGTTCCCAAAGTTCTTCCGGAAATTCCTTCAAAAAAAAAAAAATGCCGAAATGCCTTCATAAACTCCTCCCGACATTATTTCATGCATTCCCTCGGAAAGTCCTTTAGATTTTTTTTCTAGGAATCCCATCCTAAACTATTTAACTTTTTAATAAATTTCTGAACGAATTCCTGCAGGAATATTTTATGGTTTTACTAAAGGAATTTCACAAAAACAAGACCCTGAATGATATGAATTTCTGCAGAAATTCTCATAGGATTTTACGAAGAAATTCCTAATGAAACTTCCTAAAAAATGCCTGTAGGATTTTCCAAAATAAAAATACTAGTTTGCACCAGAAATTCCTTCAGGGACTCCACCAATAACTTTTTTGGCATATTTAACCAAATTTCAGGAAGAATATTCATTTTGGTTGGTCATCTGAAATTTAGATATATTGAGAAGTAAAACGACTGGAATGTATTAAACTTCTGAATTGGAAATAACTTTAGAAGAAAAGTTATTAACAATTGACACTGAAATCTAATTCTCAACACTGCTCAGGGGTCACGAAAAGTGAAGCAGAATTTAGAAAGTTAAAAAAAGTTTTAATTTGATTCATCAAAATCAGAGAATAACAAAATAGGGTAACCGTACCCTTAGTGGAGGTAGTACCAATAGTGGAGGTAGTGGGGTTTTAATTGGATTTATCATATTTAAACACTTTAGTGAATTTCAGTTGATTCGCCATTAAGTGCTATATAAATATCCTGTTAAATGCAACTTATCTTAAGATTTTGCTCGAAAAACTATTTAAAAACAATGATTTTCTTAATAAAATTGACTCCTTGCACCTATAGTGGAATTGCCAACGCAACCCGCACCAATGGTGCAAAGCAATATTTAGTTGAAATACGGTATTGATGTTAAATGACATCTATCTCATCATTTTTGTTAACCAATTTGATTAGATTTTATCTATTCAGATTAAGATATAAAAGCTGTAAATTTCCCATAATTATCAATTTTTAAAAAATATTTTCTTTTGTGGATCTACTAATACTTCCACTATTGGTACCGTTACCCTATAATTTATTTAAATAACAGTTTGATACTTACTTGATACTTGATGGGCTACAGCTCTTCGATGAACCTACGCCGAATGGAGTATTCTTCTCCACTGGACTCGATCCTGAACCAATCGCTTCCAGTCGCGCCTAGAACGATTGAGCACCCTCAGATCCTCTTGGCACAACTGCAAAAAGCCATCGTGTACGCGGCCTTCCACCGAAACCTGCAGCCTCTTCAGGATCTTCACTAAATATTATCTTCGCTTGACGTTATTCAGCGAGCATACTGAACAACGTGAAATGATCCCACCGTGAGTCTGCCGTTTTTGAATAAGCAATAATATCAGCCCGCTTTATAGCACACTGGTACAGATTCGTGATTCAAAGCGGCGCGCCATAGCGAATACCGTTCTCCTGTTTACCGCCGCAGCACCTTACGCTCAAACACTCCGAAAGCTCTCCGATCCAGCGCTCCTTTAACGTTCATGTTTCATGGCCGTATAAAGCCACTGGAAGAATCAGAGTAGTATACAGCGCGAGTTTTGTTATCGTTTGCAAACTACGATACTTAAGCTGGTTACGAAGTCCGTAATAAGCCAATACGCCTTTTCACCTCGCGGGTAACATCATTATCGCACGTCACTAATGGTCCAAGATACACACAAATTCTTCTACCACTTCAAACTTTTCACCATCCAGCACCATTTCGCTACCATTTGATCCGTCGTTGATCGGCCCTCACGAAAACCTGCTTGGTATTCACCGACTTGAAGAGACTCACTTCCAGCAGGTCTCCAACCGAGAATACAGGATATAATTTTTGTGCCGAATTGGAGGGTTACGCTCATTAATTAGCGCACTCCAAGTATATTCCCTTTCTTAAAGAGAGGGGCAAAATGAGGCCGTCCAACCCCAGATAGCGAGGCATTTTCTCGTGTTCCCATATTTTCGACATAATATGGTGAATTTGATGCTTCACAAGATTCTCCACTTACTATGTTTGAGAAGTTCAGCCGAGAATGGTCCCTTCCCTGTGCTACCTTGCTGTTATTCAGCTCTTCAACAGCTTTTTAACATCATCTGATGTAGGCGACTCCACAACTTGTCCATCGTAGATAATATTAAACTTGCCACTGCTCACCGATGCACCGTCACTTCCACTATTCAACAAAGTCTCGAAGTGTTGCCTCCACGTGGCAGCCACTTCGGTTTTATCTGTCAGAAAATTCCCTTGTTGGTCGTTGCACATGACGGGAGATGGCGCTGTCTTTCTTCGCACGCTATTGACAGACTCGCATAAAAAAACCTCCGCATATCACGTTCTGCTCCATTTTTTCCCTGCGCTTTCGCTAATCTAGCTTGTTCTTCGTATTCTTTTCTTTTTGCGGTGGGATTTCGATCTGATCTTTGCTGATCTTGCTTCCTTGTACCGATCTCTATTCGATCGGAAACTCGACACCAATATCCGGCTTCTGGCAACGTTCTTCTCGTCTGTCCTGGGTCGCCTCTGTGCAGTGCCTACCACTTCTCGTGCTGTTGTGCTCACCGCTCCATGGATCGCCTCCCATAGATCGTTGAATTTGTCGCTCACGTTGATTGCACTTATCCGTTCGTCGAGCTTCTGACGGTACTCAGCCGATACACCTTCCGCCGACAATCGCTGGATATTGTAACGCATCGTTCGCTACAGTTGACAACCGTGATCAAATTTTACTGACAACGAGGTAGTGATCAGAGTCAATGTTCGGACCTCTGAACGTCCGCACATCGATAATATCCGAAAAATGGTGTCCATCCACCAGAATATTTATCTATCTGGTTGCAAGTTTCACCATTTGGGTGTCTCCAGGTGTGCTTTCGGATATTCTTTCATGCAAAGTAGATGCTACTGATGGCATCCCTCTGGCAGCAGCGAAATATACTAGCCGTACGTCGTTGTCATTGGTAGTGGGTGAAGACTCTCCTTACCAATTATGGGACGGAAAAGTCCTCTCTACCGACCTGAGCGTTAGCGTCTCCGATAACAATTTTTCACGTCATGCTTTGGGCACTCTCCATAGAGCTTTCTTTATCAAGACATTCATATAAACGTGTCCCTTCGTCGTCAGATTTATCGTTTGTCGGTGCGTAAACGTTGATTAGGCGCTGTAATTGAAGAATTTGCCCCGTATCCTCAACACACAGATTACGTTCGCTAATGGGTTTCCACCGCATCCTCGCTTCATCTGCTTGCCCATCACTACGAAAACCAACTCCATGCTCTGCTTTTTCACCGCCCGCTTCTGATAGATGTTATACTTGAATGCAGTATTGGTCGTGGGGTCCACAGCTCCCAAATTCCCACGTTCTCCGGATCTAGGCCATCGGACTTCTTGAATAGCAGCAACAACATTCACTCCAACCTTCTGCAGTTCACGAGCCAGAAGGCTCACTCGTCCAGGTTCATTTAGGGTCCTGAGCATTCCAGGTACCGAGTTTCCAATCATAGTCCTTATTTCGTTGCCGGGTCAGGTTGCCAAGCAAAATAACGTTCTTCTCTTTTTCTTCTATCTCCATTTTTCGTAATTGCATTTGAGAGACTTCTTCAGTAAGCTACCTTTCCGGGGTCGAGTTACCTACATCGCTTGGTGATGTGATGCTACCTTAGGTATAGCTGACGCGATACACAACATTTCCTGTTAATCAGCCGCTGGGAATTTACCAGGCAGACGCTGTTTGAGCCGCAACTCCTGGTGAACAGACGCTCGAGGCGTGCCTTCTCCTCTAGCTGATGTCAGAAGGACAACAGTGCCCAGAGCTGCACACTACCAACTAAGTATACACAACCCTTAGCTGGCGGTCTTTTGTCATCGGACGACCCGTGGAAGCGTGAGATAGGAATTTGTGGGGAACAGAGCTCTGTTGGGCGCTTCTTCCTTGATATCAACCCACCATTTTTCAGTCCTAATCCTAAGCCCAGTCCTAATAACAGTTTGATATCAGGAATTAATTAGCGCCGCCGGCAATAGAATATTTTGAATGTGCTGTTTTGTGATCGGCAAACGTAGAGCGTAGAGTATTGCAATTTCAATCCACTGAAGTTGATTTTTATACGGTCGATTCCTACCGTGTGAATCAAAACCGAGTGATTCCTAAAATCCGCCTTAAAATTGTTTTTTTTATCCATATTATATCATTTGCTTATGACGATAATCCCAAGCTATAATCCCTACCAACCAACCACAGTTCATTGACATCTATGAGACCTCTCGTTAGGTTGTAACTGCTAGTAACGGTCTGCCGTCTGTACGATGAACATCTACATGTCAATCTAAACTAGCTTACCGCTTCAGGGGTTCTCAGAGTTACCTTTACCTGCTCAAGGGATACACGACGGAATAGCAAGAGAGGTGGAACAACAATACAACAAGAGTTCGACGCAATTGTACCGCCATGATAGGGATAGCGCGTTGGAAAATAACTAAGAAATGGAGTGGTATTAGCATTGGCAGTGGCTGATTTTCTACCCGCCGCTGTCACATCCGAAAACCAGGCTTTACAGTATATGCGTAAAATAGCCAGCATAGGTTAACCGCCAGATATTTGTATGGCGAAAAGTCATCTAACGCTGGTTTTCTCAAAACTATATGAACTTTTACAAAAAAACTATTTGGTGCACCAGTTATGTAGGAAGGCCATTGTCCGCTTCTACGCCTACCATATATTGCTGCTTTCAGTTCAAAGTTGATTATTTTCGAGATAATATTAAACATTAGAGCCTGTCTTTCGCCATACTGATTTCTAAAGTTAACTCCTTTGTGTATTGCTGCTGACTATTATTGACGCTCAAAGCAGGCGATTCAAACATTCTGAAGATACATTTTTAACTCTATATTTCATTTTTCATTTTCTATTGTTAGGTTTTCAGGGTTGAGTGGTAAGAAAAGGGAGTTGTTGCACGGCCGTTCATGAGAGTTGGGGCCATTGTCGACAGTAATGCTCATGTGGATTTGGACAAACATGGGGTACTCAACGGGTACCGGCAACGGGTTTCGAGTTCAACGAGGTACTGGCAGTATTGTGCACACGTAGGCGATTGGACACGGCGGTGACGTTAGCTTTGGCTTTGTCAGGAAGGGACCGCCAGCGGGCTGCACCAGTGTTCGTTGTTCTTGGTGGGAGTCTTCTTCCAGCTCCGCCGTGGATAGCCAGCCAGCGACACGCGATAGTGTTGGAACCTTACGTGGACGGTAGCCCAAGTGGCTCGCCGCCAGCCGGCGTGTAGCGGTAGTGTTGGACACGCGTCGAGGGGGGTTGGCACGAGGCTTTGTCCCGTCGTTTTTTCCGGCGCGGCTGTGGTGTTGGACACACGCAGGGGGAGTGAGCTCGTGGCTTCGTCACGTCGTTTTCCTGGCTGTGGTGTTGGAATCCCGTGGGCAGTTGGGCACAGTGAGGGCTAACAGGAACGGTGCCTGGATTCGATCTTTGAAGGCCCTTTTCGGCGGCGAGGGGCTCTGAGTGTTGGAAGCACGGTAGCTGAGGGTCACACGAGGAAACGCCGCCAGCGGAAGGCGGAAGCGTTGGACGACGGGTCACCGGGCTAACCTGTTTTTGGGGATTGTTATTGGACGAAGAGCAGCCGCCAAGGGCTGCTGGCGATGTTCCGACGGTGGATGGTAGCTTCGATAATCGGTAGAACTTGTTCCCTAGCTTCGCGATCCATGCGAATTTACACTTCAGGGATTTTTCCCTATAGAAGATTATCCTTCCAAAGCTCTAAAGAAGCCGTCCACTGATCAGACCCTGGACTATTCCGGGCCTTCACAACTCACACACACCTTTCACCACACTGGAAATTGAACTTTTTTTTAACTTCGGTAGGTCCTGCGTCGATGACAGTCCAGATACGACTCCCCGATCAGTCCACGATTTCTCCCTCAGTTCCCCCAAAGCTTTCTCTTACTCCTCTTTCTTTTCCACGACATTCAGGTTTTTCCAGCCCGGAAATGGTGTTTGCCTCCTTTTCGTATTTATTTTTTGCTCAAGGGCAGGACGAGTTGGGAGAATGGATAGAAGGATAAAAATAGGATACCCAGTTTGATTGTGAATGAGGCGAAATGCCTCAATATTGTTTCCTAAATATTTAAATATTACGCAAGTATGTCGATGGTTCGTTGGTTGTTACTATATTCGGTAACAAAGTAGATGTCATATTATCATTTTCTTCCCTTCCCTTGTAACGGAGAAGATGGGCGTGGCCGGCAATGGTAGCTTTCATGTTTTATCATTTTGAACATCCAATAAGCAGTTGGAGTAAAAAAGTTAAATAATATGAATGAATATTTAAAAGTAAATCCAGGCCATATATAACAACCAATCCTTATTTGTCTTTTAAGAACTGAAGGCAGATAGGAAATTGTGAATGATTAGTCAACGTAGGTGAGATACAATAATACATTGTGTAAAGCGCATCAAGCGCTTCCATATAAGTGACCATTCAGATTTTTAGGGATGAAAAGTCTGCTACATCAGCGAACTAAAAGGGCTAAATACTGTGCAGAGCGCCGGTCGGCTTTCAAGCTTCAGAACACCGAGAATTAGGGGTCACCTGTGTAATAGACTTCCACCACTAGAACAGGCGATCCGTAGCGTTATTCTTAACCAGATTTCTCGGCTACCGACACTACACGGTTATTTGAGGAACAGGCTACTTCCGGAGGAATTCTCGAGGAACTTCCGGAGGAATTCCTTGAGAAATTCGGATGAATTCCTTGCGAACTTCCGGAGAATTCCTTATGAGGAACTTCCGGAGGAATTCCCTTGAAGGAGACTTCCGGAGGAACTCAGCGAGGAACTTCATGAGGAATTCCGGAGAAATTGGAGGAACTTCCGGAGAAATTCAGCTTGAGGAACTTCCGGAGGAATTCCCATAAAGCTTGAGGAACTTCCGGAGGAATTCCTTCGAGGAACTTCGGAGAATTCCTTGAGGAATTTCCGGAGGAATCTATGAGGAGGAAGATTCAGCGAACTTCCGGAGGAATTCAGCTTGAGGAACTTCGGAGGAATTCCTTGAGGAACTTCCGGAGGAATTTCAGCTTGGAGGAACTTCCCGAGGGCAATTCCTTGAGAAACTTCCGGAGGAATGCCTTGAGGAACTTCCGGAGATTCCTTGAGAACTTCGGAGGAACTCCTTGAGGAGCTTCCGGAGGAATTCCTTGAGAACTTCGGAAGGGAATTCCTTGAACTTCCGGAGGGAATTCCTTGAGAACTTCGGAGGAATTTCTTGAGGAGCTCTGAGGAATTCTGAGAACTTCCGAGGAATTTTGAGGAATTCCGGAGGAATTCGGAGGAACTTGCCAGGAGGAATTCCTTGAGGAACTCCCCGGAGGAATTCCCTTGATGAACTTCCGGAGGAGTTCCTTGAGGAACTTCCGGAGAAGAATTCATGAGAACTTTCAGGAGGAATTCTTTAGAGGAACCTTCCGGAGAGATTTCCTTGAGCAACTTCCGGAGGAATTCATAGAACCTTGGCCGGAGGAATTCCTTCGAGGAACTTCGGAGGATTTCCTTGAGGAACTTCCGGAGGTTCTTGAACTCAATTCATGAGGAACTTCCGGAGGAATTCCTTGAATCCCGGAGGACTTCGGAGGAACTTCCGGAGGAATTCGGGAGAATTCGAGTTTCAGGAGGTGTGAATTCCTTTGACCGAACTTCCGGAGGAATTCCTTGAGGAACTTCCCGGAGAATTTCCTTGAGGAACTTCCGGAGGAATTCCATGAGGAATTTCCGATAAATTCTTGAGGGAACTTCAGAGGAAATGTCGCGGAACTACAGGAGGAATTCCTTGAGGAACTTCCGGAGGTATTCGCGAGGAACTTCCGGAGAATTCCTTGAGGAACTTCCGGAGGAATTCCCTTGAGGAACTTCCGGAGGAATCTTTGAGGAACTTCCGGAGGGAATTCCTTGAGAAGAACTTTCCGGAGGAATTCCCGATGAACTTCTCGGAGGAATTCCTTGAGGAACTTTCGGGAGGAATTCCTTGAGGAACTTCGGAGGAATTCCTGAGGAACTTCCGGAGGAATTCCTTGAGGAACTTCCGGAGGAATTCTTGAGCGAAACTTCCGGAGGAATTCTCGGAGGCTTCGAGGAATTCCTTGAGGAACTTCGGAGGAATTCAGCTTGAGGAAGCCCCGGAGGAATTCCTTGAGGAACTTCCGGAGGATTCCGATTCGCGAGGAACTTCGGAGGAAATTCGCGAGGACTTCCGGAGGCAATTTCCTTGAGGGAACTTCGGGAGCAATTCCTTGAGGAACTTCCGGAGAATTCGCTTGAGGAACTTCCGGAGGAATCTTCAGCGAGAACTTCGGAGGAATTCCTTCGAAATTTCCGAGGAACTTCGAGTTCCGAGGAATTCCTTTGAGGAGAACTTCCGGAGGAATTCCTTGAGGAACTTCCCGGAGGAATTCCTTGAGGGAGCTTTCAAGGAGGAATTCTCATAAGAACCCTTTCGGAGAGATTCCTTTGCAGAGAACTCCTTACGGAGGGAATTCCTTTGAGAAGCACCAGAGTAATTCCTATGAGGAACTTTCCGGAGGAATTCCTTGAGGAACTTCAGGAGAAAGTCGCCATGAAGAACTTCGGAGGAATTCTTGGAGGAACTTCGATCACGCCGCCATCTTGGCTGACTGAAATGGTCTATCGTCGCCGCCGATAACATTTCAATATGTGCACCAGCTCTAGGCTCCTATAAGCTCGATTTTAAAAATATCCCCATTGGGTCATCAACTACCGGAACGATTCAAGGTTCAGGTCTTGAAAAAGCTCAAACGCACTGAATAAGTTCCAAATCCCTTATTATTATTATTTGTTTATTCAGACTAAAGGCCAATTTGAAGTATGGCCTGTGCGATTATATAAGAGTCTTCTCCATTCAGGCTCGGTCCATGGCTACACGTCGCCAAGCACGCAGTCTACGGAGAGTCCGCAAGTCATCTTCCACCAGATCGATCCACCTGCTCGCTACGCACCTCGCCTTCATGTACCAGTGCCCGTCGGATCCCCTTGTCGAGAACCATTTTCACCGGGTTACTGTCCGACATTCTGGCTACAAAAGTGCTGACCCATCACTGAGTCGTCCGATTTGCTGCGGTGGTGAACGATGGATGGTTCTCCCAACAGCTGATACAATTCGTGGTTCATTCGCCTCCTCCACGTACCGTCCGCCATCTGCACCCCACCATAGATGGTTACGCAGCACCTCTTCCTTTCGAAAACTCAAATTGCGCGTTGGTCCTCCACGAGCATCGTCCCAGAGTCTCAGTCGTGTCCGCTGGGGACTACCTGAGTCTATCTAATTAGCGTTTTGTGATTTCAAATCCCTTATTCATGTGAAATCATGAATTATAAGCCGTTCAGTTTGAACGGCACCAATATGATCAAATTCGTTAATGTCCTCATTGCGGGTTCCCAACAGAACCGGCTCCAGGTTAACCATGTCGGAGAGGTGACTAAACTCACTTGGAAATATTCGACATGAGTTCAAATCGCTTATTCGAGTAAAATTAAGCCGTCGAACGACACTAATATGATCAAATCCGTAAATGTCGCTCATTGGGTTCCCACAGGAACTCTACTCCATATTAGCCACCTGAAAGGTGACCAAATAATCTCTGGAAGTACTCAGCATGAGTTCCATTTTCCTGCTTATGTGTGGAAAATACCACAAATTTTACAGCCGTTGAACTGCACCACATATGCCCAATGGTCGGTATGTCACTCTTTGGGTTCCCCACCGGAACCAGGTCCAGGGTCAACCACCTAAAGGTTACCAAACTCCCCTGGAAGTACTCCGGCATGAGTTCTAGTCCACAGCTTATTTGAGGAAAATACCAATTTTTAAGCCGGCTCAATATGTAGTCAAATCCGTAATTGTTCCTCATTGGGTTCCCACAGGAACCGGCTCCAGGTTGGTCATCTAGGTGTGGACAAATTCACTTGAAATGTGATAAATTCGGCATGGAAGCCTTCAGATATTTTAGAAACCGTCTTATTGATAGCAGTTAAGTTCAGTTTTTAGTAGAATATATTAAACCGTCTAAGACGAATTAAGTACCTGTCCATTTAATCTCCACCTAGTTAATTTCGTTCATTATCTTTGCAGATATGCGTATTTCGACCACAACTGTGTGAGTCGTCTTCAGTGTCTTTGTACTCGACTCGAGTTAAATGGACCCCGCTTATTCGCTTAAATTCAGGACAAAATCTGCTTAAGCCGAATCGAACTCAATGTCATCAAATCCGTAAAGTAACTCCTCATTGAGTCCCACGGAACCGGCTCATTGTTAACCTACCTGAAGCTGGTCAAACAGGTTAGCCACCTGGCTGGTCAATACCACTTTAAAAGAAGTATAATGCATGGAAATACATGCAGCTCCTTGCTTTTATATGAATGAATTCAAGTCATTCTGTTGGGTATTTATACGGTTCCAGCCTCCAATATCGGATTTTCAGTGTCCACATTTAGGTCCCTTAGCAGAACCGATATCAAGCAACCATGTACCCGGAACCAACTGGCTGGGGTCCTTGAAATCTTAAATATATAGCATGTGATTGCATTTAGATTGAATTCCACTTATTCCTTAGATTTTTTCATGAACAAAATCATTTTTTCGTGAGTTTCTTGGAAAAAATTACATTTCTGGGCGCTATACGGAAATTTTACCATGCACGAGGTTTGGCCTCAATCGAACTGGTGCCATTACGAAAAATTCACGTCCTCAAGCTTCATTTCCTGAAAATATATTAAATTTTCTTTGATCCAATCCATGCCTGTTTCAAATTTAAAATCAGATCCTTACGACGAAATGAGAGCAAATTGAAAAATAATTTTGGGTCGTTTTCGTCTGCTGGTATCGTAAAGGTTAAGAAAAGAATGTTAACATTGATGGTTAACGCTCAATACGGCCGAACGAAGTGAGAAGCGAGCGCGAGCATGCAGCTTCAAACAGCAATCTATTAGCAAAAACTGCCGCTGTAAAATGAACACGTGGCACCATCATGCATAGAACTGTTTTGTCAAAACGATACGAATATTAGAATACGTATACAGTGTCACTGCTTTAATGCGGTACCTTGACTCGATTGATCCATTCAGAAATATTATCACCAGAAGGATGGAACCTTTGCATCTACGAACGCAGAGCGGACATATCTGCAGGGATTCCGGTATTCAGCGGGTCAAGTCGCTTGAGCGGTTAAAGAGAAGTTTAATGCTGAGATTTTGTGAAGAGTGAAAAAACATTGTACTAAGAAAACAAAAAATATTATAAGGAACCGTCCATATACCACGTGGACAGTTTAGGGGGAGTGACGAGTTCCATGGTTCATATTTTTTTGATAATTTGTATGAGTAATTGTCCACGCTGCGGGAGGAGGGTATCTAAAACTGATCAAACCCTGTCCACGTGGTACATGGACAGCCCCTTACAAAAAATATCTTCTACATACAGCTATGTAGTCCTACGCCAACTTTGCGTATAATTCAATTGGGTTGCACCACTGCGTTTCTATACAATATACCTTCTATATCGCTCGAGAAAGGAAATTGAAGGGTTTTTTAATCGTGCGATATGGAGCATTGAGGCAAAACGAGCTCAACAACTACATAAGAAGTGTCTTGCTCGTGAAGCAAGTTATGATTTTTTTCCACCTTTGAAATCGGTTTTCTCCATTGTACCGGTTTTTGGGCGGGTGCCATAACGTCTGCCATCATAGTACTTTACCAACTAATATGGACTTATTAAAAGTGATTTCATTTTATGGAAACCTAACAAATTTATCTTTTTTTCTCGATACACGCAAGCACTGAGCAACAATAATGAATAGTCAACAATGTCCCAATATTGTTGTTTCATTTCATCACCGCACCCGTATATTGATCTGTTTTTCCAGTTGTGGGCAAACCAGAAAAGTCAATACGTCCTCCGTTCTCAATGCCTCGGGTTTCAACCTACAGGAAACCATGCTTCCATTCCCCAGTAACTGAAAATCTCATTAAATGACCGCTGGGCACAAACGACTGGGATTTGTTCTGTGCTGTTCTGCAAAAGGAGGACCACCACTTGA
This sequence comes from Armigeres subalbatus, assembly GCF_024139115.2. Classification (NCBI taxonomy): domain Eukaryota; kingdom Metazoa; phylum Arthropoda; class Insecta; order Diptera; family Culicidae; genus Armigeres; species Armigeres subalbatus. The sequence goes on along the minus strand of NC_085141.1, from coordinate 260,350,516 downwards.
AACTCAGCTTTCAATTTCTATCGGAGGACGCTGGCTCTGCACTAGAACTTCTTGCATTTTTTGGCGATTTACTGCCATTCGATGAAAGCACTTCGAAAAATAGCATCAGAGCAGCACGAAGTTTTCTTTAATAAATAGAAATAAAGAAACAACATCCCATCATCATTGAGAATCCGTAACCGTGAAGCCTCCTTTCAAATTTGATGTTTACAGCGGGCAACCTTTTCTCCGGCTCCTGTTGGCAATTTGGCTTTCTTTTGTGCTGGTAGGCTCAAGGGGTACACGCTGCTGCTTCCATGTTCTGAATCGTTGCAAAACCTTTTTTTCTTCTTTTCCCCGCTGTATTGTACCTAATCAACCCGAAAGGACCAATCCATCTCGTGTGCCCGCTATCACATGATTCCATAGACTATAGTGGCGATACCAAAGGCTGACCTGGTTTCGGGTATTTCGCCATCAATAAACATTTACTGTTTATGAATGGAATTATTTCGTAATAAAATAACAAATGAATCGAAGGGTGAAAATGGCAGAGAAGCGTAACCCTTTTTGGCTTTTTTTTTTGGGTGGAATTGAGTTTGGGATGTTGTCAGTGGTGTGTACCAGGAAGAACGATTACGTGTTAAAATCATTTGCAAGAGATAATATTTTTCCGAAATTCGAAAAAACATTGGTGAGGGAATGGAGCAAATCTTTCGACTGAGGAACTGACAGTCAAGTGTCTTTCGGTGATGCAGTTTATATGGGTCTCTATACAAGTGTTATAATTGTTTCGAACTCAAATGGGCGTCAGCAAACAAAATGCAAACGAATAAATTTCACTGATTGAAGTCATCTTAAGCTGGGAGGCAAAATATCTGCCCCGTCTAATCGCTAGGAATGAAGATTTTCAACCTCAAACAAGACAATTTTATTAAGATCAATGCTTGATGATAAAATTGTTTTCATCGGGGTAGGAAAAAAAAATAGTATCTGTGTCTCAAGCGACTCTGAATTAACATGTTTTAGTGTTTTGGTAATTACAATTCGTAACAAGTGTTCTTTTCAATCATAATCACAGTCAGCTTGATTTATGTTAAATTACATTGATTCAAGACCACATCCTGAAGTCGCAACATCACCCCAAATTAATGTTCATCTGAATTTCCGATTACGCCTCTGTCCAACCAAACTCACTTATTCACTCTCCACACAGCCAGCTTTCGAAATGGGCTTTCGTCTTCATACGTGATGGCATTCGGTACGGTAATGTTTAGAGGGCTTAGGATGTGCATAAGGCCGGGTATGATGCTGGTCCTTGGGATAGGCCGGGCGCGTAGGAAGGATTTTTCGGGATCGGAAAGCGCACTTAATGGGATTAGTTCTCATGTCATTCTTTTGCGCCTTTTCTTTCTTTTTTTGCAGATCTAATTTTTTGTTGCCTTTGGGGTGTGCAGTCCGAATCCTTTGGCAACGCAGATTGTGAGCTCAAGAATAGAAGAGGTTTCTTTTTTTGTTCCGCTGTAGTCCCACAAAGGATGCTTTGTGAGGGTGCCCCAGGATGCAGTGTTTTGCCGACAGCTTTAGGCCATGAGCGTGTTTCAGAAAAAAGGAGATCTTTTTAAACAGATTTACTCGGGCGTGTTGAAAGGATTGAAGTGTATCGAAAAGTTAGTGTGTCAGAAGATTCCCGGTGATGAAAGACACAATGCCGAAACATGAGATTGTTTCAACCTTCGAGTAGGACTCTATTGTTGTGCCCCGAATGGAAAATAGTTTAACCATTTAACTAATTGATTTTGGAAAACTCCCTCCCAACTCATGCGATAGGAAAAGAAATAAAAACAAAACTAATCATTCATCCCCTTCGTGCCGTAGATTATCCAGCGCTCGTATTTCATTTTGAAGCGAAGCAGCATCTGGTGTTCCCATTTGTCTGATAGAGCACCGGGCGTTTGACACCAAACATAAATTTGTTCAAAATTTGTCAACGAACAGACAGATAACCGAGGAGCGCAAGGTACTCACATGAAAGGAGATGGAACGAATCCTATAAGCACCAACTAAGTGGAATAAGAGTCATTTCAAGTTTTAGTACCCCAATGCCAATGGCAGTTGCAGTCAGTAGCATTCTTACTCGGAGAAACTTCGTCGCTCAGTTGTTGGTAGCCTCGTTTCAAGTGAGGGTATACGAGATATATCCGAAGAATACATTTTGCTTATCTTATAAGCGTAAGTAATTGCTTCTTAAAGCGAGTCTCGGATATCTTTAGCTACATCGATTTTTTTTTTGGAATTTCAAAAACTCCAGTAATAGTTTCATAATTTTAAAATTTTGGGATCATTTCTGCATTTGAACTAAAGTGTTCAAACACAACTCGCACATTTCCGCAACAAGAGATTAACTGTTAATCATTCATTTTCTAATCAATCCAACAATTTGTATAAAATCAATTGGATAAAGTTTTATTTTTTATATACATTCGTGGACCTTCGTATCGCATGCCTCTAACACCAAGTACTGCCAAAGTGAATGCACTTTCCATGTGCGGCTTTGTGAGCGTAAAAACTTGGACGTGCCCGGCCAGGGCCCTGGGTGACTGCTGCGGTGCACCATGATCTAATGACGGCGACCGGCGAGGGTGTGAGCCTGCGAGTATGTGAACACTGCACACGCTCTGGGAACGGGGAAGGAAAATGCACCCGAAAGTGTTCCACTACTGGAGTTTAGAGCAGCAACTCGTTTGTAGAGATTATTTATGGTGATCCTTCTAACACGTTTCGGCAAATGCCTCTGTGAAGAAGGGAAGCTGCTGCGTTTTCGGAGATGGTGTCACACAGGAAATAGCTCATATGTTCAAATGATTATGCACTTATATGAAGTTGGCACTCAGCTGCAGCTTGTTGCTCACAAAGTTAAGGCGCCGAGACAAGGAGATCGCTAATATGTGAAACACTTGGAATGTATATTTGAGGAATGGATGATGATGATTATTGTGCTTGAGGAAAACATTTTCAAGAAGCATTAACCGAATGCGATTAATTCTAAATCAGTTAGTTTTTGGTTGCTGTTAGGTTAGTTGCTCAGAAATTAATAGTTACTATTATTATATGGATAACTGAATAGCAAAATTAGATATTGCAAAAAAGAAAATATCAGAATTAGTTATTATTGATATTTGAAAACTCAAATGATTTACAATGTTATTATCCATAACATTATGTAATTATATGTATCCATAACATTGTAAATTAACGTCCAAGTCGGGTGGTTTAATCCCCGGAAATAGGCAATTAACTTTGATTGAACTCAAATGATAATTGAATAACAAATTTTCTTATGATAGCCTCTCGTTAAGTAGATGTCATATCAGACTCTACGACACTACCGTCGTGCGGGACTTCTTTTGACTTCAGGGGCTACTTTAGATTTTGGATTTTCTGAAAAAAATATTTTTTATATTGATTTGATAGTAATTAACGTTACAATTCTTGTTTTAAAATGTCCAAAATAGCCCCCGATTTGTCAAAAGAAGCCCCGCTCGACGGTACCCATAATTCCATTACCCATAATGCCATTACCCCGAAGGCCACTACCCCAAACGCCACAACCCTGAATGAGTCACTACCCCAAAAGCCATTACTCCTAACGAGACACTACCCCGAATGAGCCAGTACTCCGAATTAGTCATTATTTCAAGTTTATACTTCATTTCAATGAAAAAAAATGATACCCAATAAGAGTTTATTCATAATTCATAGGAATAAACAATAATTGGAACTGAAACTGTTTCAATGCAGTATAGAACTAAGTATTCTTACTCCGTAAGATCCCGTTCCACTTCGTATGGCACTCTTCAAGAGTCCTGAAGGGCAGGGGGAGATTATGCAGCACGTTCTCATGCACAATGCAGAGAGTTGGAGGTAATTGCGGCCCACGTCAGCATGGCTACTAGGGCAACAAGGTAGAAGTTGTCCCTTGGTCGCTGTAGTGAAAGCAACGGATTCTGGATGAAGCGTGGTCTAAATCTCAGAATCGACGAGTGTGAGAATGGGTGAGTAAGAGTGAGTGATTAAGTGAGTGAGTGAGCAAGTAAGAATAAATGAGTAAGAATGAGTGAGTAAGAGTGAGTGAATAAAAGTGAGTAAGAGTGAGCCAGAAAGAGAGAACGAATGATTGAGAGTAAATGCGTGAGTAGAAGTGGATGAGTGCGTGGGAGTGGTTAAGTGAGTAAGAGTGGATGAAGGAATGATAGTGGGTGAGTGAGTAATGATTAGTGAGACAGAGGAAGTGAGTGAGTAAGGGGGTGTGTGCATGAGAGTGAGAGAAAGGGTGATCGTGTTTATCTTCGGGAAGCTGCGTTTACTTAAAGAAGGCATCATCTCGATCCACCTTCTATCGAGCAGACCCGTTACTTTTAAAAAGGCAGTATTTCCTCTGTGTGCCTTATCGCGGTATAAGCACGTTCATTTAAAAGAGGTATCATCTCCTCTGTCAGCCTTATATCGGGAAAACACGTTCATTTAAAAAAAGGCATCATCTCCTGTGTCTGCCTTATGCCGGGCAAACGGGTTCATTTAAACAAGGCATTATTTCCTCTGTGTGTCTTATACCGGGCAAACACGTCCATTTAAAGAAGGCATCCTCTCCTCTGTGAGGACAGTAACCCGGTTAAAATGGTTCTCGACAACGATCCGACAGTCACAAGAATGCGAGGTGCGCAGCGGGCAAGGTGGATCGATCAGGTGGAAGAAGACTTGCGGGCTCTCCGTAGACTGTGTGGTTGGCGACGTGTAGCCATGGACCGAGCTGAATGGAGAAGACTCACAGGTCACTTCGGCCTTAGTCTGAATAAATAATAATAATAATCCTCTCCTCTGTCTGTCTTATACCGGGCAAACACGTTCATTTAAAGAAGGCATCATCTCCTTTGTTCGCCTTATACCGGGAAACACGTTCTGTTGGAAAAAAGCATCTCTTACTCCATTTCGTAGAATAGTACTTTTGCTGGTCATAATGACAGGAATGGCAGTTAAAGTTAATTAGAAGAAAAATCAAAACTTTTGGTTAAACTGGTTGGCTAAAAACCTGTTGCGATTCATCGATATCTGTTGGTGTTAGTTGGGCCCTCCTTAGCCGTGCGGAAAGACGCGCGGCTACAAAGCAAGACCATGCTGAGGGTGGCTGGGTTCGATTCCCGGTGCCGGTCTAGGAAATTTTCGGATTGGAAATTGTCTCGACTTCCCTGGGCATAAAAGTATCATCGTGTTAGCCTCATGATATACGAATGCAAAAATGGTAACTTGGCTTAGAAACCTCGCAGTTAATAACTGTGGAAGTGCTTAATGAACACTAAGCTGCGAGGCGGCTCTGTCCCAGTGTGGGGATGTAATGCCAATAAGAAGAAGAAGATGCCGGTCGCGGTGCACAAAATTGATCGTCACGACAAGACGAGAAGGTATCGCGACCAGCTTTATCTGGTCCACCTGAAGCATGGCTCCACCACCTTCAAGGACCTGAAGCTGGTTGAGATAATCAACCATACCGTCGGTGACTGAGAGCGATATCGCCTAGTGCACCGCGACGTTACGCAGTGCACCAACTGCTTCAATTTCGAGCACGGAACCAGAAACTGCCGCATGAAGCCGCGCTGCAACAAGTGTGGCGAACCCCACCCAACTGACGAGTGTGACAAGATGGAGGTGGCCGATCCCAAGTGCGCCAACAGTGGCGACAAACATCGGGTCACCACAAAGGGCTGCCCAAAGAGAGCCGAGTTCCTGGAAATCCGGAAGAAGGCTTCCACCAGAAACCTTCCGAAGGAGAACCGTACTCCTGTAGTCAACGTGGTGAATTATCCGGCTACAGCGGCTCCTCGTCCAGCGATTCCAGTCCTTGGTTGGCAGCAGCTGCGTCGATTCAAACTCCAGCACCGCCGTCTCCATCCTCCAGCAAATGGCCCCCGCTCTCTCTTTCTGGATTCCGCCGACATCAAGATGAGCATCTTCTACCCCGAAAGATTCCGCTCCGCTCTACACCCCGGAGCAGCTAGCTCCACTATTCAGCCAACTTGCGGCTTCGAAGCTGCAAATCCCGGTTCGACCAGATCTACACTCTGGGCCTTTTCGTCATTGAAAATGGCTTCTAGATTGGGTCTGGCAAACTGGAACGCTTGCTCGCTCAAAAGCAAAATCGTCGAGCTCAGCGATTTCCTTGAGGAGAAGGAGATTGACGCGGCTTTTATCACCGAAACCCACCTGAAGCCCGAGGTAAGTGCAACAATTCCGGATTTTAGGCAGGTGAGGTTCAATCGAACAAGCTCCAGAGGGGAAGGAGTGGTAATCGCCTTGCGGAGCAACATCGCCTGCCGCCTGTTGCTGGATTTCAAGTTAAAAATCATCAGAGTCGTTGGAATGGAAGTCACCACAACCGTTGGAGTCGTCAAGTTCATCGTGGCTTACTGTCCCACACAAGCCAAAGTCGACGACGGTTCATCATCGCCGGAGACCTGAATGCAAAGCACCAATCGTGGGGAAACACCGTCTCAAACCGGAACGGAGTCGTCTGGTGCAACGACAAGCTACTACACCATCCTGAGCTCCGACAGCCCTACCCGGATGACACGGCCCGGTGCCCATGTAACGCTCGACATCTTCACATGAACGATCGCGTCTCCCAGCTGGTCGTCTTCCAGGAGCTCAGCTCGGACCACTTTCCGGTGGTGGCGGAAGTTGGAACTTAGGTGAATCAGCACGAGCTAACCCGGTGTAACTATCACCAAGTCGATTTGGGTCGGTTTGAACGAAACGTGGACGAAAACATCGACTAACAGCGGCATCCGGTGTCATCTGACGACGTCGACGCGCAGCTGCACACCATCCAGGAGGCGCTCTCCCTAGCCCGCGAGCACCAAGTTCCAAAGGCCCGGCAGGTAAGCAATTGATACACTCGCCAAAGAATTGATCCGTCTGTGAAATGTCAATCGCAGGCAGTATCAATGTATTGAGCTGACTGCGCTCAAGACCCGACGCAATCGCATGACCAAAATTATACAGAACAGAATGGTGGACCTCAGAAAATTTTTTTTTTCCAATAAGAACCGCGCTCTCCCAAGCCGTTTTGGGATCTAACCAAAATTCTGAAATCCAAGCCTCGGCCTTTTCCACCTTTGATTGATAACTCATGCAGAGAAGGCAGTCAAAGTAGGTCGCCATTTCGTCAGCACATACAATATTGGACAGAACATCATCAGTCTACATGAAGTAAGCCAGCTTGCGAACAACATCCATCTGACTCTAAACGACTTCTCGGAGGAATTGAAGAACACAGCTGGCGACCAGGCTTCGACAGCATCCTAAACCTCGAGCTCAAACACATGAGTGTTCAATTCTTTGAGCATCTTCCGCTGATCTTTAATCAGTGTCTGCGACTCAGCTACTTTCCATCATCCTGGAAGTCTGCGAAAGTCATTCCCATCCGGAAGCCTGGGAAGGATTCTTCCTCTCCAAAAAGCTATCGTCCCATCAGCCTTCTCTTAGGGTTATCCAAGCTGTTTGAAAGGGTGACTTCCGAGCCTCTTGAAGAGAGGCTTCCGAGCATCAGGAACGGAAGCTTCCGAGCATCTTGAAAAAAGGCTTCCGAGCCTCTTGAAAGGAGGCATCCGAGCCTCTTGAAAAGGAGGCTTCCGAGCCTCTTGAAAGGAGGCTTCCGAGCCTCTTGAAAGGAGGCTTCCGAGCCTCTTGAAAGGAGGCTTCCGGGCACCTCGGAGGCTTGAGCCTCTTGAAAGGAGCTTCCGGGCCTCTTGAGAAAGAGGCTGAACTCTTGAAAGGAGGCTTCGAGGCCCTCTTGAAGGGAGGCTTCCGGGCCTCTTGAAGGGCTGAGGCCTCTTGAAAGGCTTCGGGCCTCTTGAAGGAGGCTTCGGAAGGCCTCTTGAAGGAGCTTCCGGGCCTCTTGAAGGAGGCTTCCAGGCCTCTTGAGAGGCACAGGCCTCTGAAGGAGGCTTGGGCCTCTTGAAGGGAGGGCTGAGGCCTCTTGAAGGGGCTTCCGACTTCTGAAAGGAGGCTTCCGAGGCCTCTTGAAGGAGGCTAGAGCCTCTTGAAGGAGGCACAGGCCTCTTGAAGGGCTGGGCAGGGAGAGCGCAGGCCTCTTGAAGGAGGCTGGGGCCTCTTGAAGGGCTGAGCCTCTTGAAGGGCTGGGCCTCTTGAGAAGGCTGAGGCCTCTTGAAGGGGCTGGGCCTCTTGAAGGAGGCTTCCGGGCCTCAGAGGAGGCTTCCGGAGCCTCTTGAAAGAGCTTCCAGGAAGCCTCGGAGGCTGAGCCTCTTGAAGGGAGGCTTCCGAGGCCTCTTGAGGAGGCTTGAGCCTCTTGAAAGGAGGCTTGAGCCTCTTGAAGGCTGGCAGGCATCTGGAACGGAGGCTTCCAGGCATCTTGAAAGGAGGCTTCCAGGGCTCTTGAACAGGCTTCCAGGCATCTTGAAAAAGGCTTCCAGGCCTCTTGAAGGGCATCCGAGCCTCTTGAAGGAGGCATCAGGGCCTCTTGAAGGAGGCATCCGAGCCTCTTGGAAGATCAGGCCTCTTGAAGGGGCTTCCGAGGAGCCCTCCTTGAGAGGAGGGCTTCCAGAAGGCCTCTTGAAGGGGCTGAGGCCTCTTGAAGGGCTTCGAGGCCTCTTGAAGGAGTTCCAGGCCTCTTGAAGGGAGGTTCGAGCCTCTTGAAGGAGGATTCAGGCCTCTTGAAGGAGCTTCCAGGCCTCTTGAAGGGAGGCTTGGGCCCTCTTGAAGGGCCTGTGAGCCTCTTGAAGGAGGCCAGGCACCTCTTGAAGAACTTCCAGCCTGTGAAAGGGGCTTCCAGGCCTCTTGAGGAGGCTTCCAGGCCTCTTGAAAGGGAGGCTTCCAGGCCTCTTGAGGCTTCCAGGCCTCTTGAAGGAGGCTTCCAGGCCTCTTGAAGGAGGCACCCGGGAGGCCTCTTGAGGAGGCTTCCCGAGCCTCTTGAGAGGGCTGGCCTCTTGAAGGGCTTCCAGGCCTCTTGAAGGAGGCTTCCGGAGCCTCTTGAAGGAGGCCAGGCCTCTTGAAGGAGGGCTTCCGGGCCTCTTGAAGGAGGCTGGGCCTCTTGAAGGGAGGCTTCGAGGCCTCTTGAGCCCGGGGCCTCTTGAGGGCTTCCAGGCCTCTTGAAGGGGCTGAGGCCTCTTGAAGGAGGCTTCCGGGCCTCTTGAAGGAGGCTGGGCCTCTTGAAGGGGCTTCCGGAGGCCTCTTGAAGGGCTTCCAGGCCTCGCTGAAGGAGGCTTCCGAGCCTCTTGAAGGGCTTCCGGAGCCTCTTGAAGGCTGGGCCTCTTGAAGGAGGCTTCCAGGCCTCTTGAAGGGGCTTCCAGGCCTCTTGAAGGAGGCTGGGCCTCTTGAGGAGGCTGGTGCCTCTTGAAGGAGCTGGAGCCTCTTGAAGGAGGCTTCCAGGAGCCTCTTGAAAGGGCTGGCCTCCTTGAAGGGAGGCTGGGCCTCTTGAAGGGAGGCTTGACCTCTTGAAGGGAGGCTTCTTGGGAGGCCAGCCTCTTGAAGGGGCTTCCCGAGCCTCTTGAAGGGAGGCTTCTTGAGGAGCCCTCTTGAAGGAGGCTGGGCCTCTTGAGGAGGCTTCCAGGCCTGTGAGGAGGCTTCCAGGCCTCTTGAAGGAGGCAAGGGCCTCTTGAAGGAGGCCGGGCCTCTTGAAGGGAGGCTTGGGAGCCCCTCTTGAGGGAGGAGCTGGGGGCCTCTTGAAGGAGCTGGGCCTCTTGAAGGAGGCTGAGCCTGGAGGCTTCCAGGCATCTTGAAGGGAGGCTTCCGAGCCTCTTGAAGGAGCTTCAGAGCCTGTGAAGGAGGCTTCCGAGCCTCTTGAAGGGCTGAGGCCTCTTGAAGGAGGCTGGGCCTCTTGAAGGAGGCTGGGAATCTTGGGAGGCACAGGCCTCTTGAAGGAGGCTGGGCCTCTTGAAGGGAGGCCAGGCCTGCTCTTGAAGGGAGGCTGGCCTCTTGGGAGCTTCCGGGGCCTCTTGAAGGGCTTCAGGCCTCTTGAAGGAGGCACCGGGCCTCTTGAAGGGCTTCCGGGCCTCTTGAAGGGGAGCTGAGCCTGAGGAGGCTTCCGGGCCTCTTGAAGGAGCTGAGGCCTCTTGAAGGAGGCACCCGAGCCTGAAGGAGGAGCTTGGGAGCCTCTTGGGAGGCTTCCGGGCCCCTCTTGAAGGGAGGCTTCCGGGCCTCTTGAAGGAGGCTTGAGCCTCTTGAAGGCTTCAGGCCTCTTGAGAGGCTTGACCAGAGGCTGAGGCTGATCTTGAAGGGAGGCTGAGCCTCTTGAAGGGCACCGGGCCTTGAGGGCTGGGGGCCTTGAGGCCTTGAAGGCCTCTTGAAGGAGGGCAGGCCTCTTGAAGGAGGCTGGGCCTCTTGAAGGGCTGGGCCTCTTGAAGGAGCTGGGGCCTCTTGAAGGAGCCTGAGCCTCTTGAGGAGGCTGAGCCTCTTGAAAGGAGGCAGGCCTCTTGAAGGCTGGCGGGCCTCAGAGGAGCTGAGCCTCTTGGGCTTCCGGGCCTCTTGAAGGCTTCCGGGGCTCTTGAGGAGGCTTCCAGAGGCCTCTTGAAAGGAGGCTTCCAGGGGCTGAAAGGAGGCTGGGCCTCTTGAAGGCTTCCAGGCTTCCCGAAAAGAGCTTCAAGGCCTCTTGAAACGAAGCTTCCGGCTACAACGCCGCTCAGGTGCTGCATTCTTCTCTCTCCCCACTAACTTTGTACATTCGCTTACATCCATACCAGTCCTTACCAGATACTGTGTGCCCAGGAAGTGTCCTTGTGCTGTATCTTTCAAGCCATCTTCAAGCAGCTTGCGCCTAGCTGCTCCTTCGGTAGTTCCAAGGACAGCCACTTCCAGTTTCTGCGCATAGTCTTGCACTAGTCTAGTAGATTTCGACGCGTGTTGTAGATTCTAAATGGTTGGTGCAATATTTTGCTTTTACTTCTTGCTGTTTAATAGTAGGGATCAATAGCGCATGTTGGACTGACCACCCATCCAAGATGGGTCTCCTGAAAGATAATATTATGTGAATTTACAAAAATTTCTAAATATCCTGAACATTGTAAACTGTCAGAGATTTTCAATACTGATAAGCAAGGTAGTATCGAAATCGTTGTGCTGTGCCTCAAAAAGTGTTTTATTTGACTGTGAAACTTGAAATCCGAGATCCAAGGGCTGGACATGAATTGAGGTAAATATTGATGGAACTGATATTTGTATTTGGGAACTCCAGAAAACATTATATCGATAAGCAAAACGAAGAATAAAAATTTAAATAAGAGCTTGAAAGAAAGACTTAGTTTAGATATCGACGTTAGGTAATGCCGTAGTCGAAAAAGAAGATGACAATTATTGCGGTAACGTTCTCCACGCAAATTGACCAGTCAAAAGAAGACAGACTTTTCCATGGATTACGCCCAATTAGCCTGGCCAGCAACAATTTACCAATCTTGACTGCGCGCTGTCACCTATTTGGCAGTAAAATTGGCGCCCACTTGTAAAAACTTCTCGTTCCGATCCTACCGACGACAAAGGTTACCTTCTCAGTACTCTAAATACTCACTGCTCGGTCAAACCGGAGTAAGAGAAATTGCCGCAGACTTTGTTATTGCCTTTTAATCCCGCTCCATAATCCAGCTTTAATTATATGGCGCACTTTGGCGACTGCATGGAATCGAGCTTGGCAAAGCGAAACGGACAAGAGTCTCTCCGCTGCTGCTTCTGGCTGCTGGCGACCGTCACAGATTCGGATGATAAACATAAAAACCATCTGCCTTGGATAGTCTGAGTTTTTTCTTCTTCTGTCGCCATATGCACTGTTTCCGCCCAAAATGGGTAAAGGTGCTTGATTATCACGGCTTATTTCGTTTCTGCAAAATACCTTTTTGCTAATTACTGAAAGTTAATTCGTCCTTCTTTGTAGCAACTAGTAGTTTAGCAACAAATCCCTTGTAAAGTACTTCCAGGTGAACACCGAACGGGATGATCGTTGCTGTTACTGATGCCCGGACTGAGCTCATTTAATTAGAAACTAGTTTAATGGATGCTTGTATTCGTCATTCTGCATCGACGAGGGGTTATTAGGCTGCCGATAATTCGAAACAAAAATCCAGGGTCGTAGGTAGATCAAATGTTTTAAAAATAAACCCTTGATTGCATTATACCAATTTTTATTTGCAACTGAACAAATTCAGGTCCGAAAAACGTCTAGTAGTGAATAAAGGCGTTCGTGAAATTCACAAATGAAGCTTGCAATTTTGTATCACATCACTTATGATTTTTCAATTCTCATTTTAATGATGTCCATAAACTGATACGAGCTGAGAATTTTGATTATTGAACTCGCCCACTTTAAGACCGAAAAATATGTCAAAAATTACCAACTAACTGCTCTTGTCATATTTCAGTGGCCTAATCCGCTTGCCGAAGTTATTGAATGCGCAGCTGAATCGTTTACCTGTCCGCAAAAGGCCGAAATAAATAAGAATCAAAAAACGGCCGGCTTCTTCGGTAGAAGTTTTCCGTGCCCACTGGTCCGCCGTGTGGCTTAAATCGGGACGTTGCGGATTCGAATGGAATAAGTTGCGTTTGCGATAGGGTGCGGCCGATTCTGAAAACGTTTTTAGCATATTTTAAATGATACGTTTTAAAAACTGAAAATAAACTGAGGTTTAATGGCGGTTGTGTACATATTATGTTATGAATGAATCGGGTTGATGTCCAAACATTTTGTTTTGGATTCCAATTCTTTTCTAATTATATTTTTAAAAGGTATGTGCCTTCACTCCTCCTAAATAACATACGATTCAGTAATTGTTAATTATTTTACAAAATTCAAGATCACTTTTTTCATCATCACCCTAATAAGTAGGCAAGCAACAGTGTGACTTCTTCTGCGTTCGCCCATACATCAGCATTAACTGGATGGTGTACATTTATTTTGAAAAGCGAAAAAATCAGCACCAATAGTCTAAGACGACGGTGGTGGCGGCTGCCCGCAACAGCAACAGGAGTAGTCCCCTGCAACGCGTAGAGAATTTTTTCCCATAAAGAACCGTAGGAGCTGCAGGAGAATAAAATTTTATTGGGTTTTACTTTTTTTTCATCTGTCGCCCAACTTTATGGCAAATGACAATAAAAGGCAAAAAGTCACCGCACAATGCGCCCTTCCCAGCAACAGAAATTTGGTGTTATCGAATTAGGGGTTTTCTTTAAGAAAGTGTGAAAAAAAAACTCTCTGCCACACTTACCGAACCAACCACGCAACCTATAACAATCGATGCGGTCGTCGTCATCGTGGTGAAGAAGGAAAAGGTGTCATGATGCTGGGTGTTTTGTTTGCAAACATACCTAAACGAGAAAGATGACAATATTAAATTAGGCTCCCTTTTGGACAATAAAGCAGAACAAATATTATTCATGGCATGTCTTCCTGTTTCAATCCCGAACTATCAGCTGCCCAATGCGGCACGCAAGTATCGGTGCACAGTGGAATGTTTAGTTCGATTCCTTGCTGTAATTCTTTTGAATATGAAATTTCAAATTCCGATCTGAATCTAAATGTATGTCGAAATGTAATCCAAAAACCTAGATCCAGTCCACTTCAAAGTTCAAGTCCAAGTTCACATAGTTTCTGAACTCCTTTACCTTAATTCCTTAATTCTTTAATTCCTTAATTCCTTAATTCCTTAATTCCTTAATTCCTTAGTTCCTTAACTCCTTAATTTCTTAATTTCTTAATTCCTTAATTCCTTAATTCCTTAATTCCTTAATTCATTAATTCCCTAATTCCTTAATTCCTTAATTCCTTAATTCCTTAATTCCTTAATTCCTGAATTCTTTAATTCTTAATTCAATTCCTTAATTCCTTCATGATTCCTTAATTCCTTAATTCGTAATTCCTTTTAATTCCTTAATTCCTTTAATTCGTAATTCCTTAATTCCTTAATTCCTTAATTCTGTAGTTCCTTAATTTCATAATTCCTTAATTCCCTCATTCCTTAATTCCAATTCCTTAATTCCTTAATTCCTAATTCATAATTCCTTAATTCCTTAATTCCTAATTCGTAATTCCTCAATTCCTTAATTCTTAATTCCTTAATTCCTAAATTTCTTAATTCCTTCAATTCCTTAATTCATAATTCCTTAATTCCTTAATTCCTTTAATTCTCAATTCCTTAATTCCTTAATTCCTTAATTCCTTAATTCCTTAATCTCCATTCCTTAATTCTCAATTCCTTAATTCCTTAATTCCTTAATTCATAATTCCTTAATTCCTTAAATTCCTTAATTCCTTAATTCCGTAATTCACCTCAATTCCTTAATTCCTTAATTCATTCAATTCCTTAATTCCTTAATTCCTTAATCTCTAATTCCTTAATTCCTTAATTCCTTAATTCCTTAATTCCTTAATTCCTTAATTCCTTAATTCCTTAATTCCTTAATTCCTTAATTCCTTAATTCCTTAATTCCTTAATTCCTTAATTCCTTAATTCCTTAATTCCTTAATTCCTTAATTCCTTAATTCCTTAATTCCTTAATTCCTTAATTCCTTAATTCTTTAATTCTTTAATTCCTGATTCCCAATTCCTAATTTCTAAATTCCCTAATTCCTTAATTCCTTAATTCCTCAATTTCTTAATTTCTTAATTCCTTAATTCCTTAATTCCTTAATTCCTTAATTCCTTAATTCCTTAATATCTCAATTCCTTACGTCCTTAATTCCTTAATTCTTTAATTCCTTCATTCCTCAATTTCTTAATTCCTTAATTTTTAATTCCTTAATTCCTTAATTCCTTAATTCCTTAATTCCTTAATTCCTTAATTCCTTAATTCCTTAATTCCTTAATTCCTTAATTCCTTAATTCCTTAATTCCTTAATTCCTTAATTCCTTAATTCCTTAATTCCTTAATTCCTTAATTCCTTAATTCCTTAATTCCTTAATTCCTAAATTCCTAAATTCCTTAATTCCTTAATTCCTTAATTCCTTAATTCCTTAATTCCTTAATTCCTTAATTCCTTAATTCCTTAATTCCTTAATTCCTTAATTCCTTAATTCCTTAATTCCTTAATTCCTTAATTCCTTTATTCCTTAATTCCTCAATTTCTTAATTCCTTAATTCCTTAATTCCTTAATTCCTTAATTCCTTAATTCCTTAATTCCTTAATTCCTTAATTCCTTAATTCCTTAATTCCTTAATTCCTTAATTCCTTAATTCCTTAATTCCTTAATTATTCAATTCTTTAATTCCTTAATTCATCAATTCCTTAACTCCTTAATTCCTTAATTCGTTAATTCCTTTATTCCTTTATTCCTTTATTCCTTTATTTCTTAATTCCTTAATTCCTTAATTCCTCTTAATTCCCTAATTCCTTAATTCCTTAATTCCTTAATTCCTTAATTCCTTAATTCCTTAATTCCTTAATTCCTTAATTCCTTAATTTCTTAATTACTTTATTCCTTAATTCCTTAATTCCTTAATTCCTTAATTACTTAATTCCTTAATTCCTTCATTCCTTAATTCCCTAATTCCTTAATTCCTTTATTCCTTTATTCCTTAATTCCTTAATTCCTTGATTCCTTAATTCCTTAATTCACCAATTCCATAATTCATAATTCCTTAATTCCTTAATTCCTTAATTCCTAATTCCTTAATTCCTTGAATTCATCCTTAATTCATGATTCAATTCCTTAATTCCTTAATTCCTTAATTCCTTAATTCCTCAATTCCTTAATTCCTTAATTCCTTAATTCCTTAATTCCTTAATTCCTTAATTCCTTAATTCCTTAATTCCTTAATTCCTCAATTCCTTAATTCCTTAATTCCACCTTAATTCCTTAATTCCTTAATTCCTTAATTCGTTAATTCCTTAATTCCTTAATTCCTTAATTCCTTAATTCCTTAATTTCCTTAATTCCTTAATTCCTTAATTCCTCAATTCCTTAATTGTAATTCTTAATTCCTTAATTCCTTCTTCAATTCCTTAATTCCTTAATTCCTTAATTCCTTAATTCCTTAATTCCTTAATTCCTTAATTCCTTAATTCCTTAATTCCTTAATTCCTTAATTCCTTAATTCCAATTCCTTAATTCCTTAATTCCTTAATTCCTTAATTCATAATTCCTTAATTCCTTAATTCCTTAATTCCTTAATTCCTTAATTCCTCAATTCTTAATTCTTAATTCCTTAATTCCTTAATTACTTAATTACTTAATTCCTTAATTCCTTCATTCCTTAATTCCTTAATTCCTTAATTCCTTAATTCCTTAATTCCTTAATTCCTTAATTCCTTAATTCCCTAATTCCTTAATTACTTAATTACTTAATTCCTTAATTCCTTAATTCCTTAATTCCTTAATTCCTTAATTCCTTAATTCCTTAATTCCTTAATTCCTTAATTCCTTAATTCCTTAATTTCTCAATTCCTTAATTCCCTAATTCCTTAACTCCTTAATTCCTCAGTTTTTTAATTCCTCAAATTCTTAATTCCTCAATTTCTTAATTCCTTAATTCCTTAATTCCTTATTTCTTTAATTCCTCAGTTTTTTAATTCCTCAATTTCTTAATTCCTGAATTCCTTATTTCTTTAATTCCTTTTTTACATCATTCCTGATTTTTTCTTTATTTCTTACATTAATAATTCCTTTATTCCATATTTTTTCAATAATGTACTTCTTTCGTTCATTTTTCCATTCCCTTATTACTTCATTTCTTATTTCCATCTGTTCTTCATTCTTTCATTCTTTCATTCCTTCAAATCTCCAATTCCTTGATTACTTTTTTTTCATTTTTTGTTATTTCTTTGTTCTAAATTCCTATTTTATGTTCAAATAATCCTGGAGCTAAGCCGATCAAATCATAAACAATAATCACCTATCAATTTATGTGTGCGCTTATTATGTGTTATTTGCTTCCGGAAAGTTCTAAGAATGTGGCCCTCATCCTCCAGGGACTCCTATGGTCCAGGGTCACGCGCGTAGTCCATGTTTTTTTGTTATGTAATAATTCGCTACCATGAGACAATATCGAGTCATAGAAGTTATAAATTACTGGAAAAAAAATACCTCATATACTGCGTACAAGTTCCAGAAAGTTGAGCAATAACGAAAATTGAAAACATATGGCTGAAATATCCCACTGTGCTCCAATAGACACAAACAAATATCACAGTGACATCCCGCAACAGAAGAGCAACTTTGCTCTATTCCCTCTATCGATTCATTCTTCGAGTTACGAAGAGATCGAATGAAAACTCGTCCCATTACAAAGCCGTGTGAGGTCCGACAGAAAAGTTAAATACCACACAATCGATTTTTTTTACACTTCACTCTAACGCTTACTCCTCATATATCTATGGTGACATAAACGAACAATGAACGGCAGAAAGATGGATAGAACAAACATGTGCCTGTCAGTGGACCTACATTCATCCGATTCCGAACATATGTAAGAGGAGGACAATGCTTTGGTCAGTTCCATCATTTAAAAAACGGCTAAGCCTCCGAACACAATCAAACGATGAGCCAGTGGCAGGGCGAACACCCAATGTGATGTGATCTATGTTTGCCAACGTATCTCGAAAATTGGTCCTTTTATCCCGGAAAACCACCACGAATTTGCCGTGGTGACAAAGCCAATTGTGCCGGAAGACTTCTTTGTACTCCTCGAGCCAGTTAACACCCGGAAGTTTGCACCACCACGATATATATAGTTCAATAGCTAATGCTGGGAATTTTGCCAACAAAAGGTCCCTTTACAAGAGAGCACACGAAATCCTGCCACCCACGGACCGCACTTCCATTCCAACCGTACCCAACCGGAAAAGGCAATATTTGCCCACTCGGAACAAAAACTGTTCCATGGCCTACAAAGCCACCCGGCGTTCTTTTCGTCCCACAAAAGAAACGAATGTAAATACACGGCACAAGTGAGAAAGGTTTAAAAATGTTCTCGTATCGATGTAACACGGAGCAGCCCCGAAAGGAAAACGTAAGTTTTTAATTGTGGAAATTGAAAAGCGAGCCACCATACACGGGAATAGAACTTTGACCTGGATTCGAATTTTTGCAACGATAACGAGTCCTATTTTTTTTTCCTATTTCTCAGTAAGCAAATAGCCCACCCCTGCCGCTGTACAAACGTTCGTCTGGAGGAGCATCGGACTGTGACTTCGGTTCAATTCTGAAAATGAGGAACTGCTCACTGGAATGGTGAAATTTAGGCAACAGTAAGATCCGGCTTGAAGCCAAGGCTGTTTGGATTTCCCTCTTCGCGGGAAAGCATCGTGGTTATTCCAGGTGGGCTTGCTTGTTCGAGAGTAACGATATTCGGGCTGCTGGACTGCATCCATATTGTATGATGGTTGGTTTTGCTGTTGGTTCTCATTATGGAAGAAAAGTATTAAATTATTTCCAATAGTCGGTTTATTTATTTTATTTTCTTCTCGTTGATTTGTATGTGAAATGGACTTATTCATAATATAGTCGTGGTTCCAACAGCCAGCTTTTCATTGTTGTAAAAAACGGAAATATAAGTATTACATGGGACAAAACGTTGAATATGACATTTGTTAAAAAAACAAATGATTATTAGGGACACGGCAGGTGTTTCCGTCCATCGTCATAGGGACTAAAACCAACGAAAGCAACGTACATTTGCTAGAACTCCACTATAGCAGAACGTTTCTCCTGAGTTTACGGTTTGATACGTATGAGTTTTACAAAAAAGCGTCTCTTTTATTGGTTTTCGAGACTATGACGAACAGACGAAAATACCTGCCGTGTCCCTATATGTGCGCTCAAAAATAAATGCACAAAATGTTTGACGGTATGAGTTTTCCCTAAGAGAAATGAAACTGTGATAAAAACATAATAAAATTAATTGGTGGAATTAAATGGAGAGTACTTAATTCGTCTTAGACGGTTGAATACATTCCACTAAAAGTGCTTTATATATTTTTCTCAGAATAATCCATTATTCCAGGCATTTTTGACGTCTAGCAGGGCCATTGTAGTTGTTATGGACACATAATTCGACATAGTTGTGTCATAAGGGCCAATGTCGCATCACACTCAAATTGAGAAAAACCGATTTGAATGATTGAAGATTCTATTTCAAATAAAGGATTAGATTGGTTCACTAACTTACTAGTTTTATTTGCTCACTAGCAAAATAGTGTTCGTGATTAATTTTTTAACGAAAAATAAATTTTATTTCTTTTTTTTGTCATGCAATAAAAACGAAAAACTGTCACTTGCCTTATTTTTTTATGAGTGCATATTACGCCCTTCAGAAACTCGCCTGAATTTGTTTTGATTTGCTAATTTCGCCTAAATGCTTGCGTCATATTTCTTTACTGTAAGTCAATTTAGCCCTTTTACATACTTTTAATTTTTTAAATTTTAATTGATAATCTGTACAATTTACAACGATATTAGTCGATTTGTGTATTAAATCGCTGTGAAACAACTTTTTTGCATTTATGGTAAGTTTCTTGTTTGAATAAAGATATTCATTTACAACTAAATAGTATTTTTAATGTAGAACGGTCGTCAGTGTGTACAGCATCAGTGTTTCGTTTTTTGAAGGCAGCATCGGATGACGGATTTCAAGATGGGACTGCTCCATAGATTCAGAAGCTACCTCGGAAATTACCTATCGAAATGACGAACAACATGTACACTGTCTTGACTTCGAGCTCTGATATACTGCAGCCGAATCACTCAACCTTCGGACCTACAAACATGGATTGAAGGTTTTCATCCCAGACGAAGGGTGAAGCCAGAGTAGACGCGACCCTACAGTGCGTTTTGATAGTTCATTGATAATAATTGTTATTCATTCGCGTGAGCTACGTCGCGTTTACTCTGGCGGGCTCCGTAGGGCTATCCTTAAACCAAAACCGTTACACATAGGATATCGTGTCAATTCATTGCACGTAAAATTTCGTAAGAAACTGGGATAAAGGTCATTAAGGCACCACCTCATATCTCCATCCCCAATATTCATTACTCGGCAGAATTAATGGATAAATTTTCAGCACTCTATCAATTCTATACGTGTAGATTAGGGCTTCGAATAATGAACGTTGCGGACGTAAAAAGCAGATGCTGTTCCAATTCTCCATTTTCCTATTATTTTAACAGTGTCATTAATACTGTAATTCAGAAATCAAACATGGTTGATATCACCGAGGAACTCACAAACAAAATTTGAAGAAACACATGGCGAACTAACGAGACATGAGACACCTAATATGTTTATAACGATAGATAGAAATAAAAATACGTTATTCGAATAATTTTTTGAAATTTTTAAAGAACTTTTATTAATCTTGAATTTTGGTTAGAGAAGTTTATTTCGAATTTAATGGCAATCAAAGTATGACCGTATTACTGAATGGCATTCTGTCGATTTTTGGACTGTTCTACAATTTAAACAAGTTCCTCCACGTCCAAGTCTGCATCTATAACGATTTCTTCCTCTTCATCCAAATCTGCGTCAAAATGATCCGGTTTGTCGTTTTTCGAACGTCGTCCACATTTCTTCGGGACAATTTGCTTCAAAAGTGTATCGTAAAAAGCCTTGTTCGAAACAAATTCCATGAGTTTACGAAAATCTTGCAACTTTTCTTCCGCTATCGGAATTGGTTAATCAGTAATGGGTAATGGCAGAACAACAGGGTCACTGAAGTCTCTCTTCTTAGAAAACTTATAGTACTTATAGTGAACAACACTGGGATCGTCTGCTGTATATTTAAATTCAGGAATATCCTTGAATCGTATCGGATCACCGATTGAATCCATTTTGGGTCGCTTATAGAACGTTTGAAGATTTTTGTGCGCCATAAAACTGATTTGTTCCAACTCAATTACCTTAAACGGTACTTTTCTGTTGATAGCTGCTATAAACAGGGCCCAATCCCTCGGAGTTTTTATATTCATCGCACACCATTTTTCCCTTTTTCTATAAAGCCATGGGCGGAATCGACCTCCGTATGTCTATGTCCAGGAACCATGAATTTGTGTTAAATTGTCAGATTTCGACCCTGTTTGATGCAGGTTTCTATGAAATATAGGAAAAGCGTACATATTATGTTATGGTTTTGACCAGAGCAGTGGTTTGAATAGTAAATCATTTCAAGGACATTTTCGTTCAATGGCTGCAGATCCATTAGGAGACAGGAATCGATTTCCTGAGAACCTCTTCGCGCTTTTGACGCATCCCAAAGGAAACACGTAACACTATTTAGTGAACGATGAGTGGCAAATACCGTCAAATTATATGTCTTTGATTGCCGCTTGTAAAAAGCTATTCCTGTTGTCAAGTGTGGCGTAGGTAAACATTTTTGTAGATCAAAAGACGCTGTTCTGGAATGGCCGTCTGCCTTGGCTCTCTGTACATCGAATTTCTTCTGGCGGTATGCTTCTTGGGCTCCTTTGTGATGCTCATTTCGAGTACCTTCAATTTTTTTCCTTTTCTTTATCGCCAACAATTTTTAGGCTAATTGCCAACTCAACGCATTTACAGCATGTGTCCACCTTGAGCTTCCTGAAAGCGAGATTCATCTTTTTGAAGACTTTGCGGTACGTAAAGTATTGAACAGACCGCCTGCTAGACATCTTCTAGACACTTCTGCTTGTACAATTCGTGCAATCGATTTATAGATAAATCTGAACTCAAATATAGCTTACTTGATCATTCTCGAGCATAATGGGACGTATATGCCGGGAATGAACGTATTTGTTGGTCAATAAACTTCAACTCATTTTCATTGAGAGTATTTTGAGATCTGTTTTTGGATCGAAGGTCATCAGCACCTGAGCCAACCACTTTTTTGTCAGCAAGCACGTGAAGCTTTCTATCTTTCACATCGAAAGTATTCATGAACATCTCTTTACATACGTGAATACGGCCATTGACCGCAGGTAGAAAATTGATCTCATGAACATTCTTCGAGAATTCTTCTGTGGAAAACCGATATTATTAGTATTACGACAATTTAGGCGAGAGTGTGTGTATTGTGGGGAGTCAAATAAATACAGTAGACGTTCGATAACTGGTCATTTAACTGCAATGCTTTTTAACTGCAGTTCAATAGTTTTGCAGTTATCAGATCGTTAAACTTCAAACTGATGTGACAGCTGCATTGCGCTGCACATTTAGATGCACTTTTATTGTATCTGACGTCGATTGACAACCATTTGACGTCTAGAATGCGTTGCAGTTATGAAAATTAAACATATTGCAGTTATCAAACGGCTACTGTGAATGGATCTACAGAAAACAGACATTTACCGATCAATTTCAAGTAGGGTAAGACGGTATAATGCGCCCCATCTGGCCAAAACGCCCCACTTTGATTTCTTAAAAACTATAACTAACTAAGGGTCAAAATCAGTTGGTACCTATAAATATTTGTAAAACCATCATCATATGTGAATATGGGAGTATTTTTGTATCACGTAATGAAAATAATACAAAAATACTAAAAGTTACAGTTTTGATGTAACTTTCAATGTTTGTTTGCTCAACATTCTGGAGTGACGCTAGCATACTGTCCGCTAAACTTGCACTGGAACACTCAGCTGAGCAACCAAATAACTTTTCTCAGTGGTTAAAATGGTATAAAATTGCTTCCATCTTCAAAAATGTAGCATTTTTCAAAAATATGTTTCACAGGTCAAAACGCCCCAGTGTAGGCAGGACAATATGCCCTTAGGGGCCGTACACATATTACGTAAGCACTTTTGGGGGGAGGGGGGGTCTGTTGTTTTTTTTACTTGCCATATAAATAAAAAATCATTTGTATGAGAAAAATCTCACATAGGGGGAGGGGGGGTCGAAAAACACAGAAAAATTGCTTACGTAATAAGTGTACGACCCCTTACCAACTGGACACAAGCACGGCGAGCTTGCAGCAGTTGATACCAAATTATATGGAAACTATTGAAATGTAACTCCAACTTGCTTAAATGGATTAACGTTGGTTTTCTAATGTCAAGCACATAAGGATTTGTAACCTTTTTATTATGGGATTGATAAAATACTAATGAAGGGCTATGAAACGTTTTTGGTTAAGGTGGGGCGTATTGGCCAGGCACTTTTTGAAATCCATTTTTTCACGACTTTTCAAAAAAGCTTTATTACGTATTATCTGTAATATCGTTATATGACTATTCACGGGCAATAAATTTGCGACTTCCTTGACTACCAAATAACACAAAGCTTGCATAAATTGCGTTGAAAAGAAAAAAAGTTATCAAGGCATATTATACCGTCTTACCCTACCATTGGTTGACCAAGCAATCATTTGTTGCGCGTGAATCGATTTTACTCGAGTTTGATCTTTTACTCTGTCCAAGTGAAACCAACAGATGTCGCTAGTGTTTGTACGACAATAAATTTGATGAGTAAATGTTTTCTATGAGTTAAGTCTGTTCATCTGTGATGGTACAAAAGTGAGTTGCAGTTGCATACCCATATAATCATAATTAAAAATAAAAATAAAATGCATTTTTAATAAAACTTGTGTGTCTTGTGCAAACTGTGAATAATTCACCATGAAGGTTGATATCTAGTTGGTCTTAGAAGATTTATGCATAGAGTAGACATTCGCTGAATGGATGCATATTGCATACATTTTGACGTAAAAATTTTCATTGTTCAATGCAATATAAAGGCCTCACTTATCCAACGGAATTCACAAGTTGGGCTTGCGCCAATCAGCGATGGAACACAATATCAAACTGCATCAGTCACATGGTTTCTTGGGTGGTGAATATTGAGCAAACAACAGATCGTGTATTTATGCCAAATAGATTAGAATCAATATTTTTTTAAGTCATCATCATGTTTTTACCTTGGGTCGGACAGTGTTCCGGATTCTCATATGATTGCTCAGAAATTGGTTTTGAACTGACGACATTAGCATATTTTTCGTGACATTTATACTTTGTACAACTGCAATGTGATTTAACACTCCGCGCAGGTATTACAACTCTGTCAGATCATTTATACTCCGCACCCTTCATTCGTGCTTCTTGAACAGCTTTTCGGTGGTTGTATTTATTTGGACGATGATTATCTGTATTAATTTCTTCAAATCCGAAATCGCCATACTTCAGATCGGCTTGAGTGGCGTATTGTTGTGGTAATGGTTCTGCAAAAAGATTTCTAATGTATTTAATGTTCTATGCAAATAAGCGATATACATATATGGTGGCATACTAGGCCAATTAAGTTACAAAAAGTAAGTAGTTGAAAGGATTTGCCAGGGGATATGATATGGATTGATGTACATAGTAGGGTGGGATGGGGAAAAAGTAACCTATGGATGAGCTTTCATACTTTCCAAGCTTTCAAATATACTACGAAGCAAGAAGAGTGTCTTCAAAAACCCTGCAAATAATTATTTGAATCTAGTTAAATATGGAGTAATACTCATTGAGAGCAGATCATTATTAGCATTGGGTGGAACGATTCAGCCAACAATCTTTAACAATATTATCAATAAGTGGATTTAAACTGAACTAATATGTGATAATATCAAAGATCATATGCGTAACAATTATGATTACCTACATCCTCCTTTTCTTCTAATAGGGCTGCATTATCGTTATTGATAAGCGTTTGATATTCATACTTTTCAAAATACTCTTCCACAATGAATTCGTTGAATAAGGTCAAATCACCAATATGAATCTCCTGTGCTTCATCGTCAAGCTCACCATAATCTGAATCGGAATGTTCATTTGCATCATCGCTGCAATCTACCACCCTTGTGTGAGCGGCAGCATCGCTCGTTTGCGGCATTTGAATGTTCTTACGTTGAGTATTGCCGACTGCTACATTATTTGCATGCTTCAATCCAATGATAGACGATTTATCCAAGTTAAGACCACTGCTTCCACTTATCGGTACTCTTTGTGGGGCAGATTTTAGCACAACTTGATCGGCCGTTACTAAATCGCATACTGGTTTCTTTGAAATTTGTTCTTGTGAGGCCGTAAAAGAGTCGTTTGGTAGAATTGGTTCTGCTGAAAAAACAACAGTAGCTCTTGCCGTATCAGATGACATTCTCCATAGTTGATCAAACCCCGGTTGACTGTTGGGTGTGGCCGTCTGTCCCTTGAAAAAACTACTCTGAGGTACAATGGATCCTGTTGATTCACACATGGACCTGTTGAATTTGGGCAGTCTGTATGATGAAAGCACTGATGTGTCCTAGTAGCATTTAAAGTTTTATAACGCTCTTGAAGACCATTATTTACTCTTCAAGAGTGTGATAAAACCAGTATAAAACCAAAATTTACTTGGGATCGGCTACGATGCGCTCAAAGATGTCGTGAACTTCCTCTGTGGTTTCCGCTTCGTTTCATTTAGATCCGGTGCGGTCTATTCGGTTCGACGTGCGTGTAGAGGCACTGCTTCTTTTTTATACAAAAAAACCCTGATAAATCCACCTAGCGGTGATGGTGCCTTTCTCTTGCATTATAAAAATAGTATTTTGGACATTACTCTTGTGCCCATAGTCCGATCTGGCCAATTTTCAATAGGAAACAATGGGAGAGTATTCTGCGTCGAATGCAACTTGTTGCGAGTAAATCGGTTAAGGATAAGTGCCTGAAAAATGAGTGACATTTTTTTACTCATTTTTTCTATAAAATAGTGGTATTTTGGCCATAACTTCCGAGCCCAAAGTCCGATCTGACCAATTTTCAATAGGAAACAATGGTAAAGCATCCTGCATCGAATGCAACTTGTTGCGAGTAAATCGGTTAAGGATAAGTGCCTGAAAATGAGTGACATTTTTTTACTCATTTTTTCTATGAAAAAGTGGTATTTTGGCTATAACTTCCGAGCCCATAGTCCGATCTGACCAATTTTCAATAGGAAACAATGGTAGAGTATCCTGCGTCGAATGCAACTTGTTGCAAGTAAATCGGTTAAGGATAAGTACCTTAAAAATGAGTGACATTTTTTTGGGTTGGTGCGCACACACACACACACACACACACACACACACACACACACACACACACACACACACACACACACACACACACACACGCACACACACACACACACACACACACACACACACACACACACACACACACACACACACACACACACACACACACACACACACACACATACACACAGACATCACCTCAATTCGTCGAGCTGAGTCGATCGGTATATAACACTATGGGTCTCCGGGCCTTCTATAAAAAGTTTGTTTTTGGAGCGATCATATAGCCTTTACGTATACTTAGTATACGAGAAAGGCAAAAAGCTTGCGGTGGACCAATAGGCCCGTAACTTACATCATTCTGATGTCTGTGTTGGGAATGCACGAGCTGGATTGGTTGGAACTGATTTTTTTACTTGATTTGAAAAGAATCAACATTCCCAACAGTTTATCGTAAATAATCTTGAGTTTCAATGAAATTGACAAATTGCTGATAACTTGATTGATATATGAATCTTCAAAATCCCAATACCTTCGGGTAAAACGTAGTCCAACGTCAAAACGGTTGTGTAATGCACGCGCGTGTCGCTTCAAAGCGGTCCCAGTATCAACGGCTCGGTGGCGTCTATGGCGGTCGTGGCAGCAGCAGCAACACGTCATTTACGGCCCAAGTAGCACGCGCAACATCTTTCAAAATCCACGGTTTCATTAAGGGCATTAAAAAACATAAAAGCACAAGAAAGTTGCATGGAGATATCAAAAATGTTGGAATTGTGATTAACATTTTATTAACATTGTAAGACAACATGTGTTTGGCATCTGGAAACAAATAATGATTCAAGCAACATAACTGGTTTCACTACTGAACATTTCACTGTGCTGCAAGTATCTAGAAAGAACACCCTTTTTTGTGCCTTGCAACAAAATGACAACTTTCGTGATCATTTTCCAAGGCTCTCACAGATGTGTAAAGAATTTATCCGAAATACAAAAAGCACGTGCTATAGAAGCATTCATCGCTAGATTTCACCACGTGGCAGAACATTTTTCAGAAATAACAAAGTAACTTATTTTCTGAAGGTATGTTTTTCTAAGGCGACTATTTTGAGCTTATTTTTCGTTGCGAATAAAAATCAGCGGTGGAGTAGATTTTCTTATGAGCGGTAGAATAAAAATATCTTGCAATCTAAAAATCGCATGGGGTGGAGCCTTCGGCAACAAGCTTCTATTGCAATATTGTTGCAAAATACAGCAGTAAAAAAAACATTTGTTGTTCCTTTCCAAATAACAAACACGTGTTGCCTTGCAATGTTAATAAAACGTTGATCACAATCATAACATTTTTTTTTATCTTCATGCAACTGTTTTGTGCTTTGTTGTTTTGGTTATGCTTCTAATGAAACTGCAAGGAAACAAAGTGGTTTTTTAAAGGTGTGGCGTGTTGTTACACTACATGTTGAATACATGAAACGAAAACGTTAAGCTTCATATTATTTACCATGTAACATCAATGCGTCTCCCCATGCAGCACACTTGACAAACGAGTTGATGTCACTTATGTACGACCAAATCCGGTCATATATGAGTTGTTGTAAGCAAATCGGTCTAAATTGTGCTAAGCGGGTTTCAAAATTAAATTGTAGGTTTAAGCTTAGTTACAGAAAAGTGGAGAGAATCTTCATGTTTGATCTAGTATTGTTCAATGTTTTGACAACTCACAATTCATTTCGATGATGGTGCAACCAAGTAATAGGAAACCCAAGTATGAAACTTCAGAATCGTATGGTTTTCATGGCGAGTTAACATGCAGTCCCTTCAGGGTTTGAATTTAAAAGAGAATGAAAAGTCTCGCACTTATCACACGCACACCGTGAGAGATTCCATTCGCAAGCTGTCATGATTGAAAACTAATTCAGGATACCTCATGATAAATTTCTTTCAAAAAGCTCCAAACGCGACACTGTTTCTGAAGATGCATTCCAACTTGTTCTACACAGCTGTGCGGTTCCCAACACAAAATGAACGAGAACAAAGCGAGAATCATCACTTCTCTGTGAGGACTGCCTATCTGATTCTGTTTTTCGCACTTGTATACAAGTTTGATAAATTTGTTATCATGGCTAGTTATGATTCGGAACAGTTTTTGCCTTTCCCGGGTAGAAGAAAATACCAAAAGAATAACAAAATTCATCATTAATATTTGAATAACAGAATAGCAAAATCTGATGTTAGTTTGTTTGATATAGCTTCTAAAATTACTTAAAAAATAGCAGAAATTGTTCGAGCTTTGTTGAAAATGCAAATAATAAATGAAAACAAACTTTGTTATGATTTTGCAGTGCTCGATTTCATTCGTCGCAACGGCGCGGCATTCAACGACGTGTATGCTTTAAAAAGTTTGTACAGCTGTCTTGTTCGCAGCGTACTTGAATATGTCGCACCAGTTTGGGCACCGTTCCATGAAGTGCAGTCAGCCCGTATCGAACGAGTTCAACGTAGTTTTGTCCGGTTCGCTCTCACGAGGTTGCCCTGGAACAATCCTTTGCGATTAGCACAGTAAGAGGATCGTTGTCAGCTAATACACTTGGAACCGCTCCCCCAAAGACTTGCATATTTGCAGAGGATGTTCGCCTTTGACCTGCTAAGTCACCGGCTGGACTGTAATGAGCTACTACAGCGTGTCACCTTTTATGTTCCAGCTCGCCGCTCCCGTCAGCGGCAACTATTTTGGGCTAGAAGACATACCTCCGTTTTCGGCCAGAACCATCCGCTAGAAAGATGTTTCAACCTTCTCAATGACTTGTCTGATTTTGATTTTAACGCTAACATGACTTCCTTTAAAAATAGCATTAGGAGTCTACTAGATGTAAGTTAATTTTAGAAGCAGCAGTCTGTACAGCATAGCTGAAGATGAAGAAATAAAAGAAAAAAATATCAATCATCAGATTTGAAAATTCATCCAACGACCTTCGGAGGTGTTTGTTGCACATATATCGTTGTCGGTGGGAGCAGTACTAAAGCAAAATTTCCTCGCATATCTACTGAAAATGAATGGTGCACTTAATCGGTTCTTTTTCAGGACCGTCATTTTATGAAGAAGAGGGTTTTGTTTGCCGTATTTCGCGAAATTCTTATTTTCGTTTTGCTGCTGTTAGGGGCTGGAAAGGGGCCCTCCTTAGCCGTGCGGTAAGACGCGCGGTTACAAAGCAAGACCATGCTGAGGGTGGCTGGGTTCGATTCCCGGTGCCGGTCTAGACATTTTTCGGATTGGAAATTGTCTCGACTTCCCTGGGCATAAAGTATCATCGTGTTAGCCTCATGATATACGAATGCAAAAATGGTGGAAGTGCTTAATGAACACTAAACTGCAAGACGGCTCTGTCCCAGTGTGGGGATGTAATGCCAATAAGAAGAAGAAGAAGGGGCTGGAAAAGGGCATTGAGAGGAATTTTAGCCAGTGGCGGCCGTCGACGGGTAGAGGCTGCAGAAAATCTATATACATAAAAATGAATTTTTGTCTGTCTGAACCTTATAGACTCGGAACCTACTGAACCGATCGGCATGATGCAGGGGTTTTTGTATGGTAATTTGTATTTTGTATGCAGGGGTTTTTGGGGTTAAGGTTTTTAAGATGGTTCGAGACCGCTCCCCGCTTTAGAAAGGGGGGCTCGCATATGAATGAAGCACCAATTTCTACATAACCCGAAATCCAATCAGAGAATAAATCAATTTTAGGCGAAACAAAGTTCGTCGGGTCTGATGGTCTTCTTCTATCTATATAATAAAAATGAAATGGTCTGTGTTCGTATCCGCATAACTCGAAAACGGCTGGATGAATTTTATTCATTCCTTCAGCAGTTACATTCGTTATAGTTTCCGACGGGTTCATATGATATTTCCTCAGACGAAAATCATTTGTTAAGTTGAGTAAACCGTGAAAAAACTAAAATAAAGATTCGTTTGGGAATTTCGCACGGGCAGTACACAACGCGCATTTTCGCCTACTATGCAGGACAACGTCTGCCGGGTCGACTAGTTATTCATAAAGATGGCCTCTGTAGTCATAGGGTGGCTGTCGTCGTTAACAGCAGAATTGTGAAATTTTCTTGCTCATTTTTAATTCGTTGCTTTGCTAAGATTTTCAAACAAATTATATTAAGCGCTGCCGCTGCTGATGACGACCACACGATGATTTCCAGCAAAACCGCAAACGCACACGTGAAAACAGCTTTCTGAATTAACTTGAGACGATATCTTCGCCGGTAAGTGGTCCAATGTTAATCTGTGATGGCCGTCAGCAGTGGCTGAAGAAAATGTTTATGATGAGAACAGATTACGATCTGTTTGTAACGTAAATATTTTACACTTCACATAATTTTTGGTTAAAATTTGCGATTGTGTCATGCATACAATCTAATATTTACATGATATTACGATTCTCATTGTACTAAGAGGTTTAACGTAGTTTCAGTCGGCGTTAGTGTCTTGTGCATGTACACAACCCATCTGATTTTTTGTTCTGAATTGAATAAACGTTCCAAGGATCTTCAAATATAACTTTGGGGGCCCAAGACAGGAAACGTCATGACCAACGATGTAGCATTATCGATCTGCTGTTCCTTTGTTCAGTAGCTTTGCAGCCGGCGGGGTAGCTCCGTGATTTACTTAATGGAGTAGAGATCTTCGGGTTGCAGGTTGTGGCTGTCGCTATTGGTTTTGGTGCTCAGAAAAGACCAGGACACAGATTGTTTTTTGTTTGGCTGGATTGGCGAAATGTTCAGAAATACTTACTGTAGAGGCTGAAAATGCTGCTAATTATGCTTCGGAGTTGGTTCTCTTCGTCGTGCTAACTGGTTCTAGGCAGAGATGCATCTGAACACGAGAACGCGTGTTCGTGTTCAAAACGTACTGAACACTGCACACTGTTCAGGAGCACTGACCTAACTTAGCAACTTGTATCCTAGGAAAACAAATTCCAGCGACGGCATGCTACACATTTTTCGGCTAGTAATGGAACACGTGGGCATCTAACGGATAAAAATCAAGCATGCTCGTATGTTTTTGCATAGTTCCAAATCTAAGAAGTCTTAGTTACCATGATCGTTTTGCTTGCGTACCAATCCAGTGCACACTGAACTGTGTTCAGAGTTCAAAACTAAGAACACCAAGGCACGCTCTTGGCTCATGTTCTGTTCAGGATGCACCTCTGGTTCTAGGATGAAGCATTTTTGAACTTGTTTGGAGCAGATAGGACTGTTGCCCTCTGGATTAGCACCGCAATGCACACTATTTTGCGGCTTCGTTCATCCATCCACCGCGCGGAGGGCACGTTGAGACTACGGCGCACTTGCCACAGTGGAAGTTAAGTGGCAGTTTCTAGTTCCATGGCTGAATGCGGGAGTTTCTACAATATGTCACACCGCGTTTCCTCTGGCGATATCTCCACAATTTCATAGAATAGTCTCCTTATATTCCGAAGGTATACGTGACCCTTCCTCGGAGCACACTCTCTTCTCCACTTTTAAAGGGAAACACCTTAATTGGCTTCAGCTTGTTGACCTACAATTCATCGCTGACCTCGGATATGTACTCCGGACGGCCACGAATGACAACTATAATAGGCTTGATTTCGGAAATAACATGTGATTAGAACTCGCACCCTTTTGGGATCTCACTATTTCCACCATTGTATCTTTTATCGAAGCCATTGTCGTGAAGACGAAAATTGGGCAGTTACTAATCGAGATGTTATTTCGGTAGATTACAGTTTTCATCCTGGTTCCGATTTGAAATGTTTGTTGAAGGTCATTTGTACCAAAAAAAAACTTCCAAAGGCAGTTATCTACAATGATCAAATTTGGAAAGCGTATGAGAAAACGTGTCGTATATGGCGGAAGCGGATCGTCTGCTTGGTCGAGGTGATGCCACAATTCGCTACATCAATACAACTGTGTGAAGTTGGGAGCTAGTAGACTATCTAATGGGCCCGTTTTAGTTGAACGATGTTGTAGACTAGAATTCAATTAACAATATCACAACAACAACAATGACATAAGGAGCATTCATTCCAAGATGCGCAATGTGTCTCCAAGTTCATTAAATTAATAATGAATTAAAAGATTCGGCATCCGCTCTATCCCCAGTTATGTTTGAATATAATCAACTTACAGAAAACAAAACTAATTTGCCTCTCTTGAAAGGTAAAACAAAAATTGTAGTAAAGGCTGCTAATTGAATCGATCCCACCGAATCCCTCACCAAACACCTTCAGACTTTGACTCTCGCGAAAATTCCAACAAATCCCCGTACTGCTCTTGGATGAACTTTCCTGCGAATCCATCAATATTTTGCCAACAAAGTTTGGTTATTTACATTAACCGAAGCGTTACGAACGTCTATAGGCGATGTCCATGCCCATCGGGCCATTCTTCTCAGCTGTCGATTCCTCCGGCAGTTAGCTCAAGCAACAGCAGCAATAACAACAAACATAGCATGGGCATAGGAATCTGATTCCGCCTGACCATTGGAACCGTGGACCATCAAAACGGTTGAGAAGTTCATCGTTGCGCTCCGCCAAATGCACTTCTACCGTTCCGACAGTTCATAAGCTGAAACTCACACAGTGCGCGTGTTCTCGGCTCAGTTACCGCCTCCCACACTGGATCAGGCCAAGCGAACGATCCATCGGAGCTTGTGTTTGCTATTGCAACCCCGGGATGTGCTGCTGCACTGTAAACATACACTATGGATAGTCTTTCGATTGATATGAAAACAAACACCACCGCACCGCGCTCCGTCGATATTGAACTACAGCATCCTCAGCGCTCTCGGTTGGTCAATGCTGCAAAGGCGACGATGACAACGACGTCGGAGGTCCGCTGCTATATCTACATTTGTATACACTCCGAACACAACACCACCGGAACGAACAGAGCGGAAGAAAAGGAAATCTCCTTGCCCGTCCCTTGTGCTCCTCTATTTCCATTTCTCCACTCTACTAACTCTGCTAAGTTAAGGGTATTTGGTGTTTCTAAAGATTATGGCATTGAATTATAATCAGAAAATTACGATTTCTTCCTATTTAGTTTCATCCTTATTTCATACTGACTTGAAACCAATAATAATCGTCCTTGTCGCATCACTCCCAGGATAATTAGCTTTGAGTTTGCAAATTCTTCATGGTCGCATTTTCAATAAATTCAATTTTACTGAAAGATAATTTTCAATCGCACACCCGCATTGTGAGCGATCGGTTGTTTGAGTCCTCGAGTCAATAAATTTCCTCCAGCTTGTGTGAAATTCATTCGCAAAAAGTGATGCATGTGTTGCACTGTTGTAGGCAGCCATTTCCACCTGTACGGCGCGCAATGCACCCGACAGGAAAGCAGGAAGTGATGCCCAGAAGGCGTACGAGTGGGTAATCCTTCGGTGGCATAGGCGTAGTCGGAGAGCCCACGTCACTCGACGGACGTGATGAATATTGAATGAGGAAACTGGCCCAACCCGCTGCACGCAGTCCGGCGTTCGATTGCGATGTGCAGTGATGTGCAACAACTAGCGAAACCCCGAAGGCAGGAAGTCTCGAGGAAGGATGAAACGATTTGAGCTCCGACGACGACGACGACGACGACGGATGGACGAAAGTCAAAAGGCAAAGTTTAAGACGGAGGCCAGCCAGTCAGTCTCCGGCTGGGTAATCGAAACCGGGAGGAAGTTGCATGCGTGAGGTCTATTAAGACTCTGATTTTCTCGCTGGCTCGTTCGCTCGTTTGCATCATTGAACTTTCGACAGCCGGCAATAATAACAATAACAAGTGCTTGCTTGTGCTGCATCTGGAGGAAGCATTATCGTGAATATGAGTGGAGAAATGGTGCGAGATGGTTGGCTTGGGTGGTATGCATATGAGAAGATGATCCACTGTAAACAAAGATAATTGATGAAATCGTTTACTTCAAATGAGCTTCAAATAAATTATTGGTTCAAGGGCGGTCCAGCATGGGAATGCTTGATCAGACAATGAATGTGAAAATATGGATAATTATACATTTGTTTTTTTTTTCACAACTACGCAATGTGATTATTGAGTTATCTTTGTAGGCATATATGAGAAGCAAAACATGAAACAGAATGCCATGTTTAGGATCTACCCGACAATTATGACTATGTAGATGCAAATAGGAGAGAACAGAGTTATTAATCACTTGAAGGAACCGACATTAAAATGGATATTATTTATTCGATATATGTATATTAAAATCTCATTCAAAAACATTCCAAATCTAATCCAAATCCAATCGAATTCAAATCCAATCTAAATCCAATCCAAATACAATTGAAATCAAATTTTAAAAATATTATGTTGAGCATTCGCCTTCACTTGTCTTAAGACAAGTTTGTACAACCATGTCGAGTCAAGTACGAGACAAAGAAGACGACCTTACTGTTGAGGTCGGAAAACGTATCAGTCAAGGGACAATTAAGTGGTGGTATTGATTGTACAAATACTTATGACAAGTAAATTCTAATCCAAAACAAAATAAATTCAAATCATATCCAACCAAAATCCAATCCAAAACCAATACAAATCCAAATCCAATCCAAATCCAATCCAAATCCAATCCAAATCCAATCCAAATCCAATCCAAATCCAATCCAAATCCAATCCAAATCCAACGTACAGTGATGAACTCTTTAGATATTAAGAAAAATCACTTAAATAAAGATTAAAAAAAAAAATCCAAATCCAATCCAAATCCAATCCAAATCCAATCCAAATCCAATCCAAATCCAATCCAAATCCAATCCAAATCCAATCCAAATCCAATCCAAACCAATCCAAATCCAATCCAAATCCAATCCAAATCAATCCAAATCCAATCCAAATCCAATCCAAACCAATCCAAACCAATCCAAACCAATCCAAATCCAATCCAAACCAATCCAAACCAATCCAAACCAACCAAACCAATCCAAACCAATCCAAACCAATCCAAACCAATCCAAACCAATCCAAACCAATCCAAATCCAATCCAAACCAATCCAAACCAACCAAACCAATCCAAATCCAATCCAAACCAATCCAAACCAATCCAAACCAATCCAAATCCAATCCAAATCCAATCCAAACCAACCAACCAATCCAATCAACCAAACCAATCCAAACCAATCCAAACCAATCCAAACCAATCCAAACCAATCCAAACCAATCCAAACCAATCCAAATCCAATCCAAACCAACCAACCAATCCAAACCAATCCAAACCAATCCAAACCAATCCAAACCAATCCAAACCAATCCAAACCAACCAAACCAATCCAAACCAATCCCAAACCAATCCAAACCAATCCAAACCAATCCAAACCAATCCAAATCCAACCAAACCAATCCAAATCCAACCAAATCCAAACCAATCCAAACCAATCCAAATCCAATCCAAACCAATCCAAACCAACCAAACCAATCCAAATCCAATCCAAACCAACCAAACCAACCAAACCAATCCAAACCAACCAAACCAATCCAAACCAATCCAAACCAATCCCAAATCCAAATCAATCCAACCAACCAACCAATCCAAATCCAATCCAAACCAATCCAAACCAACCAAACCAATCCAAACCAATCCAAACCAATCCAAACCAATCCAAACCAACCAAACCAATCCAAACCAACCAAACCAATCCAAACCAACCAAACCAATCCAAACCAATCCAAACCAATCCAAACCAATCCAAACCAATCCAAACCAATCCAAACCAACCAAATCCAACCAAACCAATCCAAACCAATCCAAACCAATCCAAAACCAACCAAACCAATCCAAACCAACCAAACCAATCCAAACCAATCCAAACCAATCCAAACCAACCAACCAATCCAAACCAATCCAAACCAAACCAAACCAACCAACCAACCAATCCAAACCAATCCAAACCAACCAAACCAAACCAATCCAAACCAATCCAAATCCAATCCAAACCAATCCAAACCAATCCAAACCAACCAAACCAATCCAAACCAATCCAAACCAATCCAAACCAACCAAACCAATCCAAATCCAATCCAAACCAATCCAAACCAATCCAAACCAATCCAAACCAATCCAAACCAATCCAAACCAATCCAAACCAATCCAAACCAACCAATCCAACCAATCCAAACCAATCCAAACCAATCCAAATCCAACCAAACCAATCCAAACCAACCAAACCAATCCAAACCAATCCAAACCAATCCAAACCAATCCAAACCAATCCAAACCAACCAAACCAATCCAAACCAATCCAAACCAATCCCAAACCAATCCAAACCAATCCAAACCAATCCAAACCAATCCAAACCAATCCAAATCCAATCCAAACCAATCCAAATCCAATCCAAATCAAACCAAACCAATCCAAACCAACCAAATCAAACCAAACCAATCCAAACCAATCCAAACCAATCCAAACCAACCAACCAATCCAACCAACCAACCAAATCCAATCCAAACCAACCAAACCAATCCAAATCCAATCCAAACCAATCCAAACCAATCCAAACCAACCAAACCAACCAAACCAATCCAAACCAACCAAACCAATCCAAACCAATCCAAACCAATCCAACCAATCCAAATCCAATCCAAACCAATCCAAACCAACCAAACCAACCAAACCAATCCAAACCAACCCAAATCCAACCAAACCAATCCAAACCAACCAAACCAATCCAAACCAACCAAACCAATCCAAACCAACCAAACCAATCCAAACCAATCCAAACCAACCAA
Source organism: Armigeres subalbatus (assembly GCF_024139115.2). Lineage (NCBI taxonomy): Eukaryota > Metazoa > Arthropoda > Insecta > Diptera > Culicidae > Armigeres > Armigeres subalbatus. The sequence goes on along the minus strand of NC_085141.1, from coordinate 260,313,776 downwards.
ACCAATCCAAACCAACCAAACCAATCCAAACCAACCAAACCAATCCAAACCAATCCAAACCAATCCAAACCAATCCAAACCAATCCAAACCAATCCAAACCAATCCAAACCAATCCAAACCAATCCAAACCAATCCAAACCAAACCAACCAAACCAATCCAAACCAATCCAAACCAACCAAACCAATCCAAACCAATCCAAACCAACCAAACCAATCCAAACCAATCCAAACCAATCCAAACCAATCCAAACCAATCCAAACCAACCAAACCAACCAAACCAATCCAAACCAATCCAAACCAATCCAAACCAATCCAAACCAATCCAAACCAATCCAAACCAATCCAAACCAACCAAACCAATCCAAACCAATCCAAACCAATCCAAATCCAACCAAACCAATCCAAACCAACCAAACCAATCCAAACCAATCCAAACCAATCCAAACCAATACAAACCCAAACCAAATCCAAACCAATCCAAACCCATTTCAAACCAATCCAAACCAATCCAAACCAATCCAAACCAATCCAAACCAATCCAAACCAATCCAAACCAACCAAACCAATCCAAACCAACCAAACCAATCCAAACCAATCCAAATCCAACCAAACCAATCCAAACCAATCCAAACCAACCAAACCAATCCAAACCAATCCAAACCAATCCAAACCAATCCAAACCAATCCAAACCAATCCAAACCAACCAAACCAATCCAAACCAATCCAAACCAATCCAAACCAATCCAAACCAATCCAACCAATCCAAATCCAATCCAAATCCAACCAACCAATCCAAACCAATCCAAACCAATCCAAACCAATCCAAACCAACCAAACCAATCCAAACCAATCCAAACCAATCCAAACCAATCCAAACCCAATCCAAATCCAATCCAAATCCAATCCAAATCCAATCCAATCCAATCCAATCCAATCCAAATCCAATCCAATCCAAATCCAATCCAAATCCAATTCAAATCCAATCCAAATCCAATCCAAATCCAATCAAAATCCAATCCAAATCCAATCCAAATCCAATCCAATCCAAATCCAATCCAAATGCAATCCAATCCAAATCGGTGATGACGGTAAAAGTAATCTTTCATTACCATGTTCTTAGTTTCAACGCTGTGTTAAATCCTAACGGAAATTGTTTTCACCGTCCGATGAGGCATGCAAATGAAAACATTTTGAAATTTCAAATGAAAAATATTCATACTGTCAGCCCCGTGATTAATTCTTGATGAGAGCAAAGAGCTACAACGGCGGCAGCAGCGAATAGCGGATTTGGAGCTGAATATTTTATACTTGAAAAGTCAAATACAGTCTTCTAGATGTAATACTTCCAAAAACATTATACGAACCGTTGTCATTCTTCCCCGCAGGAACGCATATCTGGTAAGTGCATGTTTTGCAACTTCAAGTGAAGACGCGGGATTGATGAAGTTGCTGAAATGTGTACATGACTTTGTGGCTTGGAATGGATTTCCAACTCCCAGTCTGGGAAAGATGGGAGACGCCATATGGGCAGTTAGTTTGCCGCTCGCTCGTTTAGCATACATGCGATGGAAGCGTGGCGTGGGGCGCTCGGTGCTGACGAGGGGCAGGAAAACAAATCTGCATCAATTATTCATAAATAAGACATTACACTATGAATTATTAATTGGAGTTTGTATTTTCTCGCAATTTCATTTGTTTTGAGAACGTTCGAATAGGTCGAGCCGGGTGGATTTGCTTAAGCGCACTGACTGGAGGTGAATTTGCCTTCCGAAGAAAGCCGGCTGGCAATGGCGATGACGCCGGTGAAAACGACACGCTTACGAGTTGTAATAGCAATGAAGTGCGGCTTGTTGGGATTTGTAGGATGAATAATTGAAATGGGAATGAATAGTTAATTATCAGTTGGTGTTGGTGCTTAGTACACGATGTATCGAAAATCTATGTATCGAAAATATCTATCAATTGGAACAAAAAGGTTATTGAACCTCAGTAACACGCATTGTCAAATAATGTATAAACCAGTATGATCGACTAACTTTCGATTGGCAGAAGTTGCATAGCAAAACAAATTGATATTTTCATTACTCTTTCTGTGTGAGTGATTTTGATTACAGAAACATTAAGATCATCATCTGCCAAAATACAGGGTGCGTGATGAATTTTAGCAGTAATTTAAATATTTCTTCCAAATTTACACCAGTTTAGTCTAATATTCAGTGTTTCCAGATTTATCTCATTTTTCCTAATTTATATTTGAAATTTACTGCATAAAAATGGTCACGCACTCTGTGTGGTCTGATTCTTATGATGAAAACCGATTCACACTGACTGATTTACACCTCGTAGTTTAGGTATACTCCTTGATTGACTAAGGCAATCACAATTGCTTAGGGTAACAATGATTTTTTTTTTACTTATGGGTCCTGTACACCTCCGGTGGTGCAAAGGGCCGACTTGAAAGATCTCCATCCTGAGCGTTGCCCGGCTATCGCTTTAACCTGTTGCCAGGTTAGATTTCGATCGACTTCTTTTATTTCTTTATTGAGGCTTCGCCGCCATGAGCCTCTGGGTCTGCCTCTGCTGCGATATCCAGCTGGGTTCCAGTCTAATGCTTGTTTACAGATTTCGTTTCCGCCCCTACGAAGAGTGTGGCCGATCCAGCCCCACTTCCGCTATCGGCCTCTGGTGACAACGACGATGGAGCTCGCTGTTTGAGATCCAGTTGTGAGGCCGAATTATATACCGCAGATGTCTGTTGATGCCGACCTGCAGCTGTTGAGGGTTCTCCACTGATACACTCCATGTTTCACAACCGTATAACAGCACAGATTTCACGTTAGAATTGAAAATTCGTATTTTAGTGCGATCACTTATCTGCCTGTTTTTCCAGATATTTCTTAAACTCGCAAAGGCAGCCCTTGCTTTCTTGATCCGTGCGCCTATGTCGATCTTGGTACCGCCGTCTGACACCATTTGGCTACCAAGATACTGGAAGCTTTCAACATTCTCCACTGATTGCCCGGCTACTGTGAAACTGGAAGGAGTCACCGTGTTTACATCCAACGATTTGGTTTTGTTGACGTTGATGACTAAACCTGCAGAGGAGGAGCGCCCGGCAAGGTCGTTGAGCTTACTCTGCATATCAGAGCGCCGTTGCCCGAGGAGTGCAACGTCATCAGCCAATTCGAAGTCGTTTAGGTGCTCCATGGTTATAGGCTGCCATAACAGCCCGCGGTTTGGTTCACGGTCAATCGCATCTACCAGAATATCACCGATTACGATGAGGAACAGTAACGGTGATAGAATACATCCTTGCCTCACACCAGTTACGACCTGGATAGGGTCAGACAGGACCCCATTGTACAGCACTCTACACGAAAAGGCCTCGTACTGTGCTTGCATGAGGCCGATGATTTTCTCAGGAACCCCCTTGCGTCTCAGAACGCCCCACATATTCTCGTGATTGAGACGGTCGAAAGCTTTTTCGTAGTCAATGAATACCAAGTAAAGGGACTCTTGGAATTCGTTGACCTGCTCCAGAATGATGCGGAGCGTGACAATATGGTCCACACAGGATCTTCCGGCACGGAATCCGGCTTGCTGCCGCCGGAGAGTCGCATCGATCTTCTCTAGGATGATTTTGCATAGAACTTTGAGAACGATACACAGCAACATAATGCCTCGCCAGTTATCGCATACATTCAGGTCACCCTTCTTGGGCACCTTCACTAAGATACCTTGCATCCAGTCGACCGGGAAAGTTGCGGTGTCCCAGATATTACGAAATAAACGATGCAGTAGTTGAGCAGATGTCATGGGGTCAGCTTTGAGCATCTCGGCTGATATGCGGTCGACCCCTGGGGCTTTATTCGATTTCATGCTTTGGATGGCTGTTTAAATCTCTAGCAGTGATGGAGTTTCGATATTGACGCGTGTTATACGTCGGATCCTAGGCAGATCATGCCGAGGTTGTGATGGCCTGGCTGGCACTTGAAAAAGTTGTTCGAAGTGCTCGAACCAGCGTTTCAGCTGGTCAGTTGGGTCGGTCAATAACTGATCACTCGCGTCTTTCACAGGCATCGTTGCATTCATCTTCGCCCCGCTTAAGCGTCGTGAGATATCGTAGAGGAGGCGAATGTCCCCGGTTGCGGCGGCTCTCTCTCCTTCGTCGGCCAGAGAGTCTGCCCACGCTCGCTTGTCCCGTCGACATGATCGTTTTACTTCCTTCTCAAGAGCCGCGTATCGTTGACGGGATAAGACTTTGGCTCCTCTGGTTTTCGATCGCTCTATCGCGGCTTTGGCTTCTCTTCGCTCCTCTATCTTCCTCCAGGTCTCATCGGTGATCCATTGTTTTCTCTGGGTGCGTAGTTCGCCCAGATTGTTCTCGCTGGTGGCGATGAAGGCATTCTTGATGGCGGTCCATTGGTCTTCCACGCTGCCACCTTCCGGAATATCTGCAGCACGCGTCTCCAGTTCTTCAACGAAGGACCGTTTCCCCGTGGCATCTTCCAGTCGGCGTGTGTTGAATCGTCAAACAATTTTTTCTTCCTGCCGACGAATCCGCGCAATGCGCAGGTGTATTTCGCCGATGAGGAGGTGATGATCAGACGCGATATCGGCACTACGTTTATTCCGTACATCAAGAAGGCTCCGTTTCCATTTTCGGCTGATGCAGATGTGGTCGATTTGATTTTCTGTAAAGCCGTCACGGGAGACCCACGTGACCTTGTGAACCGGTCGATGAGGGAAGAGCGATCCCCCGATCACCATGTCGTTATTACCACAAAATTCTGCGAACAGCTCTCCGTTTTCGCTCATTTCTCCGAGACCATGGCGTCCCATAATGCGCTCATGGTTCGAGTTGTCGGATCCGATCTTCGCATTGAAGTCGCCCAAACAGATCTTGATATCACCCTTCGGAATTCTATCTACGACGGTGAGTTGACTGTAGAAGTTCTCTTTGTCTTGCAGATCGGCAGCATCGGTTGGCGCATAACATTGGATTATAGTAAGGTTTCGGACCCGTGTTCTAAATCTGGCAACGATTATCCTTTTACTTGTAGGTTCCCACTTCATAAGCGCAGAGTGTGCCTGAGCGCTTAGTAGAAAGCAAACTCCGCGATGCCGTGGAGCGTGTTCACCTCGTAAACCAGAGTATAGCAGAACTTGTCCCGACGGCGTTCTGTGTTCTCTAAAGTTTGGCCAACGGACTTCACTCAGTCCCAGGATCTCAAGCTCCATGCGGTGTGCCTCATTGGCAAGTTGTGCCAATTTACTCTGCTGGGCTAGGGTTAAAACGTTCCATGTTCCTATTCGTGTCCGTTGTTTCACGCTAAGAGTCGTCGCCGTAAAATCAGTCCGTATTCTTTCATTATCGGATTCTCGAACAAATTGATGTTTCGGGAACAGTAGGTTGTTGGCCCAAGGTTCCCTATCCACCAGGATGGGGCTGCCATCTTAGGTATAGCTTCCGGGGAATAGCATTTCATACGCAGCCGCTGGATGCCAGAACAGATGTTGGAGCCGCACCTCCTTGGTGGACAGACGCTCGATCAGTCGAGTCAAATTTGTTTAAAGTCCCACCCACCCAACACCAGGACTAGGCTAGTGCGCTTTGAGCGGCACACGGTCGCTTTGATAGGGCCTGCTTGGGGACACATGCAGCTTTTTATAGAAGTTAAACAGAGCCCACTGTTGAATCCCACCACATCCTAGTCAGACCCCACAGGACACACCCTCTCACTCTAGCTGATGTCAGACGGAAAACAGTGCCCAGGCTGCACTACCAACTAAGTACGCAACCCTTAGCTGGCGGTCAATTATCATCGGAAGACCCGTGGAAGCGTGAGTATTGGAACTTGTGAGGACCAGAGCTATGTTAGGCGCCCCTTCCCGGATGTCAACTCATCATTTCGCAGCCCAAGTAACAATGAATAGGTCATGGAATTTGCTTTCCAATCTCATAGGGCATGGGAAGGAATTGGTGATGTACTCACTCAATCCGGCATGGATGTTATCAACTACGATACTGATGAATTGCGTGCGGAACTGGAAGATCAAGGAATAGACAAAATCCACTGCATAACTGAAAAGGACGGCGACGAAAGGGTCTCGCTCTTACCATCTATTGGATCGCGAGACTGAAGTACACCTTCTTCGGTATCTGCAGTGTTTTGGCTGTTGGTCATTCGTCCACGCCAAAGTTCATTGCAGGGTTCAAAACCGCATCTGTGGGATTTGTTCGGGTACCCACCCGAACAACGAGGAACGGAGGTGTGAATTCCTGAAATTCTGCGGAAAATGCAGCATTGCAACAGTGATCGACATGGCATCTTGAGTATATCATGACCTAGCTATTGCTAAGAACGATGTCCAGAGGGTCAAAGTCGATTACGGCTGCATTTACCCGGAGGCCAGAAGGATCCTTCAACTAAAGAAGAGAAATGAAGGATCTTATGCCGAAGCCGCCCGAACAAAAGTTCTCCCCGCAAATCTTCCGCAACGCCAGTGGCTGACGATGTTTTGCCTTATTTACTAATTGAGGTGCGCAAGGAGCAGGAATCTTTCCACCGCAAGGTACTGACATTCAGGATTAAGAAAGAACAATTAAACATGCAACGGGACGACAGAGCTGCTTCCCCTCTGGGGTCACGTCTTCCCCAAACTGCTTCGGATCCTACTCCCACTGAAACATCCACGCAGTCAATTATAATACCTCCATCTGATGTGGATTTCAACATCGATTCTCAGACTTCACAAAACGACAATGCCAATGCATCCAGGATATTCCCAGGTCAGGACGTCTTTTATTCACAACAACCAACGACTTCAAACAAAGACCTAGTAACTACGGCCAATAATGAAGCCTTGCTGATGCATCCTCCAATTTCAAAACCCCCAGAAATGCCCCAAAAACCCAGCGTGTAACCAACTAAAAGGGTGGCGGGCCTCTCACCGAGACTTCTTCGACAAGCATCCAAACAACCCAACACGCTACAGCCACCAACGTGCTAAAAACAACCGACACTATTGCCACATTTAAGCAATTGCATAATGTGGACAGTCGTAGCGCCATAGGACGGTGTACGGAGGATGGGCGGTTATCCTCCGAGTGTAAAACACCTACTATAGTGTGTGACGAAAGATAGTGAACAAAATTCAAAAGGAATCGACATATTTATTGTTGTCAAACAGGCCACCCACAAACATTTCACATGAAATAAAACAAGACAAACCACTGTAAGAAAGTAGCGGCCTGCCGTCGATTCCTGAAGAAGACCAACTTGAGTTGGAGCCCAAATCTGACCTCACAAGAATCGCTTGTTGATCACAGCACACTTGCTTGCTTCTTTCCCAGCACCCACGCTTCCGCTGGAAGTCAACTTCTGTCGTCTCCAGTAAAACATAAACGGCTTCTGGAATAACCTCTCCAAGCTGGAGCTGTGAACGCACAGCAGCCCGACGTAGATCATTGGCCTGTAATCCTGTCGCGCATCACTTCCTCGGAGGAAAGCTAAAAGAGGCAATTAAGGTTGGTTCAAGCATTTAGCATTCGATGTACTCCAGTTAAACAAAGATCTCCCTGTTGTTCCCAGAGAAGACCTCCATCCCAGCCTGGGTGATTCTTAGTCGAGTCCCCGAGATCTTCTTCTTCTTATTATTATTGGCATTACATCCCCACACTGGGACAGAGCCGCCTCGCAGCTTAGTGTTCATTAAGCACTTCCACAGTTATTAACTGCGAGGTTTCTAAGCCAGGTTACCATTTTTGCATTCGCATATCATGTGGCTAATACGATGATACTTCTATGCCCAGAGAAGTCGAGACAATTTCCAATCCGAAAATTGCCTCGACCGGCACCGGGAATCGAACCCAGCCACCCTCAGCATGGTCTTGCTTTGTAGCCGCAAATCTTATCTCACGGCTAAGGAGGTCCCCGAGATACCGCCCTCATTGATTCTTTCGAGACCGTGGACCTTGCACTACTCAACAACGGTATGCCCAGCTTTTTAAATGGCCACTCGTTCACTACCATCGACGTGGCCATTGTCAGACGGTCTGTTCTTTCTGCTCAAAAGTGGGAAGTGTCTGCAGTTTTTTCGGAAGCTACCACTTTCGGATTTCAGTCACGATCTATACCTCGCCCCCAGGAATCAATTGGAGACCAAAATGGCGCTTAGATGCCGCCGACTGGAAGGCATATGATCTCCGCCTCCGACGCATACTTGAATGAAACACACTAATAACTCTACCCGGCTTCACCTAAACCATTTTTGATGCCGCCGATGCCGCCAATGACATAACGCAACCCAGTACCTGGTCAGGACGAAAGGCATCCACTTATAGTCGGATTATACATGGTATGTGGTGAAAGCGAGAGGGAAAGCCCTCTGATCGCTGCGAAAGTTTCCTGCTGGTCAACCTGATAAGTCGAGTTCCTCTTCAGTGCTACAAAGAAAAGCTCTACGAATGCTGCAGGTCAGTAATACTAGATGCCAAGAGAAATAAGTGATTACATCGATTCGGTTCACTCGGCTCTTTCAACTGCCGAACTCTGGGGAAAAATCAACGTGCTGTTCCATTACCATTACCGAACCCAGGCAGCTGGGTAATTTGCCGGGCTGTACAGCACCGAGCTCCAGCGGACAATCACTGATAGCGCTTTGTCTCTTAACGCCTTCCAGGTCCCTCCTGGATTTAAAAAAAAAACTCAGTCTTCAATCTACCGTTTTCTGCTATCCAGCTTTAGTTCACCCTCTCCAACAGCAATGAGAATTCCTCCGGTAACGACAGGATTAGTTACTCTATGCTCAAAAATGTACCGCCTTCCGCCAAGATCCGGCTCCTAAAATTGGTCAACCAAATATGGTCTGAATCTGACCAAACCTTGCCGGTTGTGTAGTAAAAAAATTTGGTCATCCTCATTCCAAAAAACGGCATCTTCTCCCGAGATGTCACGAATTTCCGGCTCATCTCGCTGACCTCTGTGTGTCCAAAGTCGTCGCGAGGTTGGTAAATCGGCGGCTGCGTTTCAAACTAGAAGCAGAAGGTAGACTCGGATTCTGGTAGCAAGCGTTCCACCCAGGGTACTGTAGGCGCATTTACTTTGAAAACTTGGAAGACGTTTTGCAGGACGCTTACTGCAAGGGAAAACACGCTGAGCTTACGCTTCTGAACCATCTATCATAATCGGGATCCAGGGTTCGAGAACTCTCCCGGAAGAATCCCAGGGTTCCGTTCTGGCGGTGACGCTGTTCCTTGTTACGAACATGGAACAGTGAGTTTCGTTAACTTCCCCCGAATATTTATATATTGATTGTTATTTGTTGGTGACACTCCAGGCCGCATGTCGTCAGTGCTGTTCATCGCTGGGTCAACTCTGTGGGCTACACTATGACTACCAACAGTAAGTGCGTCAGAGGACACGTCTGCCCTTGAAGGCATCAATTGCTAGAGCCAAACATCAAGTTGGAAGAGCATCCCATACCCAACAAGAAAATCGTAAAAGTTCTTAGAGTGTCCATCGACCAGAGCCTCTCATTCGTACTGCACTTCCGAGGAGTCAAAGCCAATTGTAGGGCCCGAATTAATTTGGTTTCAAAGCTTTCCAATCAGACTTTCGGAAGGTTGGTGGTCCTCGAAGCATTGCTTAATTGCGAACCAAGAGACCTGACTGGAGAAGGAGGAGTTGGTTTTATTAGGTCGAGAGTTGTGTAGTGATCCCAACCGCACACTAGCTAGGTTCGCTCGCCCCAGGTGTCTGGATGCAGATTTCTGTTACTTAGAAGGTCGGTAGCTGAGTTACTAAACAGAGAAATCAACAATTACGAACATACGTTTTAGGCTGTGTAGTAAGGTTTGGAGTCCACGGGACCAACATGACAATTACGGGCAGTTTCCCGGATATCTGTATCATATTCTCGATTCTCTAACCGATTCTGCGAACGTTATTTCCGCACTTTAGAGCGAAACATCTAAACACCTCTGGATCCAAGGTATTCTAGCAAACATGCTTCCGAATACGACCTTTGCATGGAACCCCGGGCACTGTGGAGTGTCTGACAATACCACGACCGACCACCTTGATGGAACTGGATATTAGGGCCAGCGATTTGCATTAACTGTTTCTTTGGGAGACATAAGCCTGAACTAGAAAGACAGCTGGGAAATGTCCTGGAGAGCTTTCACTACTGGACACCTGCGGAAAATTAGGGGGTCTACATCGGCCCTGATAATCTAAGCAAAGTAAAGAATCAGTAAAACGTCTTCCGGCTCAGAACCAGACGCACACAACTTTCGCATAACTTCGGCGGGCACCCCTTGCAATGTTTACAGGGTCATCAATACTGTGGAACATTACGTACTGCGGACGATGCAGCCATCATCACTTTCCTCACCTGTTTCCCTAATTATGGGGGCTTATACAGGCACATCAAATCTAAACAGATTCACGAACAGCCCAAGGTGATCTCGGGATAATATGCGCAACGCTGAATATTACGTGTATGGTTTATGACTTTTAAATTACGGAATACAACGTTTAAAATTTAAAAACAAATAAAAATTGCAGTTAAGACCAATTAGTCCACCAATAACGCTAGTTACAGAACCAATAGTTGTTATGAACATATGAACAAGAATTTATATATGTTATCAGAGGATAATCTAAAAGCTCATATCATATTTGAACGAACATAGTTTGTAAATCGCAAGCATAGCCGATAGTAGCCTGAATATGATGGTTTGCAAAAAATTCTACTCTTTGATTTTACTCCATCTAAACGATTTTATAGTCTTAACTAAGTAAGTTCAACTAATAGAGAAATATTTGAATTTTCTAAATGTCATGTCAAACTGTCAAAAAAAATGCAAGCCGATTTTTTGACAGCCTGTATGAACACTGTTCAAGCTTCATTAATGACGGAATAGACAAGTCCTACTGTAGACGATGGGTAACAGCCTCATAACAATTGTCGTCATCATATTCCAACATTTGTAGTCGAATGTGCATATGTATTCTTGTGAATTGTTTCGCATAAGTGCTTTATTGTTTTCAACTACTAGTTAGATACTTCCGCGTCGACAGTTCAAGGCCAAATCCAAATCGTGTTCAAAGTTAGATCGAATCTCCGTTAGTCAAGTTAAGTTCAATATGGTCCATTAGTGGAAGAATAAATTTTGATTCAATGAGTTCAGTTTCAGAAAATTTATGGGCTGACGAATATTTTGGAAATACAAACATGTAATTTTGGCTGATAAATGCCTGCAATGTTGCTAAGCCAAATCCGGGTCAATATGATTACACCGTTAGTGTGAGTTTTTTTAGCAAGGTTAAAAAACGTCGCAGGGTTGGACCTGAGGGTGGCTTTTAAAGTCCTTCTCCCCAACCGCTGGTCTTGGTATAGGCATTTTCATGTGACACTGCCGATTATTATTATTTATTTATTCAGACTAAGGCCGAAGTGGCCTGTGCGGTATATAAGAGTCTTCTCCACTCGGCTCGGTCCATGGCTACACGTCGCCAACCACGCAGTCTACGGAGGGTCCGCAAGTCATCTTCCACCTGATCGATCCACCTTGCCCGCTGCGCACCTCGCCTTCTTGTGCCCGTCGGATCGTTGTCGAGAACCATTTTCACCGGGTTACTGTCCGACATTCTGGCTACGTGCCCGGCCCATCGCAGTCGTCCGATTTTCGCGGTGTGAACGATGGATGGTTCTCCCAACAGCTGATGCAATTCGTGGTTCATTCGCCTCCTCCACGTACCGTCCGCCATCTGCACCCCACCATAGATGGTACGCAGCACTTTCCTTTCGAAAACTCCAAGTGCGCGTTGGTCCTCCACGAGCATCGTCCAGGTCTCGTGTCCGTAGAGGACTACCGGTCTAATTAGCGTTTTGTAGATTGTCAGTTTGGTACGGCGGCGAACTCTATTCGATCGGAGCGTCTTGCGGAGTCCAAAGTACATACGATTTCCAGCCACTATGCGTCTCCGAATTTCTCTGCTGGTGTCATTTTCGGCAGTCACTAGTGAGCCCAAGTACACAAATTCTTCTACCACCTCGATTTCGTCACCACCGATGCAAACTCGCGGTGGGTGGCTCACATTGTCTTCTCTTGAACCTCTTCCTATCATGTACTTCGTCTTCGACGCCCGAGCAACACAAGTCAGACAAAAATGGTTACAGCAACTTTATTGTGACTGAATCTGGTCGCATATCAGTTGCAGAAACCAATGAGAAACAAAGGGGGGTCCCGTAGCGTAGTTGGCTACACGTTCGCCTTATAAGCGGACGGTCATGGGTTCGATTCCCAGCCCCTCCACCAAGCCCTTGTCAGTCGCCTGAGGTGCAGCCCAAACGGTGGCGTTTTGGGGTGCGCGTCTTACCGACACGGCTGCCCGATGACGACTGTCAAATTGTTCTTCTCGGAGGCATTCCTCCAACGTACCCGGATAAACGGCAACCGAACAATGCAACGAGCAATTGGATATACGATACGAACAAAAGGACACAATGGACTCACGATGAGATAGACCCGGCAATGATAACAACAACGAATGTCTAAAAATAGATTCTGTGTGGATTCTGTACAGCAGAATACCACAGTAGATCACGGCACAGTAGCGGTTAAGAAACACAGAGTGCCTACCAAATAAAGAAATGAATAAAAAAAAAACCAATGAGAAACATGTGTGCTGCTAGGGCGTGTTGATGACTAGTCCGATCCGCTTAGCTTCCCTCTTCAGTCTGATGTAGGCTTCCTGTAGGTGACACTGCCGATACTGAACTTGTTTACAACCGCTGGACAGGCCGTGCAAACCCGAAGCTGTTCCTTTCATTGAAGAACTGTCAATTGGTGGTAAAATCAGTTGATTTTGAACGTCTCGTGAAAAAGGCCTTGTTGCGACGGGATTTTCGTGGCTCGTTTGAAACCATTTTTGACAGCAGTATTCCACTAGAAACAGCTTCAAAACTGGAATTTATTATCTATTGATAAATTATAAATTCAATATATTGCATTAATTTACAATCTAGTTTCACTTCATTTCACTAATCCTCTCCAGCGCCACTCTAAATCACTAATCAAATACTATTGAACTACCAGTGTTGCTAGTTTCACTGAACTTACAAAACTCCTCTCAACAGACCTATATACGACGAGTGAAAAACTGATCCAAATATCAAACATCACCTAAACAAAAATAAAAATAATCAATCGCACAATGCTCGTTACTGATTATATCGAGTCGTATTATTACTAATGTTGTTTTTAGTAGTGTAACAATGAAGGCATTTGTGGTGAGACCCAGTGAGAATGGGTTCAAGGGCGTAGCCAGAGGGGGGCGTCTCCCCCCAAATGGTGGAAAGATTGAATGGGTACTGAAATAAATTCCCTTAAATATGTGCACTTTAGGATCCAATCATATTCACAAATAGGTGGTTGAAATTTAAAAGATTCCCAAACACTTATTAAATCCCTCACTAATTTTATTTAGGAAATTCATGAGAAAATTCCTTTAAGATTTCTTTGCTTCTCTTCAAGTTTTACTTCTAGGCATTTCTTCAGCTATTCTTCCAGAAAAATCACCGACATTTCCTTCAAGAGATCATTCGAGAGTTGCTTCAAGAATACATACGGAATTTCTTCCCAAAATTACTCCAGAAGTTTCTTCAGAAATTAATGACGGAAATCCTACGATTTCGCTCCATAATTTTACTTGTAAATCTATAAGAAATTCCTTCAGAAATTCTTCTATGAACTTCTCCGAGCATTCCTCCAGGAACTCTTGCTTTGATTCCTCCAGGAAATTTTCCGGGAATACTTCCATAAATTCAATAGCGAAACCCTCTAGGATTTCATTCTGGAATCCTTTTCGCAATTACTTCAGAATATCCTTCAAGAATTCCTCTAGAAATTTCTTTAGGAATTTTTCCCGGAGTTCGTCCAAGTATTTCCCCGGAAATTCTAACAGGTATTTTTCCGGGAATTCCGTCAGATATTTATCGGTAAATTCCTTTAGGAACTTCACCAAGAATTAGTTCAGGACTTCCTTGAGGGAATTCCTCCAGAAGTGCTTGTGAGAGTTCTTTCGGGAGCTTCTCCAGGAGTTTTTCCGAGGGTTCCTCCGGGAATCCCCCAGGAATTCCCTGTGAAGATATTTGGAAGGAATTTCACGGGAAATGGGATTTCTGAAGTTTTTCTAGAAATTCAACTCCGGGCCTACCGGGTATTCCACGGATGTTCCTCTGAAAATCCCTTCAGGAGTTCCAGCAGTAGCTCCTCCGGGAATTAATTCAGTCTTTCTTTCAGGAATTCATTAAGGTTTTCGGTAGTAATTTATTTACAAATTTCTCCAGAAGTTCTTCGAAGAATTTCTCTGGGAGTTCCTTCGGGAGGTCCTTTAAGAATTCTTCCAGGAGTTCCTCCTGGAATTCTTGCGGAAGTTCATTTGAAAGCTCCAGGATTTCCTCCGGAAATTCTTCCTGTAGTTCTTCAAGAAATTTCTCCAAAAGTTCCACTGGCAGTTCCTCCAAGAATTCCTCCAGGTATTCCCACAGAAATTCCTCCGGGAGTTCCTCCAGAAATTACTCTGGGAGTTCCTCCTCAGAGGAACACCCTAAGGAACTGCCGCTGAAATTTCTAGAGGAATTCTCGTAAAAACTGCTCTCTCCCACCCGGAGGAACTCCCAGTGAAACTATCGGAAGAACTTCCAACTAAATTTCTGAAGAAAGCCTAAATGATTTCCTGAAAAAAGCCTGAATGATTTCCTGGAACTCCCGAAGGAATTCCCAGAGAATTTCTTGGATGAATTGCCGGTGGAATTCCTGGATGAACTCTCGAAAGAATTCTCTAAGGAACTTCCAGAAGAATTTCTGAAGAAACTCTAGGGAGAATTTTCAAAGGAACCCCCGGAGGAACAGCCAGTGAAACTACCAGAAGAATTGTCGGATAAAATCTTGGAGAATTCATCTTATATTATCAAACCTATGAAACCTTTGTAGGTGCAGGGGTGTGGACCTCCCGCAGAATTCCCTGAGGAGCTCCCAGAGAAATTCTCGGAGAACCTTCTGGTGGAATTTCTCTATAATTTCTTGAAGAAGCCTAAATGATTTCCAATTATGGAGAAATTCCTTGAAGAATTTTCAGGGGAACTCCCGTAGGAACTGCCGTTAGAACTACCGGAATAGTTATCGGAGGAAATCCTGGATGAATTCTTGGAAGAGCTGCCGGTGGAACGCCTGGATGAATTTCCGGAGGAACTCCCGATGGAATTTTCGGAGAAACTCCTGAAGGATCTCCCAGTGGAAATCTTGAAGCTTCCACCGAAATTCTTACAGTATTTCTTTGGGAATTAATCTAGGAATTCTTTCGAAAATTTAATTGTTGATTTCATTTTCGGTATAATTTCTGTATGAATTTTCGGTGGAATTGCTGTAGAAACTCTGTGAAATTTTCACAAGAAATTATTAGAGACTTTCACGGAAAACGTTATGGAATTTACACAAGAAATTCGAAGATTTTAAGCAAAATTCTCAGGAATGTTTACTGGCAATTCTGCGGAATTTGCACGGACAATTCTTAGGAATTCCACGGTACAATTCTTTAGAATTTTTTATTAGAAACAGCACGAAATTAAGGGGGTCCCGTTGCGTAGTTGGCTACACGTTCGCCTTACAAGCGGATGGTCATGGGTTCGATTCCCAGCCCCTCCACCAAACCCTCGTCAGTCGCCAGATCCGTAGCCCATACGGTGGCGTTTTGGAGTACGCGCCTTACCGTTTCGGCTGCCTGATGACGACTAACACTTGTTCTTCTCTGAGGCATTCCTCCAACGTTACCCGAATAAAATGGCAACCGAACAACGCAACGATCATTGGATACACGACATGGACAAACGGACACAATGGACTCACGATGAGATGGACTGGCAATGAAAACAATAATGAGTAATGGAAATCTAAAAATAGATTCTGTGTGGATTCTGTACAGCAGAATACCACAGTAGATCTCGGCACAGTAGCGGTTAAGTAACACAGAGTGCCTAACAAATAAATAAAGGAATAAGAAAAGCACGAAATTATCTGAAGAATTCCCTGCAGAACTTATAAAGGAGCTTGTGGAGGATTTCTTGGAATAAATAACAGTGGATCTTTCGGATCAATTCCCGGCGAAATTTATGGTGGAATTCCTGGAAACATTTCCGAAGAAGTTGTTGGAGAAAGCTTGCATATTGTTTTTTTTTTCAGCTTATTTTATAATCAATATTATTTCAGAGAGTATTTGTTTAGAAATTCAGATGTATGGTTCAAGTTTTTTAAAACTCATGGAAGAATGCAGGATTTTTATTATAAATTGTAATAGCCGATTTTATATTCCAATACTGAATACTAATTTCGTTAATAATTTTCTCACTTTAAATCCATTATTGTTTTAGTCATTATTGTTGTTGAATAAACGCACAACGGAAACGTTGCATTGTGGGCGTGAATGCGTCACGTTCATTGGCGACTCAATATTGTGAATCAGCGTCTACTGTTGGTTGTGGATTTGATTTCAAAGTTTTTGGAACTTAGAAGGAAATAGTGCCGAGCACTAAAACTCATGTGTTTTAATAAAACTACAATAAAACTACGATTCAGAAGAACTAAAAAGGTCCCCTCCCCCTACTCGAAATCCTGGATACGCCCATGAATGGGTTTGAATTGCCAATCAGTTGCCAAAGTAAATCATGTGACCAACGCGAACAATTCAAAGTTTTGCCATGCATTTCTGTTGAATATTCGAAAAATGTTTGTCATATGATGACCTAAAAAATTAAACTGGCCACTATAATTTAGCGTAGGTTTAAAAACTAAATATTTATAATATAATATGTTGTTCAATTATTAGATTCTGAAATATCTGTCAATGGTGTTTTTTTTTCAAGAACAATTTAGGGATGCAGTAGTGATATTTCTCATTCTACTCACTAATCCAAAACACACACAATCACCGAAATCAAACACTCTGCTGTCGGTGTCGCCAGTCTGACTCGACCGATGTCTTTCATCGCTGAAAAATTGCCACTAGATACGTGATGACAAGCTTGCAATATGTACCGAACTGTCATCGAGCGGGAGACGTTATTAGTCAAAAAATGCTCCTCCTCCCGCGTGTGGCCCATCTAGCGGTATTAGCAGCCAACAACCAGCCATCCAGCACTCAACGTTCGTTGGCCGCCGATCCGACAAAATGGATCATTTATTATAACGATGATGTGCCATGTTCCATTTCTACACGTCTTATTTCTCGTCTCGCAACTAGAGCGTATTATTATGGTTGAACACTAAAGACGCATCGGAGTGGACCAGCGAAAACAATTTGCGAGGCGTTGCTGGTTGTCGGGATTGGGGCCATCATTCGGCGGCACGAGCGGGTGAATGGCTACGCACTTCGATCCAGCACTTCCAAGCTCGATCCCAACTTTGTTCGGTAATTTATTATTCGGAAGTTGAATCCTTCGCTCCGACATCGGTTGGATGGCAAACGCATCGCCGAGTTGTGCTGTTCTGTCCCATGAATACAAATCCACGCTTGAGGGAACATCCCGCGCAACATATTATAACAAATAGTGCCGTTGTGTAATAGCTTCAGCGACAACAATTTGCTAGATGCGTTTAATAAATTTAGAGCTTTCTGGTTGACATGCCAAAGATGCGGACAGAGTGGGACTTGGGTTGGTGCGCTTTGTTCGATTATTATAGTTGCATGGACCCTGATTGCGCACCTGCCGCTGTAGGTCGATTTACCTACGACCGCTCGAGTCATTACAACTAACAACTAACAACTAACATTTGATATCTACTTGGAAATAATTTGTACTGAATTTAACCAAAAATGTAAAATCTCAGTAAACACGCTTTGTCACATTTCCTAGAACAAATAATCAGCAGAATGTTTTGCTCCCATACGTTTTTCACCTTCCCTAAAAATCACTTCAAGTGTAGCAATAGAAAGTTTGAATCAAACTGTTTCCCAACAGTTTTAGCACTTTTTTTCTTGCTCGTTCAAACATTGTCAGCCTCGTGATTTATACCGCCGACTGCGTGTCCCAAAAATTAGAGGTACCTTTTAAGGGTGCCTGCCTCCTTCTCCGCCTGGCAGCAGTTGAACAATGCACTTTCTGCACACGATGACCGCCAGAGCATTCAGCAATCTTTCCTGCACCATAGGTGGTCATTGGCAAAAGTGATTTTAATGAATTGCATTTTGGGTTACTGTGCTGCAGCTTTGCGAGGACAAAAGGTGTGAAATTTATGGACGATCAAAATATGTAGGTACGCCCGTCTCTGCTGGTGACATGGTCTCTCGGGGACCTGGTTTCCATTTCGACGATGTACTTGGACTAGAAATGCGGATAACTGGATGATGAATAGTGTTGTGATTTTGTCTAACTGTGCCACGACTACTAGTGTTTGGAACTATTCTTACATGAAAGATCACAGATTCAGTGAAGTGGGACAGTGTTACGAAATTTCGTAAAATGATTCCCTTTACAATATACTTTACAAAGAAGATGCCTTTTTCATGAATTATGAAATGTAATAAGCGCATTATAAAAGTGGAAACGGTTCTTTAGGGAGATTGATTGCATTACTTTCACCAATTGACGTTTATTTATGTTAATGCATTACAACAATTTCCGTTTTTTTTTCATTTTTGTTTTTCCTAGGGCTAGGAGGAACCAATCGCACAAAATCAAAACCACGATCAAACGCGAACAACAACAAAAAACAATCAGCAATGATCTCCCTTGTAATACCTGTGGTATTGTATAATGGTTTGAAAGTACTGAGGATACTAGCGATTATTCCACGATTCCACACTCTGATCGAAGGTTATGTGGCAGAGGAATTGAATAGTTTGTTTGAGAAACTACATATGTCCACGTACTTTGAAGAGCAATTGTGGAGTACTGCTTACATTTTTTGCACTGAAAGTGCCCAGGGTGTTGAGTTTTGCCAAAAACTATTGATCAGTTTAGAAGAAATCAAAAGATTCGGTGCAAATTTGTTCGAAACCAGTTTTTTGTAGTTTTCTCGAAATAGTGTAAAATGGACTTTAAAACAAATGATTCAATTGTGATTTGATAGACTTGCGGTCATCGTCATCGGTTTTACAAGGCTTAATAAGGCATCAAAAACATATTGTGGAGGATATTGTGCACATACGGTGAGAAAATTAGGTTTACCAAAGCAATCTATGTGGTTTGTTGAAATGGCAGAAATTTTTCGGCATCAACGAGTTTATGCTGTGTAAAATTATTTAGTGGATGCGCCGCATGTATGTTGATTAGATAAGAGCATTAGCATCTGTTATCTCCAATAGAATCTCGTATCGGGGGTCCAGGAAAACCAATAGGGTAAGGACCGCTTTTGGAAGGACAATTCATGGCCCAGAGGGGAAAACAAGAGCCTTCATCAGCATTGGATACAGGTATGGGCCATAGGATCGAGGGAAAATAGTGAGATCACACTCATGGAAAGTCGAGGGAGGCTATGAAGCTAGTTGAAAATGGTCGAGTAACACAATATCTCATGGAAAACCAACCGACTGTGTTTCGTGGAGGTAGACACATAGAGGAAAATTAAACGTAGCAAAGATCATCTGCATCCTACCGGAAGATTGCACAGACATTCAATCATAGGAAACGTAAGATCTGGACTCTCAGATTGGGCGATAAAGTGAAAGAAGAAGCAATTAACAGAATGAGACACAAACAAGCTGGTGATAAACAGTGCAAGAAGTCATTAGCTATGATTGTGGAGCCTGTCAACAAGTATGAAAGAAAATAACCAAATCAAAATATAATCATTAGATGCTGAATTGTGGTAAATTCATATTATTGCGGTATGCTGGGTAAAGCGTACCATTGGTACTTCGCGTGCCTGAAGGAATAACATAGACCCCATTTTGCGGTCCTTAGCCGCTTACCCAGCAACTCCTATCCCTACCTCCTCGTGGCGCTGGCCGGGATACGAGCAACTTTAGGAAAGATCGGGAAACCAACCCCAGTGGGAACTATGGTCGTACAAAAACGTGTCGAAAAAATCGTAAACCTTCATTTTCCCGATTTTAATATCATTCGCCGCGATCGGGCAAATCCATATGGAGGGGTGCTTTTAGGGATCAAAAAACAGCACTCCTTCTATAGGGTCGATTTTGCTCCGATGTCAGGCACCGAAGCTGTCGCATGTCAGGTGACTATTCGAGGAAAAGACCTCAGTGTCGTCTCGATATATCTTCCTCCAAACACCGCGATATTTCGTAGAGATCTCTCGTAGATCTGCTCGGCTATGCCTGAGCCACGTTTGCTCTTGGAAGATCTTAACTCCCACGGAACAGGTTGGGGGGGAACTGTACGACGACAACCGTTCAACAATGATATACGACCTCTGTGACGACTTCAATATTTAATTTTTGAACACAGGTGAAGCTACACGAGTGGCTCCTCCAGCAAGAGATAGCCGTCTAGATCTCTCCATTTGTTCGAGCTCATTATCGTTGGACTGTACTTGGAAGGTGGTCCAAGATCCCCATGGTAGTGATCATTTGCCGATCGAAGTCTCGATTTCCAATGGATATAATCAATCTGTTTCTATCGACCTCTCATATGACCTCACGAAGAACATCGATTGGGGAAAATATGCGGAGGTCATCTTTTATGGCGTAATGTCGATAAAAGCACTTCCCCCGCGAGAGGAGTACCAGTTTCTATCCCAGTTGATCCTTGACAGCGCTCTTTAGGCACAACGCCGGCCAGTGCCAGGAGCTTCGGTTCATAGGAAACCACATAGTCCGTGGTGGGATGTCGAGTGTACACAACTTTATCGTAAGAAATCCGCCGCGTTTAAGAAATTCCGGAAACACGGTTCGATAATCGACGGTGGATAATCGACTTCGCAAAGAAAGTGTGTCCAGATTCGGTACCGGTGAAGCAAGAATCACGTGATATTTTTGCTGACAAGGAGGCGATGGATCGCCCCTTTTCGATGATTGATTTCTTGCTTGCCCTCCTTTCATGTAACAAATCTGCTCCAGGGATGGATAGAATCAGGTTCAATTTGCTCAAAAACCTCCCAGACGTTGCGAAGAGGCGCTTATTGAGCTTGTTCAATCAGTTACTGGAGTGCAACATTGTTCCGGATGATTGGAGGCAAGTGAAGGTTATAGCCATCCAGAAGCCCGGAAAACCCGCGTCGGATTATAATTCGTACCGTCCAATCGCGATGCTATCCTGTCTTCGGAAGCTATTGGAGAAGATGATTCTCTTCCGGCTAGACAAATGGGTTGAATCGAATGATTTGTTGTCAGATACACAATTTGGTTTCCGCAGGGGCAAGGGAACGAACGACTGTCTTGCGTTACTTTCTTCAGAAATTCAACTAACTTTCGCTAAAAAAGAGCAAATGGGCTCAGTGTTTTTGGACATTAAGGGAGCTTTTGATTCAGTTTGCGTCGATGTCTTATCTGACAAACTCCACGCGTGTGGACTTTCACCACTTTTGAACAACTATTTGTACAATTTGTTGTCACCGAAACGTATGAGTTTTTCTCATGGTGACTCGGCAACTTCACGAGTTAGCTACATGGGTCTCCCTCAGGTCTCATGTTTGAGCCCCCTTCTTTACAATTTTTACGTCAGAGTCAGTCAGTGTTGTATCCGTTTCGGGATCAACCGCAGTTGATCTACAAGGACCGTTGCAAGATACTCTGGACGATTTGTCTACTTACTGTACTTGCCTGTACTTGCGGGAGTACTTCCTCTGACAGATCGTTTCGCGGAATTATCGCTCCGGTTCCTCATCCGCTGTGAGGTTCTCAATCCATTGGTCATTGACAACTTCGAGAAGCTGCTCGAACAAAACCCTCAATCTCAATTCATGCGTATTTACCACTGCTATATGACGCTGGAGGTAAGCCCATCTTCGGCTGACACCAATCGTGCTAACTTCTTAGACTCTTATAGTTCCTCTGTTACTTTTGATCTGTTCATGAAGCAGGAGGGTTCATGTAATACCAGACTTTCTTCGTGCGGAGGTCATACCTCCATTATTTGCAAGCAAATACGGGCATGCCAGTGACGAGAGAAGCTTTTTTATAGACGAGTCAAAATGGATGACTCCACTGGTTTCGGTGTTTTTAACGTTTTTAATAGCGCCTACTTCAAGTTGAAAGAGCTTAGTTCCGTGTATACCGCTGAGCTAGCTGCTGTACACTGTTCACTTGAGCATATTGCATCCCTACCTCCTGACCACCTCCAAGCACTCAGCGTATCTTCTAACCGGGATACGGAAAGCTTTGAGTGCTTTATAAAAAAGGTCATTCACAATCACCATGGCATGGGTGCCTTCTCATTGCTCGATCCCGGGAAATGAGAAAGCGTACTCTTTGGCTAAGGTGTGCGTTGCGGAAGGTGATATTTACGATCGGCAAAACACCTTCGATGAATTTTTTTCATTAGTTCGTCAGGTAATCTTGATCAGCTGGCAGAAGAAATGGACAAATGGGGAGCTGGGTAGATGGCTGTATTCAATTCGCCCGCAGGTATCGAAGCGTCCATGGATCAAAAATGAATATAGGACAAGACTTCATTCGAACCATGTGTCGCCTAATGTCCAATCACTACACTTTAAACGCACATCTTTCCAGAGTGCGGCTCTCGGAAAGCAATCTCTGTGTTTGCGGCGTGGATTATCAGGACATTGACCATGTCGTGTGGGCGTGCGAGGAGAATCGCGGCCCAAGATCTGCATGAACTGAACATCTCCGGGTCCGAGGAAAACAACCAAAGCCTATTAGAGAAGTGTTGGCGGGCCTTGATCTCTAATAAATGCCCCTCGTCCACCAATTTGTTAAAGTTGCTGATGTAAGACTGCGATCATAGTCTGCCCATCCCTTTGTCTGTCGTACCCCATATCGAATGTCTTTCTCAAGCTGTCCATTTCAATGTCTGTCGTTAACCACTTTCGTATGTCTTCCTCTCATTGTTGTTTCCTAAGAAAATGTTTGTTTGTCCCGTTACAGATGTGAAACATCGCCAAGAATATCAACTATGTTAACATCAGCATTGTAATTACTTAAGCACTAGGGTGTCCCAAAATTGGACCAAGTCTGGGATTTTGGGGGCTCAACCTTCAAATGAAAGCTTAGGGTAAAACAAAAGAAAAATTGTTCTACGACAACTCTGGGAAATGACGTTTAGGGGTGGCCCCGACGCGTTTTATGAAAAAAGTGCATTTTTTATAGGTAACATCGAAAATACCGGTATATCGGAAAGAAATTCGATGAAACCCATCCATTTTATATTTTTTACATTTAACTTAGGGTCTATACTTTATGGTAAAACTTTGATACCGCATGTTTTAGCTCTATATATTTTTCACTGATGCTTTAAATGCCCAAAAATGATGAATTTTTCTTAATATTTTTTTATTAATGCATCCAAAACGGGTATCCATCATAATGCTTTCGATACTAGATATACATAAAAAGGTGGGGAATTTTATAATGAATATTTTGCTAAAAATAGCAACCTCCTATCTCTATCCGTTTAAAAGTTATTCACGATTTACTGCAGCTTGGAAAAAGACTTTTTGAAATTTCGGATCATAATACCTGGATCATGTTTAAGTAAAGAAATGCCTACTTTTCCATACCAACCAAATGAGTGCTTTAATAACCAATATAGCATTCATATGAGTTGCATAAAATTGATTTTAATACTTGTTTGAGTGTTATAATGGAAACCCAACGATGGACCAGCAGTAAAATGACTGACTACAAATTGTTCAGTTAGTCTGGGTGAGTGCTCAAATAGATTGATGAATATGGTTTCAAAACTACCCATAGGTAGGTTCAGCTATCGTTTCATGGTTTGGTGAGCTGTGCAATGTTTCTCGATAACATGGAAATTAATTGTTTTCTGACCAACTTGATTTTTTAACCAGCACGATCATGTGAAGTTAATCCGGCTGGATCATTTTGGTCCCGATTTATCGATGCAATCAATTTATCATTGTATTCAGTATTGGTAGGCAAAATAGTTCGTAATTAGAGTAGATTGTTCTTATTTCAAGAGATTCCGTAGATGGTAGATACCAAATATTTCAATATGCATTATAAAATAATAATGATAACAGTAATTTGTGTAACTAGATGCAAAAAGATGATTTAATCAGCATGGTTGTACGTTTATCCAACGAGGCTTGCCGAATGAGATAAATACTACGAGTGCTGATAAAATCGAGTTTTGCAATTAGTTGCACACACTATTTTTTGCAATGGCGTAAAATGAGCTTCAATATGGCGTAAAATATGAAAAATCGATATCAAAATGATCTAGTTGGATTTGCTTCACATGATCGTTCTTGCAAAAAAATCAAGATGGTCACAAAACAACTAATTTCCATGTTATCGAGAATGTTTCTGCACAGCTGCACAGAATGCACAGCTCGACAAACCATGACACGAAAACTGAACCTACCTATGGCTAGTTTTGAAACCATATTCATCAATCTATTTGAGCACTCACCCAGACTAACTGAACAATTTGTAGTCAGTCATGTTACTGCTGGTCCATCGTTGGGTTTCCATTATAACACTCAAATAAGTATTAAAATCAATTTTATGCAACTCATATGAATACTATATTGGTTATTAAAGCGCTCATTTGGTTGGTATGGAAAAGTAGGCATTTTTTTACTTAAACATGATCCAGGTATTATGATCCGAAATTTCAAAAAGTCTTTTTCCAAGCTGCAGTAAATCGTAAATAACTTTTAAAAGGATAGAGATAGAAGGTTGCTATTTTTAGCAAAATATTCGTTATAAAATTCCCCATCTTTCTATGTATATCTAGTTTCGAAAGCATTATGATGGATACCCGTTTTGGATGCATTAATAAAAAAATATTAAGAAAAATTCATCATTTTTGGGCATTTAAAGCATCAGTGAAAAATATATAGACCTAAAACATGCGGTATCAAAGTTTTACCATATAGTATAGACCCTAAGTTAAATGTAAAAAATATAAAATGGATGGGTTTCATCGAATTTCTTTCCGATATACCGGTATTTTCGATGTTACCTATAAAAAATGCACTTTTTTCATAAAACGAGTCGGGGCCACCCCTAAACTTCATTTCCCAGAGTTGTCGTAGAACAATTTTTCTTTTGTTTTACCCTAAGCTTTCATTTGAAGGTTGAGCCCCCAAAATCCCAGACTTTGTCCAATTTTGGGACACCCTATTAAGCACCCTTAATTCCCTTCCTTTCCTACTGTATTATTGTATTCCCTAACCTCGCCGAGCCAAAAGTCGTTCGGTTCCCCAAAACTAACACTATATATAAGAGTTTAGAAATTAATTGTTAAACTTGATTTCGGCTCCGTAACGCTTCACGGCAATTGAGCCTCCAAAAAAAATGAAAAATTAAAAAAAAAAATGATTGTTGTAATGAATATTATGCAACCCATTTCAGTTGCATAATGTTCATTAAAGCATCTGTTGATTTCCGGAGAAATTCCTGGAGGAACTTCCGGGGAAATTCCGGAGGAATTCCTGGAGGAACTTCCGGAGGAATTCCTGGAGGACCTTCCGGAGGAATTCCTGGAGGAACTTCCGGAGGAATTCCTGGAGGAACTTCCGGAGGAATTCCTGGAGGAACTTCCGGAGGAATTCCTGGAGGAACTTCCGGAGGAATTCCTGGAGGAACTTCCGGAGGAATTCCTGGAGGAACTTCCGGAGGAATTCCTGGAGGAACTTCCGGAGGAATTCCTGGAGGAACTTCCGGAGGAATCTCTGGAGGAACTTCCGGAGGAATTCCTGGAGGAACTTCCGGAGGAATTCCTGGAGGAACTTCCGGAGGAATTCCTGGAGGAACTTCCGGAGGAATTCCTGGAGGAACTTCCGGAGGAATTCCTGGAGGAACTTCCAGAGGAATTCCTGGAGGAACTTCCGAGGAATTCCTGGAGGAACTTCCGGAGGAATTCCTGGAGGAACTTCCGGAGGAATTCCTGGAGGAACTTCCGAGGAATTCCTGGAGGAACTTCCGGAGGAATTCCTGAGGAACTTCCGGAGGAATTCCTGGAGGAACTTCCGG
This sequence comes from Armigeres subalbatus, assembly GCF_024139115.2. Taxonomy (NCBI): domain Eukaryota; kingdom Metazoa; phylum Arthropoda; class Insecta; order Diptera; family Culicidae; genus Armigeres; species Armigeres subalbatus. The sequence continues at coordinate 260,287,626 of NC_085141.1, read as the reverse complement.
AGGAATTCCTGGAGGAACTTCCGGAGGAATTCCTGGAGGAACTTCCGGAGGAATTCCTGGAGGAACTTCCGAGGAATTCCTGGAGGAACTTCCGAGGAATTCCTGGAGGAACTTCCGGAGGAATTCCTGGAGGAACTTCCGGAGGAATTCCTGAGGAACTTCCGGAGGAATTCCTGGAGGAACTTCCGGAGGAATTCCTGGAGGAACTTCCGGAGGAATTCCTGGAGGAACTTCCGGAGGAATTCCTGGAGGAACTTCCGGAGGAATTCCTGGAGGAACTTCCGGAGGAATTCCTGGAGGAACTTCCGGAGGAATTCCTGGAGGAACTTCCGGAGGAATTCCTGGAGGAACTTCCGGAGAATTCCTGGAGGAACTTCCGGAGGAATTCCTGGAGGAACTATCGAAGGAATTCCTGGAGGAACTTCCGAGGAATTCCTGAGGAACTTCCGGAGGAATTCCTGGAGGAACTTCGGAGGAAGGCCTGGAGGAACTTCCGGAGGAATTCCTGGAGGAACTTCCGGAGGAATTCCTGGAGGAACTTCCGGAGGAATTCCTGGAGGAACTTCCGGAGGAATTCCTGGAGGAACTTCCGAGGAATTCCTGGAGGAACTTCCGGAGGAATTCCTGGAGGAACTTCCGGAGGAATTCCTGGAGGAACTTCCGGAGGAATTCCTGGAGGAACTTCCGAGGAATTCCTGGAGGAACTTCCGGAGGAATTCCTGGAGGAACTTCCGGAGGAATTCCTGAGGAACTTCCGGAGGAATTCCTGGAGGAACTTCCGGAGGAATTCCTGGAGGAACTTCCGGAGGAATTCCTGGAGGAACTTCCGAGGAATTCCTGGAGGAACTTCCGGAGGAATTCCTGAGGAACTTCCGGAGTAATTCCAGATGGAAATTCCGGAGGAATTCCTGGAGGAACTTCCGGAGGAATTCCTGGAGGAACTTCCGGAGGAATTCCTGGAGGAACTTCCGGAGGAATTCCTGGAGGAACTTCCGGAGGAATTCCTGGAGGAACTTCCGAGGAATTCCTGGAGGAACTTCCGGAGGAATTCCTGGAGGAACTTCCGGAGGAATTCCTGGAGGAACTTCCGGTGGAATTCCTGGAGGAACTTCCGGAGGAATTCCTGAGGAACTTCCGGAGGAATTCCTGGAGGAACTTCCGGAGGAATTCCTGGAGGAACTTCCGGAGGAATTCCTGGAGGAACTTCCGGAGGAATTCCTGGAGGAACTTCCGGAGGAATTCCTGGAGGAACTTCCGGAGGAATTCCTGGAGGAACTTCCGGAGGAATTCCTGGAGGAACTTCCGGAGGAATTCCTGGAGGAACTTCCAGGAATTCCTGGAGGAACTTCCGAGGAATTCCTGGAGGAACTTCCGGAGGAATTCCTGAGGAACTTCCGGAGGAATTCCTGGAGGAACTTCCGAGGAATTCCTGGAGGAACTTCCGGAGGAATTCCTGGAGGAACTTCCGAGGAATTCCTGGAGGAACTTCCGGAGGAATTCCTGGAGGAACTTCCGGAGGAATTCCTGGAGGATCTTCCGGATGAATTCCTGGATCAACTTCCGGATGAATTCCGGGAGGAACTTTCGCAGGAAATCCTGGAGGAGCTTCCGGAGGAATTCCTGGAAGAATTTCCGGGGGAATTCTTGGAGGAACTTCCGGAGGAATTCCTGGAGGAACTTCCGGAGGAATTCCTGGAGGAACTTCCGGAGGAATTCCTGGAGGAACTTCCGAAGGAATTCCTGGAGGAACTTCCGGAGGAATTCCTGGAGGAACTTTCGGAGGAATTCCTGGAGGAACTTCCGGAGGAATTCATGGAGGAACTTCCAGAAGAATTCCTGGAGGAGCTTCCGGAGAAATTCCTGGAGAAATTTCCGGAGGACGTGCAGGAGGAGGTTCACGAGAACTTCCCGGGTGACCTGCCGGAGGAATTCCTGGAGGAACTTCCGGAGGAATTCCTGGAGGAACTTCCGGAGGAATTCCTGGAGGAACTTCCGGAGGAATTCCTGGAGGAACTTCCGGAGGAATTCCTGGAGGAACTTCCGAGGAATTCCTGGAGGAACTTCCGGAGGAAGTTCCTGAGGCACTTTCGGAGGAAATTCCTGAGGAGCTTCCGGAGGAATTCCTGGAGGAACTTCCGGAGGAATTCCTGGAGGAACTTCCGGAGGAATTCCTGGAGGAACTTCCGGAGGAATTCCTGGAGGAACTTCCGGAGGAATTCCTGGAGGAATTTCCGGAGGAATTCCTGGAGGAACTTCCGGAGGAACTCCTGGAGGAACTTCCGGAGGAATTCCTGGAGGAACTTCCGGAGGAATTCCTGGAGGAACTTCCGGAGGAATTCCTGGAGGAACTTCCGGAGGAATTCCTGGAGGAACTTCCGGAGGAATTCCTGGAGGAACTTCCGGAGGAATTCCTGGAGGAACTTCCGGAGGAATTCCTGGAGGAACTTCCGGAGGAATTCCTGGAGGAACTTCCGGAGGAATTCCTGGAGGAACTTCCGGAGGAATTCCTGGAGGAACTTCGGAGGAATTCTGGAGGAACTTCCGGAGGAATTCCTGGAGGAACTTCCGGAGGAATTCCTGGAGGAACTTCCGGAGGAATTCCTGGAGGAACTTCCGGAGGAATTCCTGGAGGAACTTCCGGAGGAATTCCTGGAGGAACTTCCGGAGGAATTCCTGGAGGAACTTCCGGAGGAATTCCTGGAGGAACTTCCGGAGGAATTCCTGGAGGAATTTACGGAGGAATTCCTGGAGAAACTTCCGGAGGAATTCCTGGAGAAACTTCCGGAGGAATTCCTGGAGAAACTTCCGGAGGAATTCCTGGAGAAACTTCCGGAGGAATACCTGGAGGAACTTCTGGAGGAATTCCTGGAGGAACTTCCGGAGGAATTCCTGGAGGAACTTCCGGAGGAATTCCTGGAGGAACTTCCGGAGGAATTCCTGGAGGAACTTCCGGAGGAATTCCTGGAGGAACTTCCGGAGGAATTCCTGGAGGAACTACCGGAGGAATTCCTGGAGGAACTTCCGGAGGAATTCCTGGAAGAACTTCCTAGAGGAACTTCCGGAGGAATTCCTGGAGGAACTTCCGGAGGAATTCCTGGAGGAACTTCCGGAGGAATTCCTGGAGGAACTTCCGGAGGAACTTCCGGAGGAACTTCCGGAGGAATTCCTGGAGGAACTTCCGGAGGAATTCCTGGAGGAACTTCCGGAGGAATTCCTGGAGGAACTTCCGGAGGAATTCCTGGAGGAACTTCCGGAGGAATTCCTGGAGGAACTTCCGGAGGAATTGCTGGAGGAACTTCCGGAAGAATTCCTGGAGGAACTTCCGGAGGAATTCCTGGAGGAACTTCCGGAGGAATTCCTGGTGGAACTTCCGGAGGAATTCCTGGTGGAACTTCCGGAGGAATTCCTGGAGGAACTCCCGGAGGAATTGCTGGTGGAACTTCCGGAGGAATTCCTGGAGGAACTCCCGGAGGAATTCCTGGAGGAACTTCCGGAGGAATTCCTGGAGGAACTTCCGGAGGAATTCCTGGAGGAACTTCCGGAGGAATTCCTGAAGGAACTTCCGGAGGAATTCCTGAAGGAACTTCCGGAGGAATTCCTGAAGGAACTTCCGGAGGAATTCCTGAAGGAACTTCCGGAGGAATTCCTGAAGGAAGTTTTCCTGAAGGAACTTCCGGAGGAATTCCGGGAGGAAGTTCCGGAGGAATTCCGGGAGGAAGTTCCGGAGGAATTCCGGGAGGAAGTTCCGGAGGAATTCCCGGACGAACTTCCGGAGGAATTCCTGGAGGAACTTCCGGAGGAATTCCTGGAGGAACTTCCGGAGGAATTCCTGGAGGAACTTCCGAGGAATTCCTGGAGGAACTTCCGGAGGAATTCCGGGAGGAACTCCCGAGGAATTCCTGGAGGAACTTCCGGAGGAATTCCTGGAGGAACTTCCGGAGGAATTCCTGGAGGAACTTCCGGAGGAATTCCTGGAGGAACTTCGGAGGAATTCCTGGAGGAACTTCCGGAGGAATTCCTGGAGGAACTTCCGGAGGAATTCCTGGAGGAACTTCCGAGGAATTCCTGGAGGAACTTCCGGAGGAATTCCTGGAGGAACTTCTGGAGGAATTCCTGGAGGAACTTCCGGAGGAATTCCTGGAGGAACTTCCGGAGGAATTCCTGGAGGAACTTCCGGAGGAATTCCTGGAGGAACTTCCGGAGGAATTCCTGGAGGAACTTCCGGAGGAATTCCTGGAGGACCTTCCGCGAGAATTCCTGGAGGAACTCCCCGAGGAATTCCCGGAGGAACTTCCGGAGGAATTCCTGGAGGAACTTCCGGAGGAATTCCTGGAGGAACTTCCGGAGGAATTCCTGGAGGAACTTCCGGAGGAATTCCTGGAGGAACTTCCGGAGGAATTCCTGGAGGAACTTCCGGAGGAATTCTGGAGGAACTTCCGGAGGAATTCCAGGAGAGACTCCCGGAGGGATATCTGGAGGAACTTCCAGAGGAATTCCTGGAGGAACTTCCAGAGGAATCCTGGGAGGACTTCCGGAGGAATTCCTGGAGGAACTTTCGGAGGAATTCCTGGAGGAACTTCCGGAGGAATTCCTGGAGGAACTTCCGGAGGAATTCCTGGAGGAACTTCCGGAGGAATTCCTGGAGAAACTTCCGGAGGAATTCCTGGAGAAACTTCCGGAGGAATTCCTGGAGGAACTTCCGGAGGAATACCTGGAGGAACTTCCGGAGGAATTCCTGGAGGAACTTACGGAGGAATTCCTGGAGGAACTTCCGGTGAATTCCTGGAGGAACTTTCGGAAGTATTTATGGAGGAACTTCCGGAGGAATTTATGGAGGAACTTCCGGAGGAATTCCTGGAGAAACTTCCGAAGGAATTCCTGAAGGAACTTCCGCGAAATTCCTGGAGGAACTGCGAGAGAAATTCTTGTAGGAACATCCGGATGAATTGCTGGATGAACTTCCGGAAGAATTCATGGCGGAACTTCCCGATTTATGGAGGAATTTCCGGAAGAATTAATGGAGGAACTTCCGGAGGAATTCATGGAGGAACTTCCGTGGGGTTTCCTGGAGGAACTTCCGAAGGAATTCCTGGAGAAACTTCTATAGGATTTAATGGAGGAACTTCCAAATGAATTCCTGGAGGAATTTCCGAATGAATTGCTGGAGGAATTTCCGAAGGAATTCCTGTAGGAACTTCCGGAGGAATTCCCGGAGGAACTTCTATAAGATTTCCTGGAGGAACTTCCGAATGAATTCCTGGAGGAATTTCCGAATGAATTTCTGGAGGGATTTCCGAAGGAATTTCTGAAGGAACTTCCGGAGAAACTTCGGCAGAAATTCTTGGAGGATTTTCCGGAAGATTTCCTGAAAGAACTTCCGGAGGAATTGCTGAAGGAACTTCCGGAGGAATTCCTGGAGGAACTTTCGGAGGAATTCCAAGAGGAACTTTCGGATGAATTCCTGGAGGAACTTCCGGAGAATTTCCTGGAGGAACTTTCGGAGAAATTCCTGGAGGAACTTCCGGGGAAATTCCTGGAGGAACTTCCGGAGAAATTCCTGGAGGAACTTTTGGAGGAATTCCCGGAGGAACTTCTGGACGGATTCCTGGAGTATTTTCCGGAGAAATTCCTGAAATTTGCATCAGAGCATTTTCAAGTTCAATCAGAATACTTTGAGCTCCTGATGTGTTTTCATGATGTTTAAGCAGCCCGCTCTCCATATTTTCACCCCCGGCCCTGGTTGAAATTTCAGAAGGTCAATTTCAAATTCAATCAGAGTTCTTTGAGAGCCTGATGTGTTTTCACGAAGTTTGAGCATTCTCATGCCCACTGCCCAGTTTTATTTCTATTGGTGATATGGCCTTCGCTCTCCCCATTTGGACCCCTGAAGCCGGTCCTGGTCAAAATTTCGGAAAGACAATTTGAAGTTTGAGCAGAATTTTTTGAGCTCCTGATGTGTTTTCATGAAGTTTGAGCAGTCGCATGCCCAGTTTCATTGCAATTGGTGATATGGCCCCTGGTCACCCCCATTTCGACCCCTAAATCCGGCCCTGATAAGAATTTCAGAAAGTCAATTTCAATTGAAAATTAAATATTTAAAACTCCTGATTTTTAAATTTGTGCAGCCGCATGCTCATGCAAATTTCATTGTAATTGAATTTTTAGCCCATACTCTACCATTGTAACCCCTGAATGCGCCCCTGAATTCAGTCAATCCTGCCCTACTCAAATTGTGAAAACATTGGAATCGACTAAAAATCTTTACAAATATCTTTTTGGATTGGTTTGATGGGTGATTTGATAAATTTTGGGCATGAACACGTCCAGAATATTGAAGAGATGTTTGAATTATAGAAAAAACACCCCCGCGCACACTTATTTTTAGCAATAACTCGGACCTGAACAAAAAATTTTATTTGAAAATGTATCATAGCAAAAATATAGATATTCCCATTGAGCACAAACGAAACCGCGAGGAATTCCAACGATCAGGTGCTGAATGCGAGCCATTTGAAAAAAATCCGTTCGTCCCGGGTCTTAGAGGGTCAGCATCCATTTCGTTGGTATCTTGGTATGGAAAAGTAGGCCGTTTTATGACTCAACCGCGAACTGTTAACCAGACATTATGATCAGAAATTGCAAAAAAAATACTTTTATTATTAGCAAGGATGTTATCGATCATTTCTCGCGCTTAGTTTCATAGGGGCGTAACTGTATTGATCGATTTCTTTTCGTCGATGTTTTCTTTTTATTATTGTAGCGAATTGGTTTGGTGCTATAAAGGATGAATGTATCTTGCACCTTCTTTTTATTATTGTAGCGAATTGGTTTGGTGCTATAAAGGATGAATGTATCTTGCACCAGACTCAATAATCACGGTTGTAGCTTTTGAAACAATTGAGTTATTAACAAAATATAAAATCGATTAAGAGAAATCGATCAATACAGTTACGCCCCTATGAAACTAAGCGCGAGATTTAGTAATTTGCGTTCGATCATTTAGTAGTTTGTCAATAATTTATTCCAGAAGCTAAATCTCAAAATGTGTGCTGGATGTCAAAAAATGTGCAGAACTTCTAGTGCGAAGGTTTTTCTACAACTCTGCCTAATGGTTCGTTGTTAAAATTAAATTAATAACGGAGTTATAACGCTAGTTGCAGTAACTTAAACTAAATGATTGGAATTTTGTTATCATTTAGTCTAAGTTACTGAAACTATAGCTATTACTCCGTTTCTAGTTGAATTCAAACAACGAATCATAAGGCAGAATTGCAAAAAAATCTTCGCGCTAGAAGTCCACCATACAACATATTTTAAAATTCAGCTTTTGGAATGAGTTATTGACAAACTACTAAACGATCGAACGCGAGTTACTGAATGATCGATAACATCCTTGATTATTAGAAACCGTTACGTAACGCTGTAAAGTAGGGAGGGGTATGGGATTGCCCAAATTTGCGTAACGTGATTTGTGAACTTTTGTGTTTCATTTTGAAGTCAACTAGTAACCCTCATGCATCAAAGACCGCCTTTAGACGGGACACTTCGATTTTTTTTTTGGAATTTTTAATTGTTCAGATTTCAAAAAGTGTTCGATTTCGCTCAATAATATAAACTTAAATGCTTGTTCAAATCTGGTTAAAAATAAATTGACCTTTCCCGTCAAAAATTATATCACGTTCTATTGTCTCAATCGATTTTTGGCTCAACTTTCCCAAAGAACCTAACTTTTTTAAGCCTCTAACTATTTTGAAAATCGAAAACAATACCCGAAAAAGTGCTGCACGTGTAAACCAGCCTGAAGAAATTACCCGATGTTGCAAATGTTGTTGTTAAAAAATTCAAAAATACTTAGAGGCGTCAAAAATATGGACCATTTGGGGAAGTTGACCTCAAATAAAATAAAGAATTGCCAATTTGAATGGATTGCCTAAAATGTGTTCAGATCGGTTTTAGAAAGCAAAATAGTGATTTTGAGCAAAAACAAAAATTTTGTGTTATAAGGTTAAGTAAACTCTAAAGAATAGCGCCTATTTGAAATATAAGACATACCTCGTAATAACTTTCTGTCGACCTTTTGTCTCTTCGATCTTCCGTCCTTTCGACCCAATTATATTTCCAACCTGTTTTTTCTTCAATCTTCTGTCATTTTTTCGACTCTCTTTTCCTTCGACCTTTTATCCTTTCAAACTTTTGACTTCGACCTTTTGACCTTCGACCTTTTGTCCTTTCGACATTTTATCCTTTTGACCTTTTGATTTCGAATTTTTATCCTTCGAATTTTTGTACTTTCGACTTTTTGTCCATTCGTCTTATTCTCCTTTCAACCTTTTATCCTCCCGACCTTTTATCCTTTCGACCTTTTGTCCTTTCGACCTTCTGCCCTTTCGACCTTTTGTCCTTCGACCTTTTGACCTTCGACCTTTTGCCACACACGGAGAAACACGTTTACTCATTAATGGGTACTTTTTCTTTGCTATCTGTTTCACACTGCTGAAAAATTTACCCATTTTGAGAGAATAAGTGGATCTACTCATTTAAATGAGTAAATCCACTTATTCTCTCGAAATGGGTAAATTTTTCAGCAGAGAGAAAGAGATAGCAGACAAAAAGTACCCATTAATGAGTAAACGATTTTTACCGGGCAGATTCATCTATACGGTTTCTATTCCCATGGACTCATATAGCATCAGTTTGTCTCTATTGAATCTGTTCATGACACTTCGTATTGAACTTCAGATAATTCTCAAGCTTCTTTGTTAACTTTATTTACGTAATTTTTATCTTTTAAAAATAAGTTCATCACGGTAATTCTCAATCTTGCTTTTGACAATAAGCGATATGTTTGATGGATTCTATCCGTTAAAATTATTATTTTCTTTCTGCGTACTTATATACCTTTGAATGTTAATAATTAATGTTTGCATATCAAAAATATTGCAAATGTTGAGATTTGCTTCCTGTTGGCTGGAAGCCAGCCGACTTCAAATATATTCCTAAAGTAGTGTTCAATGTTGCAATGCAATTTAAAGAATTATACTCCTCGAAGCATTATTAAATCCAAAGTGCACCTCTTTCTCTCGTTAACGATGCGACCAGCCTCGTTCCGAACAGACGGAGAAAATCGCAATCCTTTCGAATCCTTTGGAGATGCAGTTCCTCTGTTGTGTGAACTCGATCCGTTCAACCGAATCACTTCATCGTTGACGACCGGGGAACGACCGATTGTTGTACCGTTAAAAAAGGAAACAGGACAAACTCAGTCTGGCGTAAAATTGATTTAGTTTATGATACCGATAGCCGAGGATTGAGTACTTATGCAACGTTCGAGTTCCATCCGTCCGTCCGTCGTCGGTCAGTAGAAAGCAGTCAGCGCTTTGTTGGTGCATGTCAGCGTGGACCAGTATGGGAATCTTGTATGCTGCAGCTGCAAAGAAGTGCCCGTAATGTGTTTTGTTTGCTGAAATCGAGCATGTTATCGCTTCGTTCCCTCTGTTTATCTGCTACTGGTTGCACTCTGGAGTCCGGCGATACAAGCTCCGATCAACAGCAAAGCGAACTACTCGGACTTGGTCCTCTGTTCGTTGGAGGTTTCCCGGTGGGGATATGCCATGCGTCTGAAAATGTAGTCTGTGTCAAGGGTTTTCATCAGTGTGCCCGTCATTGATGCTGTTCACCTATTTTCCGGGGATGTAGCAATTGTTGTACTCAATTTTGCAAGAAATGTTAATCACGAATCTGATTTGTTTACAGCCCACTTTCGAATCAATGCAATGAATTGAGAACACGATCTGTCAGCGACACAAACAGAATAAATTGAAATGCGTTCATTTGTGTGATGTTGTTTAGACAGATTATATAAAAAATGCATGAAAAAATTATGATATTGCGGACTGTAGTGAGTTACTTAAGAAATGCAGCTGTCTCATCTGGAGCAAAAAAGGAAATAATAACTCTTGAAAAATGCAACAGAAATTGATCATCAAATTTCTATCGCTCCTGTATAGAAAGCTGTCCTGTTTAGGCTTGCTTCTAGATATCATCAACATGCTTCCCATTTGCCCCGAGCTCCCAGGAAGCTGAAACGCGACACCAGCTGAAGCAACCATTCAAAACGTCCGAACAGAAATGACATCATCCGGGGTAGGGATTCATCACCGCACTCGGTGGACGCTTAATCCCTCTGACAGGGGCGATTTTCGGGTCGCTAATTGCGCGAGAATTTACGGTCACCGTTGATTTGTTTGTGCATCCAGCATGACCGTTCGACGGACGTGCAGCGGAGATGCAGCTATTTCTCTTTTCTACGATCACGCAACACAGGAGGGAATGGTCAAAATAATAAAAGTATTTCATAATTTATGCAAACAAATATTTTTGGCTGAGAATGAATATAATGACAGTGGTAAAATGCTTTTGAGCACATATATGGTAATCATTAGGATTGGAATATTTTGAATATGAAATGTGTGTTGTCAAGAAAGCTTCCATTTTTAATCTTTTAACGACAGTTATAATGTAACAACAAGGAATCAGAATAAACTTTAGCTTTACTAATTATACCAGGATGCGTATGGGACCATCCTCTCCCGCAGATTCGTGTGTGTTACCGCTCTGGAGAAGCTTCAATTTAACGGCCAGATGAAAGCCTATTGTGCGAAAATTACATTTCGCTGTTTTTATGCGCTGACGAAAACGGCCTTTTACACCGCGCGCGTGGTCACCAGGGGAACCCTCCTGGTGTTTGTTGATGGTATATGCATCATTTTTGACGTACCAATCGTTTAACTTTGTTTGGTAGTTTGACAATTGATTACTGCCAATTCGAGCGCGAAGCGCAGTCCCATTGAGACTGTGGACCGCCTGCGGTTCGGTTCGCTTTGTAGTGGGAAATTGGTTTTCAACGCTGAATGCGGACATTGTGTGCATCTGATGATTGGAATGACATTCACCAGACGGACCAACTGATGGCACTTTTACATTTTGTAACATTGGTAGGAATCTTCTATTCTGCTGGAATTATTTGTTGATTTAATTTTCAACGACAATCGCATTGAATTCGACGGAAAATATTGCCCCCACCTCGAGGTTCTGATGGTTCATTTCAATTAAAAGTAGGTACGTAAGTACGAACTGAATATCATGTGTATATGCATAAACCAACATTCTGATAGTGGCGTCTGGAATCGTTAGGAAATTAGGGAAATCTTTTCCACTTAGCAGAAAAAGGGAAAAATGTATTCGCGACTCGATTACCATGTAGAAGAAAGTTTGTTCATGAGGAAGAACGGATTTATAGCCAAACAGATCCACAAATGTTACTCCTCAGTAAAAAAAAAAACAACACTACTAGAACACAGCTTTGAATAAAATCACCGTTCTAATCTCGAAAACGTTCAAATTATCGGCAAATGAATTCAGAAACATCTTCGAAAACTCCTAAAGGAGTTTCTTCCAAATTAACTAAATTCCTTCAGAAATTTCTATAGGACAGCCTTAGTTAGTTCTGCAAAGTATTCTTCCGGAAATTCGTTCAGAAATTTTTCTAAGGATTCCTAAGAGAATTCTTCCAAAAATTCCTTTAGTAATATTTTTAGAAACTCTTACAGGAATTAATTCAGAAATAATTTCATTAATTTCTAGGGAAATCGCTACACTAAAAATTCCATTTATTCTTAAATTTACCCTGTAGTTCATTTGAAATTTCCTCTAAGAAATTCTAGGACAAAGCCTAAGAAGTATCCGAACGCAAAAGGAATTTCTGTAAGCTCTGGTGAAAGAATTTTCGACATTCGAAAGTCCAAAGAAGAATTTTCAGAAGATTTCCCTTAGAAACGGACGGGGAAGGTTCTTAAAATGGTTTGAGACCCCTCCCCGCTCTAGAAAGGATGGCTCCCATACAAATGAAACACAAATTTCTGCATAACTCGAAAATTAATCAAGCAAATGGAACCAAATCTGACATGTGGAGGTTGTGGAAGGGAAGATATATTTCTGTGGTAGTTTGAAACCCCTATCCCTTTTAGAAAGGAGGCTCCTAAACAAATGAACAATTGTAGGCGAAGTTCGTCGGGTCTGCTAGTTTCATAATAAAAATGCCTAGATTTCTCCAGGATTTGTTTCCACCAAGTATTCTTTCGGAAATTTTCTCAAGATTTATAAAAATAAAAAAAAATGATGTTTCGATTTTTTAAACAATTTTGGCGTAAACAAACAAATTTCGTACAGTCAAGAATACAGACGACTGGATTGACTTGAGCCTTGAAATTAAGTAATTACGTTTATGACAGCACACTCTAATTATCTCTCTTTAAAAGGGTCCGGTAATTCAATATAATGGTCCTTCGAGCCAGATTATGCTGGAAAATCACAAACAAAAATGTTGGGTAGCTGGCTTACCTCCTTCGTTTTCAATCAGTGGGACCTTCATATACTGACTTCCAACTGGTTGAGGGCGATACCTGATACCTAAATTCCACAAAGATTGCACACACGGCTGTTCAAACTTAGCTCCAGGATCAGGAGCAAGAGTGTCTTCGAGAATTTTGATGAGATGTTCGACTTCACCGTATGAATTGGGCGCAAGGTTATTTGCAATAAGCTTCATGGATCATATACAAGAATTATTTTCAATGTGATTCTTTAAAAAGACAGGAACACCGTCTTCGACCAGAGGTCGTACAGACTGAACACTTAACACCTAAGACAACGGACAGGAGACACATAACACCTAGTGGACTGGTGGAGAATTTTTCCACCACGAAAATTTTCCTCCTTACCGGGGCGGGAATCGAACCCACACTCCATAGCCCATGCGTTTAGACGATAGACGTCGCTAACCGCACGGCCACGAAGCCCGTGACTTTAGGGGCCTCATACACCGAACCAAATTTCATGGGGGTGGAGTCAAAGTTGTACAACATGTCGGGGCGTGCACCCTTAGGCAATGGTAATCTTGGTGAATGATCACAACAGAAAAAATCCAACCCCAAAAATGTTATCAAAAATACAGGATTGAAAATCGAAAAAAGACACGGCAATGTTTATCAAAAACTCATTGGAAACTCGGTTACATTCAACGTTAGGACTAGGCTGTCAATACGTACCGTATTTAACAGGACAGTCCCGTTTCTTTACGATGGACGACGTCTTACCCGAAGGTACTGAGTGTCAAATCATAATCTAAAATTGGGGACCGTCCTGAAACCACGTAAAATATTGAATGTTAATAAAGCCATCACCTTTCTATGGATTTTCGAGATTTATATATCAATCGACTCGGAAACTCTCCAGCAATTTGCAAATATCATTGAAACTTTTGATTATTTACGATAAACTATTGAAAATGTCAATTCTTGTTCTACCCAGTAAAAATATCAGAATCAACCAATCCCGTTCATGCATTCCCAACACGGACATCAGAATGATGTAAGTTACGGGCCTTGTGACCTACCGCTTCATTGTCTCCGGGTATAACAGAGCCCATGATTCGCGCTCACGCGTCATTTCTATACGATGATCCCAGATGAGTGGTCACGGAGAGCGGTAACGGAAAGCGCATAGAACGATGGCGTTGGTAGCATTCCTAGCATCGATGTCGGTGGTTTCTGCATCTGTAGCGGTTTGGCGGCAAACTATCGAGTGGCTATCGTTAGCGTCAGCGGTACTCCTGTGAAATTCTCTTGCATGGTTCTGGATCTGGTTTTGTTGCAAGACCAATAAGGCCGATACAAATATAAAATTTATTTTATGTCTGACAGCTCTTGGAATGTACGAGGGGAGGGAATAAAAAAAATAACAAGGAAACAAAAAAAAACTCTAAAATGCAACTATTTCATGGAAAATTTTATATTTTAATGGGAAATGATAGCAAATAATGTCCAGAGAAAGCAAAGAATATAAATATTAGTAACAGATTTATCCAGTAGTGAATTTAGTACAAACTTTATACAATTAAAAAAAAAACTGGAACTTATTTTTGTAGAAATTTTTGTTTTTCTTTTTAGAAAAATGCTGTTTTTGCTAAGAACTCTAAGTAAACTGTTGAATCCATAACACCAAAATTTTCCATAATCCATTACACCAAAGCACTGCTAGAGTTAAAAGCTTTTAATCAATAGGGGAAATGGTCAGATGTACTTATGAAAACACAGATGTGTTGTTTGAACATGGTTGTTATATGACGTTCTTGCATAGGCTCGGAATTGCAAACTTCCCGGACTATAGAATATTTAGGTGACGTCTGCAGTAGAATCGGTGGAGCACGCCATATCAGGCATGCCCACGATCCTAAAATTATTGGAATGCCATGCTACTTGATAGCGACCTCGGATAAACCCGTAGAGAGGATGCAATGGACGCTAAACTCACCCATTTAAAAAACATGCGTGGATGAGCTGCGGGGGTTTCTGTATATCTGTATATCGTAAGGAGGTCATTTTGGCTCATGGACGGCGATTGCTGCCTGAGCGCTTCTCGAACCCCACACGATCTGAGATGTCTTCTCAGGTGTCTGGTTGCATATTTTCGTTTCGACGTTTCTTTTCGAGAGTTACAGTTCCAATTTATTTATGAATAGTAATACATTCTTCCAAATAGTCTCAACATAAATCTCTATTGCTTTGTAAAAATAGCTAATCAGAGTTACACAACACATAGGCTGTATGACAAATTGGTTTCCATCTCAGCAACATATACATGTGGTATTTATAAACTGGGATCCAATCGTCACACACTCACTCTCGTGTTCTGAGCACTTTTTTGGGGACATAGGGCCAACGTAAAAGATCTCCATCCTTGAATTGGGCCCTGATTCCTATTGGCTTCATTTATTTCTCTGTTAGGGTTGCCAGGGGATCCTAGGTCTGCCCCTGCTGCGATATCCTGCTAGATTCCAGCGCTTGCTTGCAAATTTCGTCTCCGCTCTTACGTGGTGTATGGAAGGCCTACGTCCATTTACACTGAGTTGCTGTTGATATCGGATTTCGATGGCATCGTCGATGGGACTCAACATTCAGAATCTAGTTGTGAGACCACCAGGTCCGAGTTGAAAACCTTGACATCGTTTGATGAATACTTGCAAATCTAAGAGAACTCTGCTAATGCGTACCAAGTATTACTGGCGTATAACATTACAGATTCCACGTTAGAGTTGAGTATTCGGGGTTTGGTGCATTGCTTATACGTTGACTGGCTTTGGTTTTCGACCTTCTCCACTGTTTTCCCGGCTACCGTGGAGTTGGAGTTGTTCACATCCAATGATTCGGTGTTGTTGATGAGGAGAGCGTTCATCCAAGTGATTAAATTTACTCCCCTGTTGCGTTAGCACTGCACTAGCGTCATCTGGGTCGAGGTAGTATGATTGCTCTATGGTGGTGGGCTGCAAAAGCGGCCCATGATTTCGTCGAATTATATGGGCAATATCAACAGAGATATAGTACATCCAGTCTTGCCTCACTTTAGCGATTATATTGTGACGGACTCTGGATTTTGTCTAGACCTCTCTTGCTTCTAGGGACGCCCCTCAGTTTTTCGTGATTCAGACGATCGAAGACTTTTTCGTAGTCAAACAGTACCAAATGGAGGGACTCTTGAAATTCATTGACCTGCTCCAGGATGGGGCAAAGCATGGCAGTATGGCTCTCACATGATCATCCGGGCGGAATCTTGCCTGCTGCCGTTGGAAAATTGTCAACCTTTGCCAATATCTGAATTAGGATAAGTCGTCAAAAGTGGTCTTAGTGATCGAACCATGTTTCAGCTGATCAGTTGGATCGGTGAGTGACTGACATGTCTTGTCTTTCTCTGGCACCCACGGATTTGTCCTTGCTCCAGTCAGGCGCCGTGAAATATCGTAGAGGAGGTGATTATCGCCGGCTGTTGCGGCTTTCCTACCATCGTTGACCGGGGAGTCAACCCACGCCCACTTCTCCCCTCTGCAGCCAACAGCGTTTGACTTACTTATCTAGAGCCGCTTTTAGTTGTCAGGACTAGTATACAGCTTCTCTGGAAATGGATCAGCTAAAAATGGAGACAGTGCCTTCTTGAGTTCGTAATAAACGCAGCAGTGACATCGCATTTCAATATCATCTTATATTTTACAAGATCCGACCACGCATTTTTCACGGGAGAATTCACTCGGGTGTCGATTCACCATAGACCGACTAGAATATCCAGCTATGAAGAGATCGTTCGTTGAAGAATATGGAACTCAGGTAGTGGATGTTCTTGAAGGTGGCAGCATAAAATATAAGTGGGCGGCGAAGAATGCTTTTATCGAAACCGGTGGGATCAACTTGGATGAGCTGTGCACTCAGCGAATAGAATGGATTACAGATGTAACCCGACTAGAGATTGAGAACCGTATAGAATCAAAGGCTGAGGAACGGGAAGAATCAGAGGAGTAAAGTACGAGTCCCGTCTACGGTATGTATCTCTGTAAGTGGAAGTCGGGCGTTGCTGCAGATAGGACAGGCTAACGTGGGTTGACATCCTGGCCGATGAAAAAAAGATGACTGCAACAACCGAAGATTATCGCCTCAATAAACTCACTTACTTGGAAAGCTGAAATGTTGGTTCGATCACTTCGAACAGGTTCTTCAAGTCTCAGCCAGCGTTCTTCAAAAAGCAGCCATCCGTAGCAGCAAATCTAAAGGTGCCCCCAAGGTCGATTGGAAATTTGTGGAGGAGACCCTATGCTGTCTGTGATGTCTGTCTGAATCATAAAAATCTGTTTGGCGCCTAGGGATGCAAGGGGTTTTCAAATAGGGTCAGAGCTTTGTCTGACCTCATCTGGGTTGTCGCTAATGTGAGGCAAGGATGCATTTCATCTGCACAGTTATTTCTCAGCATAATCGAAAAGATCTTGGTGGGTGCGATTGACCGTGTACCATACCTTGAGCTGCTTTGGCAGTTTATTGTTGTGGAACATCTAGATGACTCTGATTTGGCTAATGAACACGAAACGCCATGTTAGTACTGCGATGGTCGTTTGTGTGTGCTTGATAAGCTGACCGTATGCTTCTTCGCGGCGGGACCACCTTCAACGCCCGCAGGACCAGGTAATTGAGTGTCAACGGGAAAAGCTCCTCAAACTTTGCAGTAGCCGAACGATCGGAGGACTTCAATATCTTGACAGTCTGATATCATCAGATGGCGAAATTGGGATTGACATTTTATATTTCGTATCAAGATAAAAACAGTAATGCATAAAGTTTAAAATATAAAAAAAATAAAAAATGAACTCAAAAAACATTTTTTTTCGCCCCCTCAATATTTTGGGAAATTTGAAGGGGGGGGGTTGACATAAAATAAATTTAATATTTGTATCAGCCTAAATTGGTTCTTTCACCATTTTATACAAGGGAAGGTTATTGTGCAAATTATTTTGTTCAAAGTGCAAACTAACCGCATTGCGACGCCAAAAAGTTGCCAAATATAAATTCGCATGTCAGCCAAGTGAAATTTTCTCAAGATCCTCATTTGGGTTTGTTGCAATTTGTGATTGGATAGGTATTGAAAATAAATCGATTCTCAGGATCACAAATTTGTGGAAGCGAAGGTTTAGCCGACCAAGACGAATTTGCTTGAAGTGCAAATTGAAATCGCTTGGCGACAGCAGAATGTTGTCGTCGGTAGTAAAATTATGAGCGCGTGTCAGAAGGAGAAGCTGCAAAAATGTATTCTACTGGTTGGAAATAAAACATGAAACAAGTGGCAGACTTACTTACTTGATGGGCCACAGCTCTTCGATTAACCTACGCCAAATGGAGTATCCTTCTCCACTGGACTCGATCCTGGGCCAATCGCTTCCAGTCGCCCTGGACATTAAGCGTCCTCAGGTCCTCTTCAACTGCAAAACGTCATCGTGTACGCGGCCTTCCACAAAACCTGCGGCCTCTTCCGGAGTCTCTACTTAATATTATCTTCGCTTGACGTTCTTCCGGCATACGAACAACGTGACCAGCCCACCGTAGCCCACCGTAGTCTGCCGTGTTGTATAAGCCTAATATTATCCAGCCCTTTATACACCTGGTACAATTCGTGGTTCATGCGACGCCGCCAGATACCGTTCTCTTGTTTACCGCCGAGTATTGTTCGCAGCACCTTAGCTCAAACACTCCGAAAGCTCTCCGATCAGCCTCTTTTAACGTCCGTCCCTAGTAGCACAGTTCTGGCAGATATGGTTGCAGCAATTCTTATATGACCAAATTTGGTCGCATATGAGTCACAGAAACTCCTCTATAACAAGTGTGTTGCTCGGGATACGCCTTTTCTCCTCGCGGGTAACATCATTATCGCACGTCACTAATGTTCCTAGATACACAAATTCTTCTAACACTTCAAATTTTTCAATATCCAGCAGCATTTCGCTACCACCACCAATAATGAACCCACGTTGATTGCCAGCGACCATGTACTTCGTTTTGCTGATATTTATCAAGGCACAAAAGCCTCTTCCACGCCACGGCGATCAATCCCGATAATATCGATATCGTCCGCAAAGCCCAAGAGCATATGCGATCTTGTGGTAATTGTACCGCTTCTTTGCACACCAGCTCTCCAAATCGCTCCCTCGAGCGCAATATTGAACAGTAGATTCGAGAGTGCATCACCCTGCTTTAATCCATCTAAGGTAACAAATGACGTCGATATTTCATCCGCAACCCTTACACTTGATTTCGATTCGTCCAACGTTATACGAATCAGCCGTATCAGTTTCGCCGGAAAACCATGTTCAAGCATAATTTGCCATAATTCATTCCGTTTCACTGAATCGTACGCCGCCTTGAAATCAATAAACAGATGATGTGTCTGCAAGTTGTACTCCCGGAATTTATCAAGGATTTGTCTCAGGGTAAACATTTGATCCGTCGTTGATCGGCCCTCACGAAAACCTGCTTGGTATTCGCCGACAAAGGACTCTTCAAGCGGTCTCAATCTGTTGAACAGAATACGGGACATAATTTTGTACGCCGAATTATGGAGGGTTATTCTTCTGTAATTGGCGTACTCCAGTCTGTGTCCTTTCTTAAATAGAGGGCAAATGAGGCCGTCCAACCAGCTAGCAGGCATTTCCTCGTCTTCCCATATTTTAAACATAATATGGTGCAGAATTTCATAAAGCTACTCACTGCCGTGTTTGAGAAGTTCAGCAGGGAGCTGGTCCTTCCCCGCAGCCTTATTGTTTTTCAGCTCTTTAACAGCTTTTTTAACCTCATCTAGTGTAGGTGACTCCACAGCTTATCCATCGTCGCTAATATTTATTCTGCTCACTGATGCACAGTCACTCCACTATTCAACAAAGTCTCGAAGTGTTGCTTCCACCTGGCAGCCACTTCAGTTTTATTTGTCAGCTAATTCCCTTGTTGGTCGTTCCACATGACGGGAGATGGCGTTGTCTTTCTCCGCACGCCATTGACAGACTCACAGAACCTGCGCATATCGTTCTGCTCCATTTTTTCCTGCGCCTCGCTAATCACTTGTTCGTCATATTCTTTCTTCTTCCTGCGGTGGGTTCGTTTTTCGGCTGCTCTTGCTTCCTTGTACCGATCTCTATTCGATCGGGTACCCGACACCAACATTCGGCTTCTGGCAACGTTCTCTCTCTGACTGGGTCGCCTCCTGGGTCGCCTCGGTGAAGTGCCTACCACTTCTCGAGCTGTTGTGCTCACCGCTCCATGGATCGACTTCCATAGATCGTTGATGTTGTCGCTATCGTTGATTGCACTTATCCGTTCGTCGAGCTTCTGGCGGTACTCAGCCGATACTCCTTCCGCCGACAATCGCTAGATATTGTAACGCATCGTTCACTGTGATCTTTCGTTCGATACAGTTGACAATCGTGATCGAATTTTACTGACAACGAGGTAGTGATCACAGTCAATGGACGATTTTCTGGGAAAATTTGGAATTTCCAAATAACTTATCGAAGGAATTTGCCAAAAACAACCTAAATAGGTTTTTAAAAAGGGTTCCCTAACGAATTTCTTCTGAATAATTATTATAAGAATCCACGAAAAAAATCCAAATGGAATTTACAAGCAAATACCTATTGTAATTTTCATATAAGTGTTTAGATTTCTAAAAAAAAGAATAAAAAAAAAGAAAAATCCAAGAATATCTGGATTGCAGTCGATCCATCATCATACTTCTACGGATATTCTTAAGAATTCCTTAGGAGTTTACTTCAGGAGTTGCTAGAAATTTCTTCAGTATTCATCCAGGTGATATTTCATGGACTTATCCAAAAGATCGTTCGGAAAATCCTCCAAACATTTTTTCGTAAAAAGTACCCCAGGTATTCATTCAATTGATCATCCAGAAGTTCTTCCGGGTTTAAAAGATCCTTTTTTGATGTTGCCTGTTTTCCTGCTTGCATGGCAGCGACAATGGCAAATATATTGCCACCAATGTTGTCCCGCTTGCCGGGCAGTAGCAACTATATTACCACCAATATTTCAATGTTTCAGAACTGTTTAATGTATAACAAACATACATTTGAGTGTAATACCATGTCAACATTGTGTCCTATTGTTGTTTTTGTTAATTTATTGTGTTAATTTATCGTCTGCCTTATACAGAGTTAAATAATTCCTACAGGGAAACCTCATAAAATCGAATTATTTAAAGAATTTCTTGATCGGAATTACTACGGGAAATTCTTCGGCAATACCTACGGTAATTGTATCAGGGAATCCTTTTAAAATTCCATTAGGAGAATTCCTTCAGAATTTTTTATTGGAAATGGCTCTACACCCAAAAAAACAGATCTAACAATTATTGTATAAAAACGTGGCATATACAAATCTGTAAGGTTTTTATACAGAAATTGTATTAAAATAATACAAATCTTTATAATTTCAATACAACGATTGTATTAAATTCTTCCAAAAGTTGTAAATGCCCAATTATTATACAGTTTCTGTAAGGTTCTTATGCAGAACTGTATTAAAATCTGCCATTCGCTGGTTGGGTGTAGAAATTCCTCCGGAAATTGGTTTAGGAACTCCCTCGATTTTTTTTTAAAAGAAATGCCTTCAGCAATTACTTCAGGAATTTCTCAAAGAATTTCTTCCAGTAATTCCTTAAGAAATTACTTCGGAATTTCGTTAGAACATCATCTAGAAATTCTTTTGGTGTTTTAGGAATCTCCTTCGACATTTCTCCGTAAATCAAATTAGTCTCAACGCAAAATTTTCGGAAATCACTTCAGAAATTCATTCAGAAATTTTTTAAAAAATAATTCGGAAATTGCTATAAGAGTTCTTTCGGAAATTCCATCTGATTTTTTTTAAATTCCTGTTAGAAACACTTCCGAAAATTTCTTTAGTATTTCATATTTCGATATTTAATAAATTTCCTGAAAAAATCGTCCACAACAAAATGTTAGGAGTAATTACTGCAGGAATTTGGAAGAAATTCCGTGTGACTGTAAGGATTTCCTGGAGGAATTTTCTAAGAAATTTGCGGCTGATTTACAAAAGCCTTTCCTGAGAATTCTCAAAGGAATTCCTGGACGAATGTCAAAAGGAATTCCTGGCGCCATGTTGTTAATTATTCCTGGAGAAGTTCTAAAAAGAATATCTGTAGGATTTCCTAAAACATATCCCGAAGAAATTCCTAAAGAAATTTACGAAGTATTCCTCCTAGAACGTTTTTCGAAGGTGTTCCTAATACCATTTCTGTTGATATTCCTAAAGGAATATCCCAAGGACTGTCACTGGGTACTTCTGAAGAAATTTTCGGAGAAATCCTAAAGGAATTCTTGAAGGAATGTCTAAAAGAATTTCTGAAGAAATTACTAAAACATTTCGTAAAATATTTTCCGAAGAAATTCTCGAAATTTTCTAGGCATTCCTTCTTTGAATTTCCAAAAGAATTTCTGGATATTTCTCCGAAGTTATTTTGGGAGGATTTTCTGGGGAAATCGATAGATGAAATTCCGAAAGAGTTCTTGGAGGAATGTAAAAGATATTCTTGAAGAAATTGCAGAATAGCGGAAATGCCTTATGGAGTTCCTTCGGAAATTCCGTTAGGAATTCTTGTTGGAAATTCCGGAGGAAATATTAGAGAAATTTTCGAGGGAATGGGATTTCCGATGGTATCCGAAGGAATTCCTGAAATAATTTTCGAAAAAGTTCTTACAGTATTTTTGAAATTACACAACGTATATGATCGTACCGTATCGTATCGCTGCAAGGTGGAAGGAGCACTTTGACTTATAGTTGAATGGACAATCGACCGGAAAGGGTTCAAATAGAATCAGGATTAAGGATGATGGACAAGCAGTGGAGCCACCAACGCTAGAGTTCAAGAGCTAAATAACGGTAAGGCCGCGGGGAAGCACGGAGACCCGGCCGAGCTTCTAAAAGTTAGGAGTGACCGGCTAAACGGAAACAAATCCACCAAGTGATTGAAATGATTTGGGGGGAGAAGAAATGCTATCCAGCTGGCTTGATGTCATCATATGTCCTATCTACAAGCAAGGCACAGACTCCGTTGTGCTAATTATCCAGGTATAACAGGCGGCAATACCGCCTACAAGTTAATTTACCGAATTCTGTTTAGCAGACTGCGTACGTTTTCGAAGCGAAGCTTTGTCGGCGAAAATTATTAAAATGGGTTAACTTTTCGGTGTATATTTTCATTCGGAAGAAAGAGTTACAGTTCACGAGATACCTACTTACCATCGATACAAAACAATCCTTTAACGACTTCGCTATGACACCTGGGTCGGAGATTCCCTACACATAATTTAAGCTGAATAAGCTAGTTTTTAAAGCTAAGAACACTATTCCTGGTTATTCCACTATCAGCGAAAGAGATTAGCCCAAACTTATTTTTATTTAGGGTCCTGAAGTATAAATGCTGATCGAATTCCGGCGTCAGAGATCCCTCAATCGCCCTAGTTTGAGACCCATTCAGTGGATGCAACGTGAACCAAAGACAGGGTGCCAAAAAAGTGATCTGGATTAGGTAATGATGGTTTCAGTATTGATCCGATGAAATTTCCCATTCGAAAGCCTCAACAAGTGGGGGAAGGGTTATTTTCTAAGTCAAGCAGCGCTACCCTTTTAAGATCCGATTTCCAAGTGGGATGATGGGTGTTCCAGTCCCCAAGAATAAAAAGGGGGTAGGGGTAGAGGATCAAAAAACTTCTATACTATGTTTTGGATGCTCTGGATAATGATATTTGGTTATTTCATTACATGTTAACACTTCAGATCTTGAAAAGCATCTAAGGCGAACTATTGGTCGTGAGCAATCAGGTTTGGAAGATTATTCCATACTCCAACGAATTGCAAAAAAACCAACAAAAAAGATGTTGCAATACTGTAATCAGAAAGATAGAGCTTCATAATATTCCATCACGAGTGGTTGACGAAGGGGGTGTTGTGTCGTTGCGCTCCGCAAGTATTTAATTATATATTTTTTCTCGTCGTGTAGCCACTCGTCTAGTATCGCGGCGTCTTAACTATTTTTAAATATTCAAACTTGACGTGATAATTTTTTTTTTATTTTACATACCCGCGCGTTCTCCTCGCGTTCAATTTTACCCCGCCGTGTTTATCTTTTAAATATTGTGACCTGACCCGCGCGCATTTCGCGTTTAATTTTGCCATGAAGAGTGGAATAAGAAATTGTGCGCAAAGTGACAATCACTTTTCATGGCGCTGTTATGGATCCTGCAAACGCACCTTTCATGCAGCATGCATAGGCGTCCAAAGGAATCACGAAGAAGTGCTACGCACTTTTATGCTGCCTCTCTGCAATGATTGCCAAGAAAAGTTCACGCAAGAGCTCAATCTAAATAAGGGGAAGGGTCATTTGGCCGAAACCCATTCGGCCGAAAGCCATTGCCACTCCTCACTACTACATCTACTACATCACTACTCATTTCGCGCTTCTCACCTTTTACAGTGAGAAAAGAAAAATGAAGAGTGAGAAGTAAGACGTCTCTCTTTTCATTGCTTATTCTCACTTTTCAAATGAACCATTCATCTAAATGTCCTATTCGGCCGAATGACCCTTTCTGCCGATCACCTTTTCGACCAAATTACCCTTCCGGCCGAATGACCCTTTTGGCCAAATGATCCTTTCGGCTAAGTGATCCTTTCGGCCAAACGTCCCTTTTGGTCAAACGACCCTTTCGGCCAAATGACCATTTCAGCCAAATGATCCTTTCGGCTAAACGACCCTTTCGGTCGAACGACCCTTTCAGCCATATGACCCTTTCGGTCGAACGACCCTTTCAGCCATATGACCCTTTCGGCCAAATGACCCTTTCGGCCAAACGACCCTTTCGGCCAAATGACCCTTTCGGCCTAATGACCTTTTCGGCCAAACGACTCTTTCGGCCAAACGACCCTTTCGGCCAAATGACCCTTTCGGCCAAATGACCCTTTCGGCCAAACGACCCATTCGGCCAAATGCCCCATTCGGCCAAACGACCCATTCGGCCAAACGACCCATTCGGCCAAACGACCATTTCGGCCAAACGATCCTTTCGGCCAAAGACCCTTTCGGCCAAATGACCCATTCGGCCAAACGACCCATTCGGCCAAACGTTCATTTCGGTCAAACGACCTTTTCGGTCAAATGACCCATTCGGCCAAACGACCCATTCGGCCAAACGACCCTTTCGGCATAATTACTTTCGGCCAAATGACCCTTTCGACCAAACAACCCTTTCGGCCAAATGACTTTCGGCCAGATGGGTTTCGGCCTAATGGTCTGTTCGGCCTAGTGGCATTCGGCCAAATGGCTTTCGGCCGAATGGGTTTCGGCCAAATGACCCTTCCCCTAAATTATCAATGTCTCTGAAAAACATCTCTGAGAACATTGAACACACATTAGTGGCAAATCATAAGGTGCTCACAAATTTTGAGACGTTAATTGCCCGTTTACATATGAGCTAGTTCTAGCGGACAATGCACTATCCGACAATACTAGCTCGATATTAGCACAATGTAAACGCTTATTAGCGAAGACAGTTCCTGTTTACATTGTGCTAATATCATGCTAGTACTGTCGGACAGTGCATTGTCCGCTAGAACTAGCGCATATGTAAACGGGCCATAAACAACACACACGATGAGGCGATTGCTCACGTCGAAACAATGCTTACCAACATTGAGCGGGGCGTCATCAATGTCACCAACAACAACAGAGCATACGCTACAGAAATTAAAAACAAGCTATCAGCATTTTTGGACACACCTCCTCCGGACGACCTCATAGTAGAAAAGGCGGTTAAATCAGCTACAGCAGCAGCAGTGGAGGCGATGGAAACAACAACACTTTCAATGGGCCTTATTCCACAACTAATAAATGACCTCAGAAGCGACCTGGTGCCATCTTCCCTAGTCCTCACTGAATCAAAAAAATTGGATATACTATTGGATGAAGTGAAACATGTTTCTGCTGCTGTTTCCAACTTAAGTAACAGTGCAGAAATAAATTCACCTCCTTTACACAACACTTTGGCAGACGAGCTATATGACCTTTCGACTACTGAGATGCCTCCACAACAACAAGAACTGCATCAACACCAACAACATCAACAACAATCTTTTCAAGACTCCAATGAACGGCAAAAGGCATCAGAACATCTACAACAACAACAAAATTAACAGTCCCAGCAAGACGTGACCAATAATGCAATCATGGACCTGTTTGCTGAGCGTCGAGCCAAATTCTCTAAATTGAGCATCGAAGCTCAATCGAAAAAAGACCTTTCCTCCGCTGGTTGGCGGATGCTGGGAAATAAATGGTATTGGAGGCCAGACTGCTCGACATACGACAACAAGCTGAATAGGCAAAAGCTCCAAGAAAAAGCCATTGATAAGGCTAGACAACGAAGGAAACGAATAAAACAACAATCCGTTCGTATTAGCAACAAACCACCTGCAACTGTCAAAGATCGTACTCAAGGACACATGGGTAAAGACAAGGAACTACTTGCTATTGCTAAAGTTAAATTTGCCGGTCCACCCTCTATCACCGACCATCCTATTTCTGGTCTATCGGTCCCAAAACTAATTAATTTTAGAAAGGACTATCAACCCATATCGAGCAGAACCACCAATTCAAAAAGAACAACATCAACCAGAAAACTATCAACAGTCACAAAGCCAACAACAACAGCAACAGCCAACACAACTTTCTTGCAGCAGTAAAAGCCGACTTCAAATGGATATCGAGCACCCTCCTCTGCTGGACTCAATGCGATCACCTATAGTAAGACTCACAGAGCAATCTGCGTCTGGTGATCGATGCTTTTTAAAAGCACGACTACGGGACCCAAAAATTATTGACATTGTGCGGATGTTCCTGTTATACTTGCACGACCAGCCACCTACAGTATGCATTCGTGGAACCACCAAAACCAGCGCCACTGCAATGCTAGCATCTGAAGGACTACCAACAGACTTACGGTCCGTTTACATATACGGTAGTTCTAGCGGATAATACACTATCCGACAATACTAGCGCGATATTAGCCCAATGTAAACAGGAATTTTCGTTGCTAATAAGCGTTTACATTGTGCTAATTTCGCGCTAGTATTGTCGGATAGTACATTGTCCGCTAGAACTAGCTCATATGTAAACGGGCCATTACAACTATTGCGTCAAATTTTCCTGGATGTACACGAGGATCTAGGAATATCTCGCAACGACGCCTTGGCAGACCTACAATCACACCGTTCGTTCCTTTCCAGTGAACGCACTCAACAACTTCAACGCACTAGGGAGGCCGCATATAAATTCCCATCAAATTTTCATCGGCAATGACGCACTCTCCGGAAGTAACATTAACAAGTGAAGATAACTTGCTACGTGAAACATCAGAAGAGGTAAATATTTCGTCGACCGTCATACTTCCAAAAACTTCTTCACAGAAACAGAATTCGACTGAAGTTCTAATTTATTTGTTGTGATTCCCCACATTGGGACAGAGCCGCCTCGCAGCTTAGTGTTCACTAAGCACTTCCACAGTTATTAACTGCGAGGTTTCTAAGCCAGGTTACCATTTTTGCATTCGTATATCCATGAGGCTAGCACGATGATACTTTTATGCCCAGGGAAGTCGAGACAATTTCCAATCCGAAAATTGCCTAAACCGGCACCGGGAATCGAACCCAGCCACCCTCAGCATGCTCTTGCTTTGTAGCCGCGCGTCTTACCGCACGGCTAAGGAGTGTTACCGTTCGCAAACGATTTCCTATAGCAGACTGCCGACCAAGAAAATATAATAATTTAAAACGTATATTGTTGCTAAAATTTGTTATTATAAAATGATTATATGTATAATTGTATAAAACTTAGTTTAAAAAAATATTATAAATATAAGCATGCACACATATTATATATGTATATCACATAAATTCTTTATCACGCCTAAAGTTAAGAACACATTTTGTAATACACTATATAACAGAAAACGCAAAGAGATCTGCTGCATGGGAGCCAATGTAGAGTTGTCGCGAATCATAAAAAGGACCAGAACAGATTGTCAAAAAAGGGTATTTGTGATGAGATGGTTAGCTACTGGGCAAGAATATCACTAGTATTGGTCTCTTTCCAACTTCGAACGTCGAAAAAGTCAGACGTTAGCTAAAAGCAAGCATTAGCTAAAAGTTCTCCAAAATAGTGGATATAGTGGAAACTAAGTTCCCTAGCATATAATCTACACCGCACCAGCTGTAGATCCCAAATCAGGTATACATTCAGGCATTACGGTGCCGAAACGAACTTTGCATGACCAAACCCACCCAGTAGCTGTATTGAAACTAATCATAACCTACAAACCCAATGTGACATCCAGGACCCAATATCGCTTCGCTAAAGTGGTTCTCTGGCCCAATTACCCCGTAGGCCCAGTCCATAGGACCCCGTCAAGCGCCCTAGAATCGGACGAACCCATAGCCGACGCTAGTACCACGCATAGCCGATGCGGACAAAGGCCAGGAAGACTCGATCATCACGGAGCCACGTGACGCTTTGGACACCGTCTGCATGATCCACCGATTGCATGGTCCACCGAGTGCATGATTCCTAGAAATCCCTGGACGTTAATCCCCCTTCAACCAGACAACCTACCCGCGAGCTCTGCAGCAGTTTATGCCGGCCGGCCACCTTACATACTCACACACACACAAACCTAGATGTTGTAAGTACCCACAATAAATTACTGTTAAACGAGAATTAGGAGTGTCTTTATTGAACTTTTGATTAGTCTCTCGGAGCCGACCTTGAGAGCGAAACGCTCAGCTCTAGCTTGCCGGAATACCGCAAATAGTACATGTTAGAATTCAAGAACTAACAGGAGGGAAAATGATTTATGTTTTAAATGTAATGAAAACAACCCTTTCTGTTTGAACTGATTTGTTATGTTTCCAGCTCTAGCCATCAAAACAATGAAACTTCATCAAGGCTCATTAGTTAATTGTCTATTTTGCTGCAAAATTTTAACGGTTCTCAGCACCAGCGGACAATTTTCCATAGAGGAGCCAGGTGGGTGGCATGACGCCATGTTTTTGCAGTCATCATCTC
This sequence comes from Armigeres subalbatus, assembly GCF_024139115.2. Lineage (NCBI taxonomy): Eukaryota > Metazoa > Arthropoda > Insecta > Diptera > Culicidae > Armigeres > Armigeres subalbatus. The sequence continues at coordinate 260,259,069 of NC_085141.1, read as the reverse complement.
AGTGTAAAATTCATGATAGTATGTGTTTTGTTTACAAGCATCACATTTGATTCTCATTAGGATACAGAACTGTCAGTGGGATACGGTCGCGTAATGTTGGCTGCAAAACAAACCTATTGTGTGAGATAGGGATGCCACTGGGCTGAGAGGAGCACTGTCACAGCAAATCGCATTATTCCATCCGGCTGGTTGGTTGGTTGGTTACGCCATTATTTACAGTTCGGCATTCAACAATCAAAACATTTTCGGATTTTCAGTAGGGTCCTCTCACTTTCGGGAGGCTGCACCAATGTGCCACAAACATGTGGCCTCAAACAACATTAATCACCCGGGCGAAGACATCCTTCTCTCGTTGCTGCGGTACGCCACAGAGCTTTGATTTCGCACCCAGAAAGGTGCTTAATTCGGAGGAAATGTGACTGAATTGAATTATTGTGAATTGACTTTGTGTTCCGTGGCCTTTTGTTGCGCTTTATGATATTTCTCTCTCCGCCTTTGAGGACGACGGACCGGGGCAAACGGAATGATGGCAGATCTAGCCGCGTTAGCCCGCCCAGGTGCACGGAGGAGAGTTTGAAAAATGAACGATTCTTCTGGGGAACTTTGTTAGCTGTCCATTGTCCTGAAGTTACATTTTTCGGTAAACAGTTTATTGTGGGCTTTGTTGATACGTTCCGGGAGGATTGGATTTTATTGAGTAGAGCTCACTGTGGTATACGGATCAAAGAAGCATCGTTTAATGATGAGTTTTCGAATAAATATTTTTGGGGGAAATTTCTTTACTTTTAATAATCAATACCATTTAAAATGTTTTGGTGTTATTAATTATACGCTAGTCATTTTGTCATCATAAGAAAAATAATGTAAATTATAAGCTACGCCAATTGACAATTTAATCCTTTTTCGCAATATAATGTGAGAAATTTAAATATTTGTATGGACCGAAACGCTCAAGTATGTAACGTGCGAATTAGTCTTGAACAAATTTATTATCACTTCAAAAGATGGCGATTTATCTTCTTAAGATCGTTCGACTTCCCTGGTAAACCTGAATCCAATGAAAATTTCATTACAGCCACAGAGCAATAATTGTCTGATTACTTGGGATGAATAATTTTGAACAAAGCCGTCTATAAACTAATTACTATTCACAAGTCGTTCCTAATTAACACCAAAGGAGTTTTCGTTCGCCTTCAAAGTATCTGTTATTTTTACCAATCCGGGGAAAACATTCCCAAAACAAAGAAGATTAAATTTATTTGATGAGAATTCTATTTTATTTTTCAAATCTGCTGCCAGGTCCCCAGATGACAACGCACATTTGTCACCACCAGGGTGAAACAGAGCCGAGAACAATCCCATAAAGCCGCGTTACTGCGCCGCGTTCACACTGGAGGAGCGAAGTTTTTCCTCTCGTAACGCTAGATCTCACTTTTTTTTTCTTCTGCTTCACAACATCCGAATGTGTCATTTGTTGTCGTGGGGGGATTCAAAGAGAAGAACCCATGAAAGGCTTGCATCTTCAATTTGCTTTTTATTTGTAGGTATTTTGTTCAGATGTGATGCTTTTTTTCTCGTTTTTTGAGCAGCGCGGTGCGTCACAAGTTTGGTTCCCGTAACCGAGTGCTCAAGGAATGGAATTAATAAAATAATTAATTTATACTTCGGCTTTGACACACGAGATGGTACGATTTGACATTCTTTTCTCGCGTTGAGAGCGACATAACATTTGTTGTACAGTGAAATCTTTGCTGGGGTTTTATTGTTCTGGAGGAGAATGCGTGGAAATTAATTAAAGCAACGGAAATGGAATCTCGAATTGCAACAATTTGATGAATAATGTTTATTATGACTTTGAAATTCTAATACCATTTCATTCAGTTACGTGTCTTTAGATTGATATTTTTGTCGTACTAAAAGTGAAAATCAGTATAAGGTTGTGAATCACATTAAATGGTATTCTAACACGTAAGGGCCTATTAAGAAATAGAGAACATATCGCGTAAACAAAGTTATTTATCTTATTACTTATCTCTAGTAGCTATCACGTTTTGTCTTTCTCGTATACTAAGTATACGTAGGATATATGTTCGCTAAAAAAAATATAGAAGACGCGGAAACCCATAGTGTTATAGAACTCAGTTCGATGAATTGAGGCGATGACTGTGTATGCGTAGCGTATATGTGTGTACGTGCGAAAAAATTCTCGCCTTTTTCAGGCACTTACCTTTAACCTGTTTCGTTGTTCCCAATTGAAAATAAGCCAGAACGGACTATAGAATCAGAAGTTATGGCCAAAATACAATTTTTACGACAGGTACGCAAGAACAACAAGTTGCATTCAACGCAGCATCCTGTCCCAATGTTTTCTGTTGAAAATTATCCGGATCGGACCATGTGATCAGACTATTGAAAAGAGACTGTCAAGCCTAGAGGCCTGAATAAGAGAAACGCGTATAGAAAATATGACTCTGCCAACACTGCATTCAATCTCCTTCATCAAAGAGCAACACATGAAAAGGAAGAAATGGTGTATTGAAGATAAAATCTCACAATCCGCTATTTAATTTGCCCACATCACATGACAATAGAATCCAAAAAATAATGTAATTTAATTTCATAATCTATAAATAACTTGCATATATTATTGCAAACTAATGTAAAATACATTCAAATTTGTTTATTTAAAAACGGCATTAAAATCGAATTCAGCCGTTTTCAGTATTTGAGCCAACATTTTGGCTGCTTCACAGGTCTTCTGCTCGATTGGCTGCTGTTTTTTGACGGTTCGATTGGCGGCACATACCTATCCACGTTTCTCTTATACAGGCCTCTAGTCAAGCCTATTGAAGCTTCCGAGTATCTTGAAGGGAGGCTTCAGAGCCTCTGGAAAGGCGGCTTTCGAGCCATTTAAAAGGCGGATTGTGAGGTACTTAATAGGAAGCTTCTGGGCCTCTTGAAAGTACGCTTTCAAGCCCTTTAAAAAAAGATTTCCGAGCCTTTTGGAGAGAAGCTTCCAAGCCTCTTGAAAGAAGACTTTCGAGACTCTTGAAATGAGGCTTTAGAGATGCTTGAAATGAGCCTTCCGAACCTCTTGAAAAGAGGCTTCTAAGCCTCCCTAAATTCGGCTTTCGAACCTTTCCCAGCCTCTTGAAAGAAGAATTTCGATTCTCTTGAAGAGAGGTTTCTGAGCCTCTTTCAAGGAGGCTTCCGAGCCTTTTGAAAGTAGACTTCCGCGCGTCTTGAAAAGAGGCTTCCAAGCCTTTTGAGAGAAAACTTTCGAGCCTCTTGATAGGAGGTATCTGAGCCTCTCGAAAGTACGGTTCCAAGCCTCTTGAAAGAAGCATTCTGAGAAGGAAAGCCTCCGAGCTTTGAGCTTTTAGAGGAGGCTCTTGAAAGGAGGCTTCCGGGCCTCTTGAAAAGAGGTTTTCGAGCCACTTGAAAAGAGGTTTCCGAGCTTCTTGAAAAGAGGCTTCGAGTTGCTTGGAAGAAGAATTCTCAGAAGCGTAGAAAGATGCTACCAATTCTCTGGTAACGAGGCAACTGAGCTTTCCGGACTTCATGCCTTCCACTCAAATTAATGCTTTCGTACCTTAAGACTCTAGATTTTAGTTAAGAAGCGTATTGTTAACATATTATTCAATATTCTGTTTTGAATACAAAGATTGCACTAAAGATTTAAAAAAATCGACGTTTTTATTCTTTTGTCGCATAGCCCTTCATACGTCTACTGGCGTACACCTTTGAAATGTTGGACATCGTCGTCGATAATGCCACAACAGCAGTCGCATGCACGCATAGTCGACATGGCTGCCGAAGGTCAGCTTATCGTCTTTTATGACCCCAAGGAGCTTCAAACTCCGCTTTGATGTGATCGCGATTTAATTCACGTGAATCACTGCATGTTGTACCGACTTGCGGTTGTTGTGAATATAACAAGCCAAGTCTTATGTGTAGCGAGCTCCAGGCCTCTAGCGTTAATCCAATCCGTCACCGTGCTGATCGCGTGTGCTACGGTCAGTTCCACCTCAGGAATTGACTCTTTGCCAATTCCTGAGGTGGTACGTCATCAATTCCTTCAACGGTACGTCATTGGCAAAGCCGACGATTTTGACACCAGAAGGAAACTTTAGTTTCAGAGCTCCGTCCTTAAAAAGGTTCCATAATACCAGGCCCAGTATTGAACCTCGCGGAACTCCTGCGGCAACAGGATCGCTTCTCTAACCGGCATCGGTCTCGTATAATAGTACACGGGTCTGGAAATAGCTTCCCGAAATTCGGTACAGGCCCACCGGTAGGCTAAATCAAGAACGCAATTGCATCCCTGCTTGCGCTGTTGAATGCATACTTCACATCCAGTGTCACTAGTGCACAGCATCGCATACCTCGCCTTTTCCGTTGGATCGTTATCTCGGCGGTTTTTACCGCCGAGTTCGGGTTCGCTATGAATGCTGCCTTGAGAGCGGTGTTTGCAACTGCATTAGGCCCTGGAGCTTTGTTTAATGCCAGGGAATCACCCACCGCAAGAAACTCTTCGTTCACCACCGGAGCCACCATTTCGGCCACACTCTAAATGCCGTACGGTGCATGATGCCAGGGACGTGTGAGACGGAAGGGAAAGAGTACCTCGATAATCCTCGAGAGCCTATCCGGGAACCGCTTGGAGGCGTAGAGCCCCTTCTGGTCTTGGCCATCTCAATTATGTAGGCGTCACGTCATTATGTAAACATCTTGCCGTAATTCGGCCTGCTGCCGCCGGAAAGTCGCATCGATCTTCCTCCGAATCCAAGCTAGGATAACTTTGCCCAGAATTTTGAGATCGTCCTTTTTGGGCCATCTCTCTAAAACACCCTGCATTTAGTCGACCGGAAAAGTTGTGGTGTCTCAGATATTTCTGAATAGATTCCCCAGCTATACGATGATAAAGTGGAGGCCGTGTATAATGGAAGGGGAATATCTATCACGTGTTGACAGGGTCACTCCGCTTAAGCGTCGTGATATATCGTAGAGGAAGCGAATGTCGCCGGTTGCTGCAGCTCTTCCTATTTCGCTCGCTATTTCGCTCGCTTGTTCTGTCGACAAGAGCGTTCCACTTTCTTCTCCAGATCCAAGTATCGTTGATGGGCTAAGACTTTGCCTCCTCAGTTTTTTTCGCTCTATCGCGGCTTTGGCTTCTCTTCGTTCATCTATCTTCCTCTAGGTCAAATGCAACAATAGGAACACTGTTTATTTTTATCCTGTCTTTTGTGAGGAAAAGCGGGCATCGGGCGGCTACCTTCTACCAAAGCTGTGGCACCACCAACGAGCTGGGAACCGGCTTCATAGTGCTGGGTAAGATGCGCCAACGCGTGATTGGGTGGCAGCCAATCAACGCAAAGATGGGCAAGCTGAGGATTAAAGGTCGTTTCTTCAGCTATAGCATCATCAACGTGCACTTCCCACACGAAGGGAGACCCGACGACGAGAAAGAAGCGTTCTACGCACAGCTGAAGCAGACATACGATGGATGCCCACTGCGGGACATCAAAATCGTCATCGGTGACATGAACGCGCAGGTAGGAAGGGAAGAAATGCTTAGACCGGGCATCGGACCGGATAGTCTGCACACCGTATCGAATGACAACGGCCAACGATGCATAAACTTCGCAGCCTCCCGCGGAATGGTAGTCCGAAGCACCTTCTTTCCCCGCAAAAATATCCACAAGGCCACATGGAGATCACCTAACCAAGAAACGGAAAACCAAATCGACCACGTTCTAATCGACGGTAAATTCTTCTCCGACATCACACACGTCCGCACTTACCGCAGTGCGAATATTGGATCCGACCACTACCTCGTTGCAGTATGCCTGCGCTCAAAACTCTCGACGGTGTACAACACGCGCCGAAGTCGGACGCCGCGGCTTAATATTGGGCGGCTACAAGACGGTAGACTAGCCCAAGAATACGCGCAGCAGCTGGAAGTGGCACTCCCAACGGAAGAGCAGCTAGGCGCAGCGTCTCTTGAAGATGGCTGGAGAGATATTTGATCCGCCATTGGTAGCACCGCAACCGCTGCACTTGGCACGGTGCCCCCGGGATCAGAGAAACGACTGGTATGACGGCGAATGTGAGCAGTTAGTAGAACAGAAGAATGCAGCATGGGCGAGATTGCCCTAGTAGCACACTTATCACATATCAGTCACTGAGACTCATATGCGACCAAATCCAGTCACATTGGAGTTGCTGCAACCAAATTGATCTGAACTGTGCTACTAGGGTGCTGCAACACCGCACGAGGGCGAACGAGGCACGATATAAACAGTCAAAACTCGATTTTCCGGAGGAAAAAGCGTCAGCAGGAAGATCGAGACCGTGACGAGACGGAGCAACTGTACCGCGCTAATAACCCACGAAAGTTCTATGAGAAGTTGAACCGTTCACATAAGGGCCACGTGCCACAGCCTGATATGTGTAAGGACATAAACGGGAACCTTCTTACGAACGAGCGTGAGGTGATCCAAAGGTGGCGGCAGCACTACGAAGAGCACCTGAATGGCGATGTGGCAGACGAAGATGGCGGTATGGTGATGGACCGGGGGGAACGCGCGCAGGACATAATTCTACCGGCTCCGGATCTCCAAGAAATCCAGGAGGAGATTGGCCGGCTGAAGAACAACAAAGCCCCTGGGGTTGACCAACTACCAGGAGAGCTATTTAAACACGGTGGTGAGGCACTGGCTAGAGCGCTGCACTGGGTCATTATCAAGATTTGGGAGGAGGAAGTTTTGCCGCAGGAGTGGATGCAAGGTGTCGTGTGTCCCATCTACAAAAAGGGCGATAAGCTGGATTGTAGCAACTACCGCGCAATCACATTGCTGAACGCCGCCTACAAGGTACTCTCCCAAATTTTATGCCGTCGACTAGCACCAATTGCAAGGGAGTTCGTGGGGCAGTACCAGGCGGGTTTTATGGGCGAACGATCCACCACGGACCAGGTGTTCGCCAAGTACTGCAGAAGTGCCGCGAATACAACGTGCCTACACATAATCTATTCATCGACTTCAAAGTCGCATATGATACAATCGATCGGGACCAGCTATGGCAGCTTATGCACGAAAACGGATTTCCGGATAAACTGACATGGTTGATCAAAGCGACGATGGATCGGGTGATGTGCGTAGTTCGAGTTTCAGGGGCATTCGCGAGTCCCTTCGAAACCCGCAGAGGGTTACGGCAAGGTGATGGTCTGTCGTGTCTGCTATTCAACATCGCTTTAGAAGGGGTAATACGAAGAGCAGGGATTAACACGAGTGGTACAATTTTCAATAAGTCCGTCCAGCTATTTGGCTTCGCCGACGACATAGATAATATGGCACGTAACTTTGAGAAGATGGAGGAAGCCTACATCAGACTGAAGAGGGAAGCCAAGCGGATCGGACTAGTCATCAACACGTCGAAGACGAAGTACATGATAGGAAGAGGTTCAAGAGAAGACAATGTGAGCCTCCCACCGCGAGTTAACATCGGTGGTGACGAAATCGAGGTGGTAGAAGAATTTGTGTACTTGGGCTCACTGGTGACTGCCGAAAATGATACCTGCAGAGAAATTCGGAGACGTCTAGTGGCTGGAAATCGTACATACTTTGGACTCCGCAAGACGCTCCGATCGAATAGAGTTCGCCGCCGTACCAAACTGACAATCTACAAAACGCTCATTAGACCGGTAGTCCTCTACGGACACGAGACCTGGACGATGCTCATGGAGGACCAACGCGCACTCGGAGTTTTCGAAAGGAAAATGCTGCGTACCATCTATGGTGGGGTGCAGATGGCGGACGGTACGTGGAGGAGGCTAATGAACCACGAGTTGCATAAGCTGTTGGGAGAACTATCCATCGTTCACACCGCGAAAATCGGACGACTGCGGTGGGCCGGGCACGTAGCCAGAATGTCGGACAGTAAACCGGTAAAAAAAGTTCTCGACAACGATCAGACGGGCACAAGAAGGTGAGATGCGCAGCGGGCAAGGTGGATCGATCAGGTGGAAGATGACTTGCGGACTCTCCGTAGACTGCGTGGTTGGCGACGTGTAGCCATGAACCGAGACGAATGGAGAAGACTCTTATATACTGCACTTCGGCCACTTCGGCCTTAGTCTGAATAAATAATAATAATGCTTCTGAAGCCATCCATGCGAATATATTTTGCAGCGTTTCCCTACGACGAGCGCTTGCGCTATTACTGACGGAAAGTTTTTGCCGTCGCCAAGCGATTATGATTTGCACTTTGAAAAACAATTATCCCGACTCAACCTTCTCTTGTACACAATGATGGTTCTGAAATGAACAAATTTGTTTTCCATGATGCGCCTCTCCAATCACAAACAGCAACAAAACCTGAATCAGAAGCATTCACTTGACTGAAACTGACGCCAACGTCAGTCACTCGATGATTTGAGACGTCATCCCTGCGAATTTTTGCGCTGCGCTCCCGATGAAGATTTTCTACCGTCGTCAAGCGATTATTGTTCGCATTTTGGAGAGAATTTGTCTAGGCTCTACCTTTTCTTGTGTAAAATGGAGATTCTGAATAGAACTGATTTTCCATCCACAATGCGCTTTGCTAATAACTCACGCAACCAAACGTTAGTCCGATGTCAGTCACTCGATGATTTTCCGCTAAGACGCCACCATTTAGAATACATTTTCAGTACCGCCACAGACGCACCGGGACCGCAACCAACGCCATTTTTTTCCTGGGGAGAATCGATTTTCTTTCCACAATGGACCTTTCTAATCACTAACAGTAACAAACGAAGGTTCAAGCATTCCGTTAAAATATCTCTTTAGTGTTGTTGCTTTTGGCGACGGTCAATCGATGGAAAAATCGCTCTTTCTCTCTGCTGGGACCGCAGCGGCCGGCATCATTTGCGACAGCTGCTGTGAGGTCCTTGTGTGCGCCCTCCTTGATCTCTTGGCTGAACTGAGGACTAGAGTACAGCTTGTCAGTTGCACGATTTTGATGTCTGTGCTTGCGATGCACGTTGGTTCACCGATTTTGAACAATGCTTGCCGAAATTCGTTGTTGATCGATTTATACCTTCCTATTTATACTTCCTAACCACTTTTCGTGACGGTTTCAAAATAATAATATCTTTTTAGGCTTCTGAGCAAATTTTGTTTGAGCTTCCGAATGGAATTCTTCAGAGCTTCAGAACGAAATTTATCTGGACTTCCGAACGAAATCGTTTTCGACTTCCGAACAGAATCTTTTTGGGCTGAAGAATGGAATCATTTTGGGCTTTCAAATGGGTTTATTTTGATCATCCGGACTGCAACCTTCTGGGCTTTTAAACAGAATCCTTTTGGGTTTCCAAATGAAATAATTTCGAGCTTTCAAACGGAATCTTTTTGATTTTTCTAACGGCATCATTTTGAGTTACGTTTCGTAAGTACGTTGAGTACGTTTCGTAAATACTACGAGTGCTGAAAAAATCGAGTTTTGCAACGAGTTGCACACGCTTTGTTTTGCAATGACAAGAAATGGACTTTAATATGACAAATCTGTACTCTTCTAATTCCTTCCAGAACTTACTCCACATGATCATTCTTGCCAATAAATTATGTTGCTGCAGGAATTCCATGTTGCCGTGCCACTTTGCATATAGTTCGATAAACTTAGCTGGTAGTGCAGCCTAGGCACTGTTGTCCTTCTGACATCAGCTAGAGTGAGAGGGTGCGTCCTGTGGGGTCTGCCTAGGATGTGGTGGGGTTCGACAGTGGGCTCTGTTGAACTTCTATAAAAAGCTGCATGTATCCCCAAGCAGGCCCTATCAAAGCGACTGTGTGCCGCTCAAAGCGCACTAGCCTAGCCCTGGTGTTGGGTGGGACTTTAAACAAATTTGACCCGACTGATCGAGCGTCTGTCCACCAAGGAGGTGCGGCTCCAACAGCGTCTGTTCTGGCATCCAGCGGCTGAGTATGAAATGCTATTCGCCGGAAGCTATACCTAAGATGGCAGCCCCATCCCGGTGGATAGGGAACCTTGGGCCAACAACCTACTGTTTCCGAAACAATTTGTTCGAGAATCCGATAATGAAAGAATACGGACTGATTTTACGGCGACAACTCTTAGCGCGAAACAACGGACACGAATAGGAACATGGAACGTTTTAACCCTAGCCCAGCAGGGTAAATTGGCACAACTTGCCAATGAGGCACGCCGCATGAAGCTTGAGATCCTGGGACTGACTGAAGTCCGTTGGCCAAACTTTGGAGAACACAGAACGCCGTCGGGACAAGTTCTGCTATACTCTGGTTTACGAGGTGAACACGCTCCCCGGCATCGCGGAGTTGGCTTCCTACTAAGCGCTCAGGCACACTTTGCGCTTATGAAGTGGGAACCTATAAGTGAAAGGATAATCGTTGCCAGATTTAGAACACGGGTCCGAAACCTTACTATAATCCAATGTTATGCGCCAACCGATGCTGCCGATCTGCAAGGCAAAGAGAACTTCTACAGTCAACTCAATGCCGTCGTAGATAGAATTCCGAAGGGTGATATCAAGATCTGTTTGGGCGACTTCAATGCGAAGATCGGATCCGACAACTCGAACCATGAGCGCATTATGGGACGCCATGGTCTCGGAGAAATGAGCGAAAACGGAGAGCTGTTCGCAGAATTTTGTGGTAATAACGACATGGTGATCGGGGGATCGCTCTTCCCTCATCGACAGGTTCACAAGGTCACGTGGGTCTCCCGTGACGGCTTTACAGAAAATCAAATCGACCACATCTGCATCAGCCGAAAATGGAAACGGAGCCTTCTTGATGTACGGAATAAATGTAGTGCCGATATCGCGTCTGATCATCACCTCCTCATCGGCGAAATACGCCTGCGCATTGCGCGGATTCGTCGGCAGGAGAAAAGAGTTGGACGACGATTCAACACACGCCGACTGGAAGATGCCACGGTGAAACGGTCCTTCGTTGAAGAACTGGAGACGCGTGCTGCAGATATTCCGGAAGGTGGCAGCGTGGAAGACCAATGGACCGCCATCAAGAATGCCTTCATCGCCACCAGCGAGAACAATCTGGGTGAACTACGCACCCAGAGAAAACAATGGATCACCGATGAGACCTGGAGGAAGATAGAGGAGCGAAGAGAAGCCAAAGCCGCGATAGAGCGATCGAAAACGAGAGGAGCCAAAGTCTTAGCCCGTCAACGATACACGGCTCTTGAGAAGGAAGTAAAACGCTCATGTCGACGGGACAAGCGAGCGTGGGCAGACTCTCTGGCCGACGAAGGAGAGAGAGCCGCCGCAACCGGGGACATTCGCCTCCTCTACGATATCTCACGACGCTTAAGCGGGGCGAAGATGAATGCAACGATGCCTGTGAAAGACGCGAATGATCAGTTATTGACCGACCCAACTGACCAGCTGAAACGCTGGTTCGAGCACTTCGAACAACTTTTCAAGTGCCAACCAGGCCATCACCACCTCGGCATGATCTGCCTAGGATCCGACGTATAACACGTGTCAATACCGAAGCTCCATCACTGCTAGAGATTCAAACAGCCATCCAAAGCATGAAATCGAATAAAGCCCCAGGGGTCGACCGCATATCAGCCGAGATGCTCAAAGCTGACCCCATGACATCCGCTCAACTACTGCATCGTTTATTTCGTAATATCTGGGACACCGCAACTTTCCCGGTCGACTGGATGCAAGGTATCTTAGTGAAGGTGCCCAAAAAGGGTGACCAGACTGGCGGCGAGAACTGGCGAGGCATTATGGTGCTGTAATTCGTTCTCAAAGTTCGGAGCAAAATTATTCTAGCTCGGATTCAGGAGAAGATCGTTGCGACTCTCCGGCGGCAGCAAGCCGGATTCCGTGCCGGAAGACCCTGTGTGGACCATATTGTCACGCTCCGCATCATTTTGGAGCAAGTTAACGAATTCCAAGAGTCCCTTTACTTGGTATTCATTGACTACGAAAAAGCTTTCGACCGTCTCAATCACGAGAATATGTGGGGCGCCCTGAGACGCAAGGGGGTTCCTGAGAAAATCATCGGCCTCATCGAGGCACAGTACGAGGCCTTTTCGTGTAGAGTGCTGCACAATGGGGTCCTTTCCGACCCTATCCGGGTCGTAGCTGGTGTGAGGCAAGGATGTATTCTATCACCGTTACTGTTCCTCATCGTAATCGATGAGATTCTGGTAGATGCGATTGACCGTGAACCAAACCGCGGGCTGTTATGGCAGCCTATAACCATGGAGCACCTAAACGACTTCGAATTGGCGGATGACGTTGCACTACTCGCGCAACGGCGCTCTGATATGCAGAGTAAGCTCAACGACCTTGCCGATCGCTCCTCCTCGGCAGGTTTAGTCATTAACGTCAACAAAACCAAATCGTTGGATGTAAACACGGTGACTCCTTCCAGTTTCACAGTAGCCGGGCAACCAGTGGAGAATGTTGAAAGCTTCCAATATCTTGGTAGCCAAATGGCGTCAGACGGCGGTACCAAGATCGACATAGGCGCACGGATCAAGAAAGCAAGGGCTGCCTTTGCGAGTTTAAGAAATATCTGGAAAAACAGGCAGATAAGTGAACGCACCAAAATACGAATTTTCAACTCTAACGTGAAATCTGTGCTGTTATACGCTAGCGAAACATGGTGTGTATCAGTGGAGAACACTCAACGGCTGCAGGTGTTCATTAGCAGATGCCTGCGGTATATAATTCGGGCCTGGTGGCCTCACAACTGGATCTCAAACAACGAGCTCCATCGTCGTTGTCACCAGAGGCCGATAGCAACAGAAATTCGGGATCGGAAGTGGGGCTGGGTCGGCCACACTCTACGTAGGGCGGAAACGAAATCTGTAAGCAAGCATTAGACTGGAACCCAGCGGGACATCGCAGCAGAGGCAGACCCAGAGGCTCATGGCGGCGAAGCCTCAATAAAGAAATAAAAGAAGTCAACCGAAATCTAACCTGGCAACAGGTTAAAGCGATAGCCGGGCATCGCTCAGGATGGAGATCTTTCGAATCGGCCCTTTGCACCACCGGAGGTGTACAGGATCCATAAGTAAGTAACTACTGTTCTGATGTTGGTTTTTCATTATAGCACCCAAATGAGTGTTATAATGCATATTATGCAACCCATTTGAGTTGCATAATGCTCTTTAAAGCACCCATTTCGTTGGTATGGAAAAGTAGGCCGTTTTATGACTCAATGGCGAACTGTAAATCAGATATTATGATCGGCAAGAAGGCATCTTTCCTAGCTTCTTAACAGATTTTTTTCGACTTCCTAAGGAATCTTGTTGGCCTTTCAAACGGAATCTTTTTGGGCTTCCAAATGGAATCTTTCTGGGCTTCCGAACAAAATATTTCTGCGCTTCCGAGTTGAATCTTTCTTGACTGAGTTTGCGATTCAACGTGTTCGTATGGGGCCCCATACACGCTCCGAAATGTTCTACAACTTTGACTCCGCCCTCAGGAAATTTGGTTCGGTTGGAGCAAAGTTGGATCGTCTGTGTGCAAGTCGTACAACTGTTGGACAGTACAACTTGCTCACAGACGGTCCGACTTTACTCCGACCGAACCAAATTTCCTGGGGGAGGAGTCAAAGTTGTACAATATGTCGGAGCGTGTATGGGGCCCCTATCGCACGCGGATCCGGATATTTAGTTCTATTTTGTGCAAAAGTAAAAATTAGTACATCAATTAATTCGCTAATGAACATGTTTTTAGTTCTTCTTTGTACTTTGTAAATTTATTAGGAAGTAAAAACTTCAGTGCGCGTTTGCTCATAATTTCTATCGGACGCAAAACGTTCGCACGATAATAGAAATTCTTTGTTCTGCTTTATGTGTATAAGTGAACTGCTTTTTGTACTTCGTACAAAATATCTATTCAGTCGCTTACCAAGGCGACTTCCTACAGATTACCTTCTCATTTAACCAACTATCCCGTACCTGTGGTGCTCACGGAGTTGCAGAGGATTCCTCTGTCTCTTGTAGCAATGAGTGTCGAACTAAATTTCTTCCCTGAATTCTTAATTGACTGTGAGGACGTGGTCGTGGACGTTATTGGTCTTGAATTAATAAAACTCCAAAGCATGTAACCTAGTGAGAATAGTTGTCCAATATCAAGAAGGCTAATCAGTTGGTGAGCTGTGTATATTTGTTAATACTCGGCTAATCACGACTAGCTACTACGAAATGTACAATCAATAATGCTAAGCTAAACTAATCTAAGCATCCGAATGGAATCTTTCTGGTCTTTCGAACGAAATGACTTTGGACTACCTAACGGAGTCCTTTAGGGTTTCCTATCAGAGTCCTTTTGTTCATCCGAAAGGAATCTATTTGAGCTTCCGAATGGAATCATTTTGGGCTTTAAAACAGAATCCTTTAGGTCTTCCAAATGGAATCTTTTAAGGGGGGTCCCGTAAGCCTCATAAGCGAATGGTCATGGGTTCGATTCCCAGCCCCTCCATCAAACCCTCGTCAGTCGCCAGACCGACAGCCCATACGGTGGCGTTTTGGGGTACGCGCCTTACCGTCGCGGCTGCCTGATGACGACTGACAACTTGTTCTTCTCGGTGGCATTCCTCCAACGTTACCCGGAATAAATGGCAACCGAACAATGCAACGATGATTGGATACACACGACGCACAGTGCTTCGAACGTATAGAACTACGAGACAAAAATCATAACTTACATTTAACTCAATGGTGTCTTTGGGAAAATGATTGTAAACTAGTTTTTCTACTATTTGCATTATTGACCTATGTTAAATTGATAATTGCATTAGTGGCGTAAACGCCAAATTTTGAAACATATAATACGCTTCGTATAATTGAGATCATTTTGGGAAAATTGTCACTTATGATAAAAACTATTATTTGCGTAATTGACCTATGTTGAATAGATAATTGCATAAATGCCGTAAACGCCAGATTTTACGATATGCCCCAAAGAACCAGGATCTTTTTACGAAAAATATGTGATATGATAATGTGGTATGTTAACAGTTTTTATTACAACAATTGACCAATTTCCAATTGATCATCTCATAAGTGACGTAAACGCCAGCTCTCATGTTTTATACTATAGAATCAGAATATCCTTAGTAATGATTTGAGGGATTTTTTTAACGACGGCATCAGAAATCATTGGAACTTGTTATATTTTTTTCCAAGTATGCTTATTTGGTAGGCTCAGGCGTGTATAACTCTTTACGGAGCCATGGCTCTTTGTGATATGTACAATCATATTATCTTATTATGAAGATAGTAACAGAGGGGTACAAGCCAGCGTACTCGTGATGACTGGGATCATCATCAGAATGAAGGAAATTTGCTGATATTTCGAATGGTTGATACGTTAACTATGAAATCATGGGCAGTAGAGCAACAAGCAGACTCTCATCTGAGCTCTCATCCTCCGAAAATTTTCGTTTGTAGGTGCTATGTCCTATGCGTCCATCAAAACCCTATTTCCATACAAGTTTCACCGTCCTTGAGCTCTCTACCGAAAATTTCTGCATAATGCTTAGCGAGGTACAATTCATCAGGTCTTGCAAATTAACCTCAGCGGACGTTTCAGACGCGGAAACCTGTTTAGGAATGTTTTTTTTCCTTTTCCTTTTTCAACGCGTAAAGGCTAGGAAGCAGATTTGCATGCACCTCGTTTAAAGTACTTTGCAGCAGATTGTACTTTCTGTCGGATAAACTCAAGTCAATGTACAACGCCAGTACTTGTGTCGCTGTCATTACCTTTTCATGATTTGCGCTTGAGCTACTTGATATATTGGCCGCAAATGCTAGCTCCTCAGGTTCATTTTTATTGATAAGGTCTTCAACACGTAGTTTCTTGGTTTTATTCGAACATTCCTGAAACGGTTTTTTGAGGTCTACCCTTTGCGATGTTGAATGAAGACTCGACAATTCCTTCAATATTTATTTTCGGATTGCGAGGAAGATTTACCAACGAAGACAATCAGAGAGTTTTGCTTCTCGAATTTCTCGGATGATCGAAAGCTCTTTAACCATTTTTGATCAATTCTCAAACAAAAGATTTTGCAAAACTGCTTTAGTTCTTTCTCAAGTTCCTGGGAGAAATCTTCTGCATTATATAAATCAGACAGAAACTTCAACACACGAGCTTTTCGTTAGGACGGATCAACGGAAAGCTATTGTTTGATTTTATCTATGTTATTGAGCGCAAGAGTATCATCTAGAAAATCGTTAACAGCTATTAATAGAGCAAATAAGAGCAGCTGGAATCACTTCCATTATCTTAAGAATACTATAAGTGAGATCTGGTGCGATTTTCAGAGATGTGTTTTGATGTACTTTTTTTTTAAAGCTGTTCAAAGTTGCAGATTATTTCTTCCTATTTAACGTCATGCCCAAGACTTGGAAGCTTCACTTATCACAATGATGGAAATATGTCCTACTGAAACACATTCAATTGGATCTTACTTACTTGATTTTACGCTTTCCATATCGATTTTCACAGTGAAAGGTACCGTTCGAAAACTTAGGCAATGAAAAAGATGCTCTTCACTAACAGGTGATAAATCATCCACTTTCAGCGATAGAAATGTTTACAAACACGAGTTGGTTTGATCGTCCCAGTGACCCCACAAAGATACTAATGCGCATACAGCATAATTGAAACAAATGTTAATATCATGGTCTACTTGATTCGACTAAATACGAGAGTCGATTTTTCCATTTTTGTCCAAGGGACACAGCACTGTGCGACGTGGACAAACCAACACAATGGACTCACGACAAGATGTACAGGCAACGACAACAATAACGAAAAATGGATATCTAAAAATAGATTCTGTGTGGATTCTGTACAGCATAGTAGATCACGGCACAGTAGCGGTCAAGAACACAGAGTGCCTATAAAAAAATATATGAATAAAAAATGGAATCTTTTAAGGTTTTTTTTTTTCAATTTACAAATGGCTACTTGAACAGAACCCCTCTGGACTTCTGAGCAAAATCTTCCTGGGCGTCCGAATGGAATCTCTCTGAAATATCGAGAAAAAAACTTTGGACTTTCTATCGGAATCCTTGCAGTTTTTGAAGCGGAATCTTTTTAGTAATGGAATCTTTTTGTGCTTCCGAATGGAATCATTTTGAGCTCCCGTACGGAATATTTTGGTGTTTGTTAACGATATCCTTTCGTGCTTAAGATTTGAAATCTTTTTAGGCTTTCAAACGAACATATGTTGAACTCCAAAACAGAATCCTTTCTGGATTTTCAAATGGCATTCTCTTGTGCTTCCAATCGAAATACTTTTAGACTTCTTCACGGAATTCCCTGGGCTTGATTTTTTTTTTGGAAACTTCTTTGGACTTATTTTTGGTTTTGAAATGGCATCTTTCTGGTTCTTTCGAGAGTATCCATGTTGAGCAATCTGCACCTAGCAGGATATGATGGATCACGACATGGTGAAAGACGTAGGGCCTTTCGACTTCGAATAAACACTACCAGAACTATTGGTGCAACATTCAAAGCATTTGTATGTTTTTCTATACCTTCGATATGACTTTGTTATTTGTGATCAATTAACGCACTATCTTTAACCACGTGAGAAGTTTACCTTTCGCTAATTACTCGGATATCCCCTACTGACAGTCATAAAAAAACAAACAGTTCCTTTCAGTAGGTACCTACCTACCTCGCCTGCCATCCGACTGATGGCAGATGAAACAACAGATAAATTGCAGTCGAGCACAAATGCAGCTGCTCGGTCGCTCTATGAACGCTATAGGAGGGCGTCCGACAAATTGTAGATAGTTAGCATCGAAACCCCGCCACTACGAGCAGTGTGGTGTAGTAAATTCCGGCTCGAAGCGAGGAAGATTTGCAACGATATGACAACGAGTGCTTGTCCTCGTCCTGGTCCGGGCTGTTGATACAGCAGAGAGATTGCCTTTTTGTCAGCTTGTCGTGTTGATCCAACAGAAGATGCTGCTCGTCAGTTGGATATCTCTCTATAGTCGGACAAATTGCATGAAACGACTCATCCCAGTCTAAACTAACATCGCACGCACGTCAAAATAAGTCACCGCAATGTGAAGGTGCAGAATACGAGCTGCTTGCGTATGAGCAGCGCATTTCCAAGAACATATTTTAAGAAACATTAAATAATTATATTTTAATTCCGAATAAACATGATTAATGCTCAATTTGTAAAGATGCCGCCGGGTGACGGGCTTTGCCACGCTGGGCTGATGCTGTGCGATGCGTCTTTAGCAGTATGCAGAAAGCCGCGTTCCGAGTGAGCATGTTGATATTTACTTCTTTGGTGTCGGGACCGACGGATAGGCAACGGTCGTCACGCGAAAACACGTGTTTGCGAGATTCCGAATGAGGGCAAACCTGTCATCGCTTAGTTACCTACGAGGAGAAGCATCGTAGCTGCTGCAGGTTAGAGAAGTACCAAGAGACTACTTTTCGAAGATTCAATTTTCTGGTGTTTCTGGTTCTGTTCATGTAACCAGTTTTTCACTTATGTAATTGATAAGAAGTCATTTTAACCATTCGATTCAACTTGGCATAGTTTATTTGAGCTTTAGCCCTAGAGAGATTGCACAAGTTAATAATTTACTCTTCATAAGAAACGTGGATTGGAGATATTAAGAATGAAATAATTTCACAACTAATAGATGAACCAGCCTAGGGCTGCAGTTCCCAGTTCCTTGTTCTCAGCTCTCAGTTTTCAGTTTTCAGTTCTTAGTTTCAGTTCTTAGTTTCAGTTCTTAGTTTCAGTTCTTAGTTTCAGTTCTTAGTTCTCAGTTCTTAGTTCTTAGTTGTCACTTCTCAATTCTCTCTTCTCACTTTTCACTTCGTACTTCTCACTTCTCAATTCTGACCTCTCACTTCTATCTTCTCATTTTTCCCTTTTTACTTTTAACTTCTCAACTATCACTTTTCATTATTCATTCTTTACTTCCGCACTTTCACTTTGCGATTATCACTACTCACTTCTCATTTCTCACTCTTCACAACTAGTAATCTGAGGTAAATTTGTTTTGACTATTGGCCAATCGACCCGATCTGCCAACCGAATCCAGACAAATGGCGTTCGACCAAACGGCCAAGTGGCCTGACACCCTTATTCTCATTTACATTATTTTTTTTAAATTTCTATCGACATTACTATCGGAAATCAGGGTGCGTGCGTGATTTCAATCTGAGGTAAACATGATGAAAACATGAGGATTACTACTAAAGGCCACACTCGTCTTTACCGTGACTTCGAAGAGGAAGAAAGTATTGAGGTAATGCTTACTTAACGAGAGGTCCTCGACTCAGCGACATCATAATAAGATCCATGGAGTTGCAGATTGGGAAAGTATTCGTTGGGTGAGGATTTGCATTTTTATGAAGAACCAAAGCGGTAACCCTATTGATTGTCGTCGTATAAGGATATGATATGATCTGTTCGATTGATTCCTCGCTGCTTCACTCTAACCAATCAAATAAAAATTAAAGGCAATTAACTTCCATGTACACAACATTTCCACAATTAAAATTCGAATTCATCAAAAATCGACAACTGCCCGTCGATGCTTGCTAAATTAATTAGCACAAACAATTGTAACTCGACACCTCTGGGAATGCTTCTGCAAAAATTCTTCTCGAGAGCAGTGAAGCAATTACCGCTTTCCGGTAAAGGAAACCAATAGCAAGAAAAAAAACAATCATCCTACGGTTCAATCCTTGAACAAAACCAGATCCATTCAGCCAACCACAAAAACGATACAGGCGATAAAATGTGACAATAAAATACTTTTACCATCGGGACAGGAGCCTCGATAGCATCTCGAAAAGCGATTTTACTTCCATCATCGCGCATCTCGTATATCAATGCACCCGGGGGCATTCCACACTCTAGATTTTATTTTTTTGGGCTATCGATTCCAAATCGGCAAAAAAAGAGCGCTCGAGAATCGGAACAGACGGCAAATGCTCTTTAATGTTCCTCCCCGCAAACGAGAAAGCTCATGCCGCCGCCGCCGGCCGGCCCCAGCCGTCGAGGACCAACCGGCGACGTATCGGTATCTGGAAGTCGCACCCGCTCTTCATCTTTTTCCGAAAGCGTACATCCCAACTGTCCTCGGGCAGTCAGTGGCGCAGAACGATACAGAGCACCAGATAAATGGAGATACTGTCGAAAAGACGAATCAAGGATAGAATTGCACATTTCGATCGTTCCACGACGGTTAGTAAAGGACTTGCGGAGTAAAAAGTCGACAGTTGAGTTGCGCTCCTTTCGGGCGCGCACTAACTGACTGACGGCCTACGGCCATTCCATACATCAATCCATCTACCTCGCTAGGACCTGGTCGATGTCTATGGTGGTCTCTACCGGGGTGCAGGGATTGGATGCCAGAAGGGAACCGTATCCGACAGTTGTCATTGTCATCGACCGATTTCGGGGCAGTCTGCAGAAACAATTTATTTGACAAAAGTGGTAAATCGATATTTTGAGTTCTGTCAGCAACCGCTCGGACTTTTTGTTTGCCGAAACATTTTGCTACTTTTTGTCGGTGAACGTGTAGGAAGTGGTGATGTGAAATTGATACCTTGGACGTGATCATGGCCAAAACTTATTGAGAGATTGCTGTAATTTATTTGATGAAAATCCAACCGTCTTCGAAATCAGGGTAAAGTATTCCATGGATTGTAGGCTGTTTGAAACAATGCACAGTGGGTAAAATAATTTCAATATTAGGTACATCAGTTTCATTCAAATATTGGTGATTCAAAAGCAAACTACCAATAATTTAATCTTCCAACTATCACCTTCGCATGATCTCCGTCGTATCTAAAAGAAGATTAATTTATGGTTTTGTATATGCTGCTCACGCTGTTTGGATAAAATAATCGTTTGTATAGAGTAAACATTGGCTTGTCCCAAAGTTCTTCTCACACCAGTTCGGTGTTTATCAAACGATAAAAGTCTTACCAAAATCTTGACCCTTTTGTGAAAGCAAACCGAATAGTGGCGGAAGGACAGAACAGCTTCACTCCTCAGGTGTGCTTGCCTATTCTGCAGCCAACAGGTTCTCCTCACCAAACTGTGGGAGACTTTCCAGCGAGATTGCCTACAAATTACCTCCGACGGAGAACCCCTTCACAGGGAGAGGACCATCCTGCTTCGAAATTATGTTTGAAAACAACAACTGGATGGTGGATCATATTTCATCGGTTGTAGAGCAGCAATAGGATATTTGTTCTAAATGTAGGTAAAGAACGGGGCCTATTCAAAGACAAGTTACTAAGCGAATGCGACTGATAGCCTAGAGCAACAGCAGTGAAGATCTGGTAAATGTGAAGCTCTTAATTCTTCTCCTAGGGCGGATCATATCAGTCAAATTCTTTTCAATAGAAAAAAACAGAAACTGTCAAAGTTTACTGATGCCAAAAGTTCATTATTTTCGCTTCAGATGTATCTTCAATGTAACATTTTATATGAGTAAGCTATGTTTCCATGTTCTTTTTGGCTGAAATGAGGAAATGAATAAATTGACAGATTTTATTGATGTATTATTGGCGGATGGAAAAGGAATCGGGACATATTACGCTAAAATTTCGATTAAAAAGTCTTTACATTTTCTTGCAGATTTCGTTTCTGATGCTCCGTACAGCTTGAATGACCTGTTTCCACGTTCGACACAGGATATACATTTTTGCTACCGGTTTTTAGGATCGTTTGCAGGAATTTATGTTTTAAGCAACCAGGAACCAGGTGGCCAATGGCAGTTCTCTTTCCAGGTTTGAAAACTAGAGACCTAACCGGTTCGTTTTGTAGATGAATTGTCAAAATCTGTTAAGAATAAAAGGAGTTATGATTTTTAAAGTCATTTTTTAGTCCTAAAAAGTATCAAGGGAGGATAAGGGTTAAACGCCATAGATAACAGCGATCTATTCAAAAGTAGTTAGAAGAAGCATTTGTTAATGAATGTAAACGAATATATTCTTTCAACGTGTCAACTATTTAATTATGTACGTTTTTTCTTGCTCCTGCCATTTTTCCTGCATTGTAACTGTACTTATGTAATTTCCGAAGAAATAAACGTTATCACTGTAGTTTCTAAATCCTAATTTTATTAATCGTGAAACCCTTCGAAGGAACTAAGTTCCACTGGGGTTTCATTTGATTTATTTTGTATGTAATTTAATCCGCGCGCTTTCTATAGTTTCTTTAGTCAGTGTCCACTACCAGTGGGCTCTCTGTGTAAGCTCTTTGGAGTAGTGGTCAGTGAAAAAATCCTAATCGTTGTTCCCACACACACACGTTGCTACTGCGTGACTGATCAGAGCTGGTGCAAATTGCACTTTGATCCAAGTGGTTATAGTGGTTGGGGCTTATCATCTATTCTCGAAGTGCACGTTTCAGCAGATTGCACATGTTTAACATTAACGGCCAAGTCCTTCCAGTAAGATGAGAAATGAAGGGAATGTCCCTACTAGATACCGAGAATACCTCTGCATCTTCACAATTACCACGGGAAGGAAGTTGTGTTAGTTGGGTGGGGTAATCAGAAACATAGATCGGGATGCACTAAGGAAAGTGATGTGACCTATGCAACTTCTATTCTACTAGTTCTGATATTCTGAATATAATTATTTTCTTGCCTTGTTTGATCGTTCGCCCTTCACGAGGATAAACAATCAATCGCTCAAAGTGAGGTAAAGCCGTCCTCAGTTTCTCGAGCCAGACTTGACTCGACTTGAGTTCAAGTCGTGTCAAGCACGAGACACCGAAGATGGCTCCACATCCGGTGCTGAAACACGCATCCGTAAAGACTATAACGCGGTGGAAATAATGTGAAACATAATGAGTGTGTACCTATCCAGTTCTATTTGCCTTTTTGGCGGAAAATTTGCTTCTGACTGACCCATCGAAAAGTCTTTCGCTGTTCTATGACTGTGGAACAGGGAGCCAAATCCGAGTAAATGTTTTTAATGCTTAAGTATACTGTAAAGCTACAGCAAGCTTGCGGCCTTGTCCGAACCGATCTTGTATCTTCGCAGCTGAAATTAAAGAGGGGGTAGGGTGCCTTTCTCGTGCAAAAAAAATACTCAAACATATGAGTCAGTGTTGTTTACCGTGTTTTGAGCATAAAAAATAGTAAGGGTATTCACTTAACAGCGTAGGTTGCTGCGTATCTGATTATAGAAATGTTTCACACACAATCACAAGGGACATATTTCAAATCGCCTATGAAACATTTCTATAAACAGATACGCAGCAACCTACGCCGTTTAGTGAATACCCCTAGTATTTTATCCGTAACTTCCGATCCCATAGTCCAATCTGTCCCAATAGCAAACAATGAAACTTGTTGCGAGTAATTCGGGCAATGCGAAGTTCCAAAAAGTATGAGAGCGCTATCAGATTTTTCAAATCGACGTTTGAATCTTTGTTTACAAAAGCAAGCCTTTCAATCTCGTTGTTTCTACCATGACAGCAATACATGATAATTGGACACATGATTATATGATGCGGAAAAAAAAAGGATGATTTCTGTAAAAACGGAAATATTTCAAATGCTGACACACCTACTAAGCAAAATAAATCAGCTTTGAAAAAAATTGACATGTGTGGCTAGTTTTGTTTTCCACGTAAGGGTATGCAGGCAAACCTTTTCACTGTGCATTTATAGGTAAAAGGAATTCTTATTCGTTAATTCATTATACAAATATTTGTTTAAAGGGATTTCATACGCTAATTCGTAAAAACATTACTTCTATGTTTCGAGCTTTGTCACCAAATGCTTCATATCCCACCGTAACATTAGGCGGGAAGATGCATTCTTCGAAAGAAGGGATCATATCTTCCCTTTCCTTAAACTGAGACAATTCCTGAATTGAAAGCAAGAGTCATTCGAAAGAAGGAATCATACCTCCATTTACCTTAAACAAAACAAAAGCTTGAATAAACCACAACTTCTTTTGCTTTCTACCGGGCAAATGCATTCCTCAAAAGAAGGAATCATACCTTTCCTTGCCTTGAAGTGAGCAAATGGCCGAGTTGAAAGAAGAAATCATATCCTCTCTTGTCTTCTTACTTACTTTACTTATGGATCCTGTACACCTCCGGTGGTGCAAAGGGCCGACTTGAAAGATCTCCATCCTGAGCGATGCCCGGCTATCGCTTTAACCTGTTGCCAGGTTAGATTTCGGTCGACTTCTTTTATTTCTTTATTGAGGCTTCTCCGCCATGAGCCTCTGGGTCTGCCTCTGCTGCGATGTCCCGCTGGGTTCCAGTCTAATGCTTGCTTACAGATTTCGTTCCTGCCCTACGTAGAGTGTGGCCGACCCAGCCCCACTTCCGATCCCGAATTTCTGTTGTTATCGGCCTCTGGTGACAACGACGATGGAGCTCGTTGTTTGAGATCCAGTTGTGAGGCCACCAGGCCCGAATTATATACCGCAGGCATCTGTTAATGAACACCTGCAGCCGTTGAGTGTTCTCCACTGATACACACCATGTTTCGCTAGCGTATAACAGCACAGATTTCACGTTAGAGTTGAAAATTCGTATTTTGGTGCGTTCACTTATCTGCCTGTTTTTCCAGATATTTCTTAAACTCGCAAAGGCAGCCCTTGCTTTCTTGATCCGTGCGCCTATGTCGATCTTGGTACCGCCGTCTGACGCCATTTGGCTACCAAGATATTGGAAGCTTTCAACATTCTCCACTGGTTGCCCGGCTACTGTGAAACTGGAAGGAGTCACCGTGTTTACATCCAACGATTTGGTTTTGTTGACGTTGATGACTAAACCTGCCGAGGAGGAGCGATCGGCAAGGTCGTTGAGCTTACTCTGCATATCAGAGCGCCGTTGCGCGAGTAGTGCAACGTCATCCGCCAATTCGAAGTCGTTTAGGTGCTCCATGGTTATAGGCTGCCATAACAGCCCGCGGTTTGGTTCACGGTCAATCGCATCTACCAGAATCTCATCGATTACGATGAGGAACAGTAACGGTGATAGAATACATCCTTGCCTCACACCAGCTACGACCCGGATAGGGTCGGACAGGACCCCATTGTGCAGCACTCTACACGAAAAGGCCTCGGACTGTGCTTCGATGAGGCCGATGATTTTCTCAGGAACCCCCTTGCGTCTCAGGGCGCCCCACATATTCTCGTGATTGAGACGGTCGAAAGCTTTTTCGTAGTCAATGAATACCAAGTAAAGGGACTCTTGGAATTCGTTGACCTGCTCCAAAATGATGCGGAGCGTGACAATATGGCCCACACAGGATCTTCCGGCACGGAATCCGGCTTGCTGCCGCCGGAGAGTCGCATCGATCTTCTCCTGAATCCGGGCTAGGATAATTTTGCACAGAACTTTGAGAACGGTACACAGCAACATAATGCCTCGCCAGTTATCGCATACAGTCAGGTCACCCTTTTGGGCACCTTCACTAAGATACCTTGCATCCAGTCGACCGGGAAAGTTGCGGTGTCCCAGATATTACGAAATAAACGATGCAGTAGTTGAGCGGATGTCATGGGGTCAGCTTTGAGCATCTCGGCTGATATGCGGTCGACCCCTGGGGCTTTATTCGATTTCATGCTTTGGATGGCTGTTTGAATCTCTAGCAGTGATGGAGCTTCGGTATTGACACGTGTTATACGTCGGATCCTAGGCAGATCATGCCGAGGTGGTGATGGCCTGGTTGGCACTTGAAAAAGTTGTTCGAAGTGCTCGAACCAGCGTTTCAGCTGGTCAGTTGGGTCGGTCAATAACTGATCATTCGCGTCTTTCACAGGCATCGTTGCATTCATCTTCGCCCCGCTTAAGCGTCGTGAGATATCGTAGAGGAGGCGAATGTCCCCGGTTGCGGCGGCTCTCTCTCCTTCGTCGGCCAGAGAGTCTGCCCACGCTCGCTTGTCCCGTCGACATGAGCGTTTTACTTCCTTCTCAAGAGCCGTGTATCGTTGACGGGCTAAGACTTTGGCTCCTCTGGTTTTCGACCGCTCTATCGCGGCTTTGGCTTCTCTTCGCTCCTCTATCTTCCTCCAGGTGTCATCGGTGATCCATTGTTTTCTCTGGGTGCGTAGTTCGCTCAGATTGTTCTCGCTGGTGGCGATGAAGGCATTCTTGATGGCGGTCCATTGGTCTTCCACGCTGCCACCTTCCGGAATATCTGCAGCACGCGTCTCCAGTTCTTCAACGAAGGACCGTTTCACCGTGGCATCTTCCAGTCGGCGTGTGTTGAATCGTCGTCCAACTCTTTCCTCCTGCCGACGAATCCGCGCAATGCGCAGGCGTATTTCGCCGATGAGGAGGTGATGATCAGACGCGATATCGGCACTACGTTTATTCCGTACATCAAGAAGGCTCCGTTTCCATTTTCGGCTGATGCAGATGTGGTCGATTTGATTTTCTGTAAAGCCGTCACGGGAGACCCACGTGAAAAATAAAAACAGCCGATTTTTTAACTGCAAACAACAGATTTCATATTGATTGGATCTGTTTACCATTTTGACAAATATTACAGATTCAAAGTGCCACCCTTCCTTTTCAATTAGATGTTAATTAGATGTTAATTGAAATGGAAGGGTGGCACTTTGAATCTGTAATATTTGTCAAAATGGTAAACAGATCCAATCAATATGAAATCTGTTGTTTGCAGTTAAAAAATCGGCTGTTTTTATTTTTACTGAGGTCTGTCTCCAGGAAAATTTTCAACCAAGTTCATGAAGAATTATTGAATCTGTAAAACTTTCCAAAATGGCCTTTTTAACAGATCTAAACAGTATGAAAGCTGTTGGTTGCAGTAGAAAACTCGACTTTTTCTAAATGTTTACTGAGCTCCGTTGGTAATATTAGGCGATCATTTTTTTGGTTATGGCGAAGGACATTTTCCATCCATCACTTTTCTTTATGCCTTGGAAGATAAACGGAAATCGTTACTGCTAGATGAAAACCTTTTTTCATCACTTCACCTCTCACTCACTTCATGTGAGAACAATTAGAAAAATTCTATAATTCGGTGTGCTGGGAGTCGAGCCTTAAAAATAATAGCCGCTTACTCTAGCAACACCATCATGTTATCTGCATGTAGGCATTAGGTCTATTTGTTTATTTGTTTATTTATTAAAATAATTCAACTGACAATGAATGTCTAAATGAATATTAGTGAAACTAATTGGTTACGATCAGCGGTACGGAAAAAGTCTAGTAACCGATGACGAAATTCAAAAAAATTCATCAGTTGACGAATTAAAGTCAAAAATATCGAAGAATTCGTTGAAGCGGCGACTGATGAATCGAATTGGTTCGTGTAGTGCATAGATGCTAGTCTGTGGTTCTAAAAGCAAAAATAGACGTTGACGAAGAGGTCTTTCAGGTGCATATAGATTTAACTGCGACAGTAGTGCTGGACAATCGATGTGACCCGTGAGCAGCTTCCCAGCAAACGTAGCTTGAGCGGCGATCCGTCTAAACTCTAGTGGTTTGATGCTAATCAACCGGCACCGCTCCTCGTACGGTGGCAAGTTCGTCGGATCACGCCACCTTAGGGATCGAAGAGCGTATCTTAGAAACTTCCGTTGAACGGCTTCGATTCTAGCGATCCATGTGGTCTGGAAAGGGCACCAAACAACAGCGGATGATTCCAGTATTGATCGCACAAGGGAACAGTACAGTGATCTAAAGCATAACGGATCACGAAATTCACCGGCAATTTTGAAAATAAAACCCAATTGACGATTAGCTCGGGCTACAATGTCATCGTAGTGAGGTCTGTATGTAAGTCCGCTATCCAGGATAACGCCAAGATCCTTAATGTGCTGAACGCGAGTGAGCGATCGTCCAGACAGGACATAGTCGAAGATGATTGGTGCGTTTTTCCGGTGATATGAAATGATGTTTCCATTCTTCAATACTTAAGTCCATTACAGCAACCAGTCCCGGATCATGCGGGACAGTCCCGGGTTCAGCCTGCTTGCGTTGCATTGCCATTTGAGATGGAATGTAAATAAATCTGTAACAGATTTGAATAATTAAGATAAAATAGAGAACTTGAGCCTACTAAAGTTGAGGGTCATGAGGGTCTACTGAAGTTATAGGATCAAGGTAATTTTGAGTATCTAAACAACTCAAATCCCGAACACTGGCGTTTTAGCGCCCTAAAACTAAAGTTTTCATCGTTCTTTTTACTGAGGATCAAGATTGCAAAAGAAATCAAGAGTGTTCGAAATTTGAGTCAAAACGGTACGTCTTTGCTGAAAGCTAGGACATGATGTGACAATTAAATCGAGACTGCCATGTTACTATTCAATCGGTAGCTCCTACGAGGTGGTGGCCAGTGTAACCAAATTAATTTGGTACATAAGCATCCAAACAATGTGTTTCAAAACTCTATGTTTATCTTCCTTCCTATCCATTATTGTTTGTAGTGAAGCGATAGATTCAACACACAAAATATTTCACTCAAAAAAAATTGATAAAAAAAAATACAAAAAATGAATATAATACTTAAAATTAACAGTTATAAATCTTTGCAGACCTTGAGAATAATGTATAGGCCTTTTGTGCTAACAAACTCAAACGCAGACATTTACGTTTATTGCTAAATATTAACTTTTAAAACCAGCAGCACGTCCAAACTAACAACAAACTGCCCTACGGAAAACGCGCCGCACCGGCACGATTGTAACAGAAAATCGATGCAACTTTGAAGCATTTGTATAATCTGGATCTGCAGGATCTGGAAAATGTGAGAAAATTCTAGATTTCCAAACGCAAAAAAGGTTCCCGAATTCGTGAACCAGCAAAAATGCACCGCGATAAGTGATAAGTCATGGATTCAGGAGCTTCAGTTACGTTTTCCAGAACGTTCCAGAAAAAGTGACTGATTTTCCCGAATCCGTGACTTAAAATACACCGTGAACTCGTTAGTTCACGAGTACATGATCGCTTTTTTTGCGTGCCTGATATACGGAATCAAAAATATCTGGAGGTAAAAGTTTAAGTCATGCAAATGATCTCAATCGGAAGGATCTGAATCAGTTCCAGAATCTAAAATAAATAAGATATCAGAGAATGCCCCAAATCTGGAGCATTCTTAAATCTGCAAAGATCCAAAAATCTACTAAATCAGGAAAACTTCAGAAATATCAACATCTCCATCTCACTATTTTCAAACAATGGTTGTTCAAACTGAATACGTTCAAAAGACAACGGAAAACAAACAATATTCAGTCGATCAGTGAGTAATATTTCGCTTACCACAACTAAAGCACAGATCGAACAATCGCCTCATAATACATTACATTTCCCCAAAACTAACACTGTGTATAAGAATCAAGAAATGTAATATTAAACTTTATCTCGGCTTCGTAACGCTTCACGGCAATTGAGCCTCCAAAATAAACAAAAAGCAAGGATGAAAAGCACCCTATCCACCACATACAGAATTACTACAGAATTGTACGTAGTAAGATTTAGTGCAGAAATTTATATGTATAAAATTTTGAGTAGAGTTTGAATGATTTAATCAGCGGCGCAGCCGAATTTTTTATGTTTAAAAACTTGAATTATTAAAAATTCATTTCGAAATTCCACGAAATTTCGTTAAATTTCGTTAAAAGTATGATTTTTCAGTCGAAATTTTCCAAATTTTACGATAAGAAACGAAATCAGAATATCAGATTTTGCCATACTCAAATTCCTTTCGTTTCGAATGGCCTAAAACGAAATTTTCCGAAATACCGCATATGCTTAGTAAAAAGGGGAAAGAAGGTAAAGAGAAGGAAGAGAAGGTAGAAAGAGAAATAAGAAAGTAAAAAAGGAAGAGTGAAGAAGAAAAAAGAAAGAAGGGAGAAGAAAGAGTGAAGAAGGAATAATTAAGAATGTAGAAATGAAAAGGGAGAAGGAAGAAGAAGAAAAAGGAAAAGATAAGGTAAATGGAAGAAGAAAGACGAAAAAGGAAGAATGGAGGATGAATTAAAACACACTTTTTAATTCCCGTTTCTCACTTTTCGTTTCTAACCACACCTTTCATTCCTCAATATAACTTCTCATTTTTAATTTGTCAATTCCCACTCCGTTGTTTCCCACTTCTTTAGTCTCATTCCTCTTCTAGCACTTTCTAATTCATATTCATACTCATTTGTTAATTATCATTTTTCACTTCTCATTATTCACTACTAACTCCTCAGATCAAACTTTCCACTTATCACTTCTCGAGACGAGCCAGTATCGGTCTGAAAGACTCGATAATAAAGACAACAGAAAACGCTTCTCACATCTTTTGCTCTTTTTTTGCTCTTTTCACTTCTTACTTCTAATTTCTCACCTAATACTTCATCCTTCAGGTTTCTCACTTCCCACATCTTACTTCTCACTTCAATTCCGATTCGAAACCTATTTCTCACATTTTGTTTTTTATGTGAAGTTATTTTTATTATATAGCACAGCGGTTCGCAACCTTTTTCTTGAGAGGTACTCCTTCAAACTTATGCTTTCATTGAGGTACTCCCTATTTTATTTTCGCTGTAAATGAGAATAATCGTATATCATAAAATATAATAAAAACAAACCACAAAACTTAAAAATTGTCCAAAGTTTTCATTATTCCGTTTTTTGATTCAAATTGGTTTTATACGTCAAATTTCCCACAAAACTTTTGGAGGCTTCCGAGCCTCTAGGAAGGAAGCTTCCAAGTGTCCTGAAACTAGGATTACGACTTACGAGTTTCTTGATAGGGAGTTTCCGAGACTCCGATGGATCATTGTGGTTTCCGAGTCTCTTGGAAGGAGGCTTCCGAGCCTCTTGGAAGGAGGCTTCCGAGCCTCTTGGAAGGAGGCTTCCGAGCCTCTTGGAAGGAGGCTTCCGAGCCTCAGGGAAGGAGGCTTCCGAGCCTCAGGGAAGGAGGCTTCCGAGCCTCTTGGAAGGAGGCTTCCGAGCCTCTTGGAAGGAGGCTTCCGAGCCTCAGGGAAGGAGGCTTCCGAGCCTCAGGGAAGGAGGCTTCCGAGCCTCAGGGAAGGAGGCTTCCGAGCCTCAGGGAAGGAGGCTTCCGACCCTCTTGGAAGGAGGCTTCCGAGCCTCTTGGAAGGAGGCTTCCGAGCCTCTTGGAAGGAGGCTTCCGAGCCTCTTGGAAGGAGGCTTCCGAGCCTCTTGGAAGGAGGCTTCCGAGCCTCAGGGAAGGAGGCTTCCGAGCCTCAGGGAAGGAGGCTTCCGAGCCTCAGGGAAGGAGGCTTCCGCGCCTCTTGGAAGGAGGCTTCCGCGCCTCTTGGAAGGAGGCTTCCGCGCCTCTTGGAAGGAGGCTTCCGCGCCTCTTGGAAGGAGGCTTCCGCGCCTCTTGGAAGGAGGCTTCCGCGCCTCTTGGAAGGAGGCTTCCGCGCCTCTTGGAAGGAGGCTTCCGCGCCTCTTGGAAGGAGGCTTCCGCGCCTCTTGGAAGGAGGCTTCCGCGCCTCTTGGAAGGAGGCTTCCGCGCCTCTTGGAAGGAGGCTTCCGAGCCTCTTGGAAGGAGGCTTCCGAGCCTCTTGGAAGGAGGCGTCCGAGCCTCTTGGAAGGAGGCGTCCGAGCCTCTTGGAAGGAGGCGTCCGAGCCTCTTGGAAGGAGGCGTCCGAGCCTCTTGGAAGGAGGCGTCCGAGCCTCTTGGAAGGAGGCGTCCGAGCCTCTTGGAAGGAGGCGTCCGAGCCTCTTGGAAGGAGGCGTCCGAGCCTCTTGGAAGGAGGCGTCCGAGCCTCTTGGAAGGAGGCGTCCGAGCCTCTTGGAAGGAGGCGTCCGAGCCTCTTGGAAGGAGGCGTCCGAGCCTCTTGGAAGGAGGCGTCCGAGCTCTTGGAAGGAGGCGTCTGAGCCTCTTGGAAGGAGGCGTCTGAGCCTCTTGGAAGGAGGCGTCTGAGGCCTCTTGGAAGGAGGCTTCCGAGCCTCTTGAAAGGAGGCTTCCGAGCCCCTTGAAAGGAGGCCTCCGAGCCCCTTGGAAGGGGGGGTCCGGGCCCCCTGAAAGGGGGGGTCCGGGCCCCTTGGAAGGGGGGGTCCGGGCCTCTTGGAAGGGGGGGTCCGAGCCTCTTGAAAGGAGGCGTCCGAGCCTCTTGGAAGGAGGCGTCCGAGCCTCTTGGAAGGAGGCTTCCACGCCTCTTGGAAGGAGGCTTCCGCGCCTCTTGGAAGGAGGCTTCCGCGCCTCTTGGAAGGAGGCTTCCGCGCCTCTTGGAAGGAGGCGTCTGAGCTCTTGGAAGGAGGCGTCTGAGCCTCTTGGAAGGAGGCGTCTGAGCCTCTTGCAAGGTGGCCCCCGACCCTCCTGGAAGGACGCGTCTGAGCCTCTTGGAAGGAGGCTTCCGAGCCTCTTGGAAGGAGGCTTCCGAGCCTCTTGGAAGGAGGCTTCCGAGCCTCTTGGAAGGAGGCGTCTGAGCCTCTTGGAAGGAGGCGTCTGAGCCTCTTGGAAGGAGGCGTCTGAGCCTCTTGGAAGGAGGCGTCTGAGCCTCTTGGAAGGAGGCTTCCGAGCCTCTTGGAAGGAGGCTTCCGAGCCTCTTGGAAGGAGGCTTCCGAGCCTCTTGGAAGGAGACGTGCGAAGCTCTCGGAAGGAGGCGTCTGAGCCTCTAGGAAGGAGGCGTCCGAGCCTCTCGGAAGGCGGCGTCCGAGCCTCTGGAAGGAGGCGTCCGAGCCCCTCTTGGAAGGAGGCGTCCGAGCCTCTTGGAAGGAGGCGTCTGAGGCCTCTTGGAAGGAGGCGTCCGAGCCTCTTGGAAGGAGGCGTCTGAGCCTCTTGGAAGGAGGCGTCTGAGCCCTCTTGGAAGGAGGCGTCTGAGCCTCTTGGAAGGAGGCGTCCGAGCCTCTTGGAAGGAGGCGTCCGAGCCTCTTGGAAGGAGGCGTCCGAGCCTCTTGGAAGGAGGCGTCCGAGCCTCTTGGAAGGAGGCGTCCGAGCCTCTTGGAAGGAGGCGTCCGAGCCTCTTGGAAGGAGGCGTCCGAGCCTCTTGGAAGGAGGCGTCCGAGCCTCTTGGAAGGAGGCGTCCGAGCCTCTTGGAAGGAGGCTCCCGAGCCTCTTGGAAGGAGGCTCCCGAGCCTCTTGGAATGAGGCTCCCGAGCCTCTTGGAAGGAGGCTTCCGAGCCTCTTGAAAAGAGGCTTCCGAGTCTCTTGAAAAGAAGTTTCCGAGCTTTTTTTAGACTAGCCTTCCCAGCATCTTTAAAAGGGGTCCGCGACGTTAGGCATAAGGACGTTAGGCATATGTACGTTAGGCATATGCACGTTATGCATAATGGACGATAGGCATAGCGGACGTTAGGCATAATGTACATTAGGCATAATGGACGTTTGGCATAATTCTTCCTTTTTTATGTCATGGGCTGTTCTTTGGGTCATTTTATGCCTAACGTCCATTATGTCTAACGTACATTATGCCTAACGTCCGTTATGACTAACGTCCATTATGCCAAACGTACTTATGCCTAACGTCTTTATGCCTAACGTACTTATGCCTAACGGGATATACGTTTAAAAAGAGGCTTCCAATTCCCTGGAAAGATGTATTCCGAAGTATTCTTGAAACGAGGCTTCCGAGCAGGAGGTTTCTGAGCTTATTGGATGGAGCCTGCCGAGCTTCTTTAAACGAGGCTTACGAGTTGCTTCGGAAGGAGCCTTTTGAAAGCAGGCTTCCAAGCTTTTTGCAACGAAGCTTCTGAGCTTTTCTTAAAAAAGGCTTCATGTCTCTCAACTGGATGCTTCAGAACCTTGAAATTTTTTTTTATTTTTAGTTCGGAAGCATATTATTCAATATTTTGTCTCGATCAGGTAGACTACATTGAAGATTTTTAAAACTTGTTTATTTGACGTTTTGTCCTTTTGTTCCACATACACTGCTCTGCTTGGAGTAGACACGATACAAAAGTCTTTAAACTACTGACCGCCATGCATATAAGTAATTTTCGCTGAGACCGGGCCACTATTTGCACGAGGTTCTTAAAAATGCCTAAATTTATGTTTATTCGAAAGCTTTCGGCGAGTATATTGAGATCCGAGTTAAATTCTTCAGAAAAATGAACCCCTCACACCAAATTTTTGATTTTTGTCAATTCTAGACTCGCCAAAACTTTCATAACTCCTACATTTCTCGCTTAACTTTTCAAAAGGACCTAAGTAACATTTTTTTCATGAATTAATTTAAGTACTGCAATCAAAAGCTTTCATGTTGTTCTGTTGATTCCGCTTTTCAAATTAATTCATGAACAAAATGTTACTTAGGTCCTTTTGAAAAGTTAAGCGAGATTTCTCGACCGATCTTAAAGATCAGCATATCGATGAAAAGAAGAAGAAGAGTGTGTCCTCAATTTGCGATAATAAAAATCGAGGCAGCCATATTAAAGTTGGTCGCCATCTTGGATTTATTTTTGAAAACTATTTTTCCGCTAGGTTCGCAACCATCGATTTTAAATATCAATACATCGATGAGAAGCTAATATTATTCATTGAGTTAAAATCTCACGTGTATGTTTTTTTGTATCAAAAGTTAAGTACGATTTTCCAAATTATTTGTTAAGGCCCATTTGACGAACGAACATTATTTTTAAATTCAGGACACACTCTTCCTCTTTCCATCGATATGCAAAGTTAATACAAAGTTTTGGAATGAGAAATTTTAATTTTTTTGACTAAGTTTTCATTGGAATTGTAATACATCCGCCATTACGCGTTTTTGTTCGAGGTACTCCCAGGGGTATATGTACCCCAGGTTGAGAACCGCTGATATAGTAGTATGTTGTTTTCTTTTTTCAAATAATTCAGTTACACGGAAATCCGCTAAGTGACGTTCGTCCAATTGGCTTGACACCGTATTTTTCTTGTTGTTTATCTCTCTTCAAGTGGGCGATAGCAGTCTTAATAAGTTGCAAACACGTGCTTTTTTTCCTACATCCGACGTTTTGGTTTTGGTAACCTTGAAGAGGGTCAATAAACTAATCGAAACGTCGGATGTAGGAGCAAAACACGTATTTCTTCTTGTGATTAATCTCTCCCGTATTCGAACAAAAATTTCTACTGGTGAAATTAATAAACATCAGAGTAGAGGTGTGCACTGCCACGCCCACGCCAAACGCTTAGGGTGTCTGGGTTCGATTCCCGGCCCAGTCTAGCCCAGAAAATACCGTTTGGTCGAAATGGTTGTTTTGAAAAAGCACCATTTGACCGAAAATATCATCTGGCTGAAAAAGTCGTTTGGCCAAAATAGTTGCTTGGCAGAAAATGTCGTCTAATTGAGTAGGTCATTTAACCGAAAAAGTCGTTTGGCACAAGTCATTTGACTGAAAATCACGTTTGGCAGGTAGAGCCATTTGGCCAACAAATGTTTTTTGGAGGACAGGTCATACGGCCGAAAATGTCGTTTGTTGAATGGGCCGAACAATAGTGAAAGTGAAAAGCTGGAAGTGATTAATTATATCAGTTGTCACAGAACGGAATTTTCTGATATTCAAAAATGGATCGAAGAATTATTCACTGAATAAGTTCCAGGTTCAAAGTGTTTTTGAATCCTTGGGCCCTCATTTTTGGAGAGTTGGTTTCTGCTGATATTTACAACTCTCCCGAGAAACCGTTTGACAATCCAATAAAGGTTGATTTTATGTTCATATGACAGCAACTTTATGTAGAATTGATGTTACTTGTCCGAGATTGAGCAGTTAAAGTATCGTCACGCATCGTCCTATTTCGGCATAAGCAGATCTGTTATATTGTTGTCTACTGGGAACTAGGAACAAAAGTGGAATCTGCTAGATCTTGGTTTTAAAAAAATCTTCATTTTCCAAAACGGGCTAGCATAGTTTGAAAGAGCCCTGATCTCGTTGAAGAATCTTAATTTGTGATGTCTACCATCCTGAACTGGATGATTTTGCCCATGCGATTGCACTCAGCCTTCAACTCAGACATGTACTGACTCAATTTGACATATCTGGAGAAAGCCACCTTGATGCATCGCTACTAGCGAAAGGTTTTTTCAGATAACTCGGGACCAGCTTCAGTCATCTCAGTTTAGTATTCTGAGTTGAGTTTCTGGTAGACGACAATCTGTCGATGAATGAATGATCCTCGACCAACACAATCGGGTGACAGAATCTGGTTTTCCATGAGATTACCAGCGATGATCGACCACCCACATCGTCGGGTAAGTTAGTTAATATTTTCACAGTGCTATTGCCAAACTATTCCGATTATTCGTTTGTTTGACAGCAAACTGCCACAATGATGATTGAAAAGAAGCCGGTCTGTTTCACAATAGCAATAGATTTATTTAATAGCATTTACCCAGAAATACGGCAGCAGCTGACAATTTTAAATATATGAGGAATGAAAACGTAAACTTTCGGCTTGAACTGAGTGTCCATGATAGTAATGTCGACGTTCTTTACGTTGAGGATTTATTCATAGTTATTGAAGATTACAGAAGGATAGTTGGCGACAATCCGAAGCCTGTTGAAGGCAGCCGGAGTTGGCATAGATGTGTGTGGATGAGTCAAGTTTCCGACGGGTCAGGGCATGAAATCGGTCGCATCTGGAAACAGCAATTAGCGGCTCGAGAAGCGGTGTCTCAACATATTTCGAAGTTTCGCGAAGAGCTGGAAGTCTGGCGCTGCTAATCAGCATACGCTTATTGAGCATACCGCGGTGGACTTGTGGGTTCTCAAAGCTGGACAATCTCGGAAACAGTCAGGAGTCTACTCGTTTTGCCGGAATGTACATAAGCCAAGAAGGAATAGGTTGGAATTCTATTTAAAAGTTGGTTCCTATAAACGGTTTCGTCCGACCATCTGAACAAGCGGAAAAACGCATGTTAACAAGAACAATCGGAGTTTTTTCAGGAGAATGAATAAGCTCCCCTTGGATGGAAAATAAATACAATACTACTAATTGCGTCATAAAATAATTTCTCATTAGGATAATTGATAATGAAGAAAACAAATTTTATTTGCAAAGCATTAACAACAATAATAAACCTAATGTTCTATGATATACCTAATTGATATAAAACAGACCATTTTAAATTAATAGCATACCAAATCCAGCATTATATGAAAAACCATTTGTTCGACAATCGACAGACAGTCAAGCTGTAAAGCGCATTGAAAATAAATAAAAAAAACACGTCCATTCATCTCAAAATATGCATAGTTGCATACCGTTTCACTTCTGGCATCTGCGATCAAATTACCTGTTGTTGCAACTGCCTCGACTGCCAAATCACTTATGACATGCAATCAACTTCCTGCCAAGGTACCCGATCAGACATCAAAATTTGAACAAACTTATCAAAATGTGACATCTTCAAACGTCCCGTTTCTCCTGAGCTCCTCCTTCGAGGGCAGCACAAAGGTATTGTGTATGCGCTGCGCTCGCTGATAGATATGCCGAGCAAGTTACCGTGCTCGATTGCAACAGTCACAGACCTCCGCTGCTCGACATACCTTTTCTCCCATTGTCGGGTACAAATTGTCCCAGATCTTATCGTCACGTAATGCCCCGATCCTGGGAAGGGCAAGCAAATGAATTGCTTCGGAGCGACAGACCCAAAAGTGGTGTGCCCAAGACGAGCGCCTCTACCTAGTTGTAGTGATTGAATCTATTTACTCTCGTTTTCCCATTCATGGTCGGTCGTTTTCCTCAATTGCACCACGTCCGCCTGGCCACGTCCATTGCGATACAGTTTTCAATTGACTGTGCCGGAGTGAAGGAGTGACTGGAGCATTATTTTGTTACTTTCTTTTAATGGGAAGATATGGTATGAAGCGATACTTAGTCTGGTAATCATCTCACAAATTTAATGAAATCGCAAACTTAAATGAGTATAAAACATTATTCTTCAATATGTATCACTCTGAAAACCTAAGATATTAGCGCCGCATAGTTGTTCTTGAACCATTATTGACTCTGTGGTCAATAATACATTGGTTAATTTATCATATCTGTATTTTTTTGTTTGATGTTCATCAGACGATCTAAATGGAACATGTTCCTGAAAGACTAAAACAAACCCTCCCCCCTAAAACATTAGAAATTTTCCTTAAAAAAATAGGAAATTGGCAATAAAGAAATCAGGGTATGAGCAATAAAAATATACATAAAATTTCCACAAATAATGCGAAATTCCCATAACCGATTAGGAATTTATAACAAAACAAATATAAATAAATTAGCTCTTTTGAAAGTAAAATTTTCAATTATAAAATATGAATTTTCCATAAAGATCAAAATGTACCACGGAAAATAAAATTTCAAAGATCCACAAATAAATCAATATTATCAATAAAGCAGTGCAAATTTATTTTTGTTTTGTTGAAAATTCCTAATTACTAATGGAAACTTTGCATTATTTGTGTAAATTTTATAATTATTTATTGCTCATATAGAGCGTATATGATGACTTTTTTATTGGCAATTTCCTAATTTTATATGGAAAATTTTTAATTCTTCATGGAAATTTTATATTGCTGCCGTTCCTAAAAATGGAAAATCTCAATTTGTTACCCCCTTTTCTTTCAAAGAGGCGTATCACACCTTTCTACTCGTACTAGAAAAGTTTTAAATCCGAAAAGCAAGATTGAATGATAATACCAATAATAAGAAGTAAGCTTCACGCTGCAATAAAAGTATTGACTGAGATTTTCAATGCGGAATGCAATTTCCAAGTGGCGTAGCGATTGTTATACGTATACAGCTTTGAAGGAAAAGTAGACACTATATAGGTAGAACGAAACGACTTGTGATAAGCATCTTTTTCAACTTCTCTGATCAATTGACAGCAGCAGCGGGCAGCTCGATTGGTGCACCGAACGGAACTCTGCGAAACGAGCACGTAATTCAATATTCTACTTGTGATACAATTGAACCGAAACTGAATTTTTGTGTCATCAACATCATCATTGTCGGCGTGGTTGTCTCCTTCATCCGTCTGGCTGGGTCAGTCCCACTGCATGTTTTATGAAACGATCGATTTTCCATCCGATGAGATCGAATGGTTTTTCTTTTCGACGAAAGGAAGGGTGGGATGTCACTCCATCCTCCGTGGGAGGAAGAAAGTTATGCAGAGACGATAAACTCGGTAAGAGATAATTATCGGGAAGACAGATGCTACTTTAGTAATTCAGCAGCGTTCAGAATGACATTTTATTGGTGGTACTGATCACAGAAAGCAGATTGAAACAAAAGTATGGAATGCA
This sequence comes from Armigeres subalbatus, assembly GCF_024139115.2. Lineage (NCBI taxonomy): Eukaryota > Metazoa > Arthropoda > Insecta > Diptera > Culicidae > Armigeres > Armigeres subalbatus. The sequence continues at coordinate 260,219,881 of NC_085141.1, read as the reverse complement.
TAAAGTGTTTGATCAGTCATTATGCGAATCATAAAAATTGTTTCCGGAGATTGATAGATAGATCATTCCGAGATATTGTTGGAAACCTAATTACACAACCGTAGAAGATCAAATCATGATACATTTTACTATATTAACTTAGTAGATTGAGAGTTCAGGGGCAGCGGTTGTTCTCAAAATATCCAGACCGAAATGCCGAAACCTTGCAAATAGTTTAACATAAGCAGCCGAACTCTAAATCTATTTAATATTTATTTAATCAGACTAAGGCCGAAGTGGCCTGTGCGGTATATAAGAGTCTTCTCCATTCGGCTCGGTCCATGGCTACACGTCGCCAACCACGCAGTCTACGGAGGGTCCGCAAGTCATCTTCCACCTGATCGATCCACCTTGCCCACTGTGCACCTTGTCTTCTTGTTTCCGTGGGATCGTTGTCGAGAACCATTTTCACCGGATTACTGTCTGATATTCTGGCTACGTGCCCGGCCCACCGCAGTCTTCTGATTTTCGCGGTGTGAACGATGGATGGTTCTCCCAACAGCTGATGCAACTCGTGGTTCATTCGCCTCCTCCACGTACCGTCCGCCATCTGCACCCCACCATAGATGGTACGCAACACTTTCCTATCAAAAACTCCCAGTGCGCGTTGTTCCTCCACGAGCATCGTCCAGGTCTCGTATCGGTAGAGCATTACCGGTCTTATAAGCGTTTTATAGATAGTCAGTTTGGTACGGCGGCGAACTCTATTCGATCGGAGCGTCTTGCGGAGTCCAAAGTACGTACGATTTCCAGCCACTATGCGCCTCCGAATTTCTCTGCTGGTATCGTTATCGGCGGTCACCAGTGAGCCCAAGTACACGAATTCTTCAACCACCTCGATTTCGTCACCACCGATAAAAACTCGTGGTGGGTGGCTTACATTGACCTCTCTTGAGCCTCTTCCTATCATGTACTTCGTCTTCGACGTGTTGATGACTAGTCCAATCCGTTTAGCTTCGCTTTTCAGTCTGATGTAGGCTTCCTCCTTCGTCTCAAAATTACGTGCCATGATATCAATGTCGTCGGCGAAACCAAATAACTGGACGGATTTCGTGAAAATCGTACCACTCGTTTCAATCCCTGCCCTTCGTATTACTCCCTCCAAAGCGATGTTGAATAGCAGACACGAAAGACCATCACCTTGCCGTAACCCTCTACGGGTTTCGAAGGGACTCGAGAATGCCCCTGAAACTCGAACTACGCACATCACCCGATCCATCGTCGCCTTGATCAACCGTATCAGTTTATCCGGAAATCCGTTTTCGTGCATTAGCTGCCATAGCTGGTCCCGATCGATTGTATCATATGCGGCTTTGAAGTCGATAAATAGATGATGTGTGGGCACGTTGTATTCGCGACATTTCTGCAATACCTGACGTATGGCGAATACCTGGTTTGTTGTAGAGCGTTCACCCATAAATCCCGCCTGGTACTGCCCCACGAACTCTCTTGCAATTGGTGTTAGTCGACGGCATAAAATTTGGGAGAGTACCTTGTAGGCGGCGTTCAGCAATGTGATTGCGCGGTAGTTGCTACAATCCAGCTTATCGCCCTTTTGTAGATGGGACACACGACACCTTCCATCCACTCCTGCGGCAGAACCTCATCCTCCCAAACCTTGGTAATCACCCAGTGCAGCGCTCTAGCCAGTGCCTCACCACCGTGTTTAAACAGCTCTCCTGGTAGTTGGTCAACTCCAGGGGCTTTGTTGTTTTTCAGCCGGCCGATCTCCTCCTGGATTTCTTGGAGATTCGGAGCCGGAAGTCGCATGTCCTGCGCGCGTGCTCCTAGGTTCATTACCATACCGCCACCGTTGTCTGCCATATCGCCATTCAGGTGCTCTTCGTAGTGCTGCCGCCACCTTTGGATCACCTCACACTCGTTTGTAAGAAGGTTCCCGTTTATGTCCTTACACATATCGGGCTGTGGCACGTGGCCCTTACGTGAACGGTTCAACTTCTCATAGAACTTTCGTGCGTTATTAGCGCGGTACAGTTCCTCCGTCTCTTCACGGTCTCGATCTTCTTGCTGGGGCTTTTTCCTCCGGAAAATCGAGTTTTGTCTGTTCCGCGCCCGTTTGTATCATGCCTCGTTCGCCCTCGTGCGGTGTTGCAGTAATCTCGCCCATGCTGCATTCTTCTCCTCAACTAACTGCTCACATTCTCCGTCATACCAGTCGTTTCTCTGATCCGGAGCCACCGTGCCTAGTGCAGCGGTTGCGGTGCTTCCAATGGCGGATAGCATATCTCTCCAGCCATCTTCAAGAGATGCTGCGCCTAGCTGCTCTTCCGTTGGGAGTGCCACTTACAGGTGCTGCGCGTATTCTTGGGCTAGTCTACCGTCTTGTAGCCGCCCAATGTTTAGCCGCGGCGGACGACTCCTACGCGTGTTGATCACCGTCGAGAGTTTTGAGCGCAGACATACTGCAACGAGGTAGTGGTCGGATTCAATATTCGCACTGCGGTAAGTGCGTACGTTCGTGATGTCGGAGAAGAATTTACCGTCGATTAGAACGTGGTCGATTTGGTTTTCCGTTACTTGATTAGGTGATTTCCACGTGGCCTTGTGGATATTCTTGCGGGGGAAGAAAGTGCTTCGGACTACCATTCCGCGGGAGGCTGCAAAGTTTATGCATCGTTGGCCGTTGTCGTTCGATACGGTATGCAGACTATCCAGTCCGATGACCGGTCTATACATTTCCTCCCTTCCTACCTGAGCGTTCATGTCACCGATGACGATTTTGACGTCCCGCAGTGGGCATCCATCGTATGTCTGCTTCAGCTGCGCATAGAACGCTTCTTTCTCGTCGTCGGATCTCCCTTCGTGTGGGCAGTGCACGTTGATGATGCTCTGGTTGAAGAAACGGCCTTTTATCCTCAGCTTGCACATCCTTGCGTTGATTGGATGCCATCCAATCACGCGTTGGCGCATCTTTCCCAGCACTATGAAACCGGTTCCCAGCTTGTTGGTGGTGCCAGAGCTTTGGTAGAAGGTAGCCGCTCAATGCCCGCTTTACCACACTTTCTGTCCTGTCCAGCAGATTTCCTGCAGCTCTACGACATCGAAGTTGCGGGGATGTAATTCATCGTAGATTATCCTGTCGCAACCTGCGAAGCCTAGCGACTTGCAGTTCCATGTTCCAAGCTTCCAATCGTGATCCTTTATTCGTCGCCTAGGTCGTTGCCGATTGCATTGAGTCGTATTATCTTCTATGTCGTTCGTAATGGTTGGTTTTAAATGCGGCTTATTGGGCCTGCGGAAACCTCCTGTCTCGTCGGAGGGCCGTCGTGTCAGGGCTGTTTACCGTCCCACCTAACACCTGGACTTGGGCTTGTGCGCTTTGAGCGGCACACGGTCGCTTTGGCGGAGCCTACTTGCGGATACATGTAGCTTTTTATAGAGGTATAACAAGGCCCACTGTCAAACCCCACCACATCCTAGGCAGGCGCCACAACTCGCAGATGGCCTGGGGAGGGATCGTCAAGCCCTTGGACATAGTCCCTGCTGTAATTTGATGTCAAAATCAAAATATGTTTTTTGGCCGAGAATGTCATTTGATCGAATAGTTCCTTTGGCTGAAAAATCGGTTGGCCGAATAGCGTAATAGCCGAATATGCTCTTTGGTCGAAATGGACATTCGGTGGAAAGTGTCGTTCGGCTGAATTGGTCATTTTGGATATTTAAAAAAAAATTAACGGGAGAATCTTTTGTGCTTCGCCTAAAAAAATGAACTTTCTTAGAATTTTTTTCAAGTTTTTCCAGAATATTCATTTGGATTTTTTTCAGATTTTCAACAAGAGCTACTTTTAAGGTTCCCCCAAACACACGCGACGCGACAGTCGCGACGCGATTCTATCGCTTGGCGACTGCGATTCTGTCGTCGCTGGTATGGAAGGATAAATGGAACATTGCCTGCAGCGACCCAGCGATAGAATCGCGGTGACTAGTTGACGCCGTCTTCTTCTTCTTCTTATTGGCATTACATCCCCACACTGCGACAGAGCCGCCTCGCAGCTTAGTGTTCATTAAGCACTTCCACAGTTATTAACTGAGAGGTTTCTAAGCCAAGTTACCATTTTTGCATTCGTATATCATGAGGCTAACACGATGATACTTTTATGCCCTTGGAAGTGGAGACAATTTCCAATCCGAAAATTGCCTAGACCGGCACCGGGAATCGAACCCAGCCACCCTCAGCATGGTCTTGCTTTGTAGCCGCGCGTCTTACCGCACGGCTAAGGAGGGCCCCATAGTTGTCGCCGTCGCAGCGATGAAATCGCTTAGGTCTGGGGGAGCCTTTAAGTTTCCAGAACTCTTTAGAATTACCAAAAGGAGCCCTTATTGGATTTACCAAGGAAAACTGTTTGGAATTTACGTGAGAATCTCTTCACAGTTTTCATGGGAAGTTGTTCCAAATTTCTACGAGAAAATATTCGGAATATCCACAGAAAGTTCTTATTGAGTTTCTGTTGAGTATTCTTTGAAATTTACACAGAAAATTGTGACTTGTGAATGGGACGCTTTAACGTTGACGTTGATCTAGATTATTCAGGACGGCTAGTTTTTTTTAATCCTTAATAAGAGTGATTTTTTCACAGGGAGAAGTTCATCAGTAGACGGCTTGTTTGGCATAGCCAACTTTAAAACAACGGAAAAATGCTCGAAATATTTGAGGTTTTTTTTATTTTTTCAGAAAATTCTTTCTATTTTCTACAAGAAATTTTTGGGAAGAAATTCCATTGATCGAAAGCGACAGGCGGCCGAATTGGTAACTTATCCGAAAAAGCCGTTTGCTGGTCATCTGGCCGAAACGATCGTTGGCCAAAAAATGCCGTTTAACTGAAATGGTTTTTTGACAGAATGGTCCATTTGGCCAAATATCAATGACTCTGAACCAGTAATGTGATCAAAAATGGTCACTCGTTTGGTTAAATAGACTTTTTGTCAATTGACCATTTAACAAAATTTCGTAGCCTCTCTATTTTTGAGTCGATACTGGCCCTTAGGCCAAAAGACATCTAGCCAAGTACCATTTAACAAAACTAAACGTTTAACGGAAACTATTATCTGGTCAAAACTGGTTTGACCGAAAATGTAGTTTGGCTGAAAGCAAAAACAAAAATTGGCCGGACTTGTAAAAAGTTATTTGCCCTAACAGGTCATTTAGCTGAAATGACGTTCGACTGAAAAAGTCGTTCGACCGAATATGGATTATTCGACCAAAAGTGCCAGAATTGTCATTAGCATTAGCATTGAGCAATTCGCACAAATTCGTAGGTGGTACAAGCCAAGACTATTGTATGAGAGTAGCATCACTTTCATCCGTTACCACAGATATTGATTTGGGACTAACCACTATCTCTTATATGGAAGCAATGCACTCTCCAATAGTCGAGATCTGTCCTGGCCACGTCCTTGCGAATGCTGAGGAAGGGGAAGGATGGTTAGTTGGACACCTACTTAAGAAAGATGCAGAGAACTCTACGACCTCTCATAGGTGCCACGGGAGGTTTTTTTGGAATTGTTATTGTGGAAGGTTATAACAGTAGGAATCGTTTTGGTAGAACGTGAAACACAGAAAGAACTAGAATAGAAATACAAAGAAGGAAATGGACGAGCCTGGAATTGAACCCACGACCTCCTGCTTATAAGGCAGAAGCGGTAGCCACTAGACCACCGAGCTCGTCCAAAAGTGCCAGAATAGTCATTTGGCAGAAAAAGCCGTTTGGCCCAAGAATGCCCTTTCTGCAATCTTACTTACTAACTTACTTACCACCGTCGGGGGTGACAATGGGTCAAATGGGGGTGAGAATGGGTCACTGTTTCAACCACATATAATGCTGGTAGAATAGATTTAATGTATCTGAGAGCAAGACAACTGAATTATAAGAGACCTTTCTGAAAGATTTGGTTATCCGACCTCCATATTGTCGGTGAGGGCTCTGACCCATTCTCACCCCCTAGACCCATTGTCACCCCCGATGACGGTACTTACTTCTTTGAAAAGTGTCGTTTGGCTCAATTGATCATTTTCCAAAAAGACGATCAGCCGAATAGGTCATTTGACGGAAAATTCCATTTGTCCGGAAGGGTTGTATTGCAGAAAAGACATTTTTGTTCCAAATGACCATTACTACCAAACAGCATTTTCGGTTAAACGATTTTTTCGGCCAAATTAACATTTCGACTGAATGTCCATTATGGCTGTATGTCGCTTTCGGTCATACATTATTTTTGGTCAAACCATTTTCGACCTGATAACAGTTTTGAATAAACTTCAATTCGGCTTAATGGGATTTGGGTAGATGACTTTTGACTTAAAGGCCAGTATTGACTTAAAAAGTAGAGGTTACGAAATTTCGTTCAAAGGTCGTTTGATAAAAAAGCCTTTTCAACATAAATGTCATTAGGCCAAACCGATAGATATTTTTGACTAAATTAATTTTTAAATTTTGTCCAACATTTCGTTGCTCTTTGTTAAGTATGATGGGTGTTCAACAACTGCAAATTTCCCGTTCACTGGGTATGTTCAAATATTACGTAACGCGAAAAACGTTGTTTTTGAGAACCCCCCACCCGCTCGTAATAATCTGTAACAATTCCCAGAACTACCCCCACCCCTATGCGTAACGCGTAACAAACATTTTATTGAAAAGAAAACTGATTCTTGGTAGGATTTAAAACACGTTACAATAAATTATTATGCATTAGTATATTTTATGCTATTTATGCTATTTTAAAGAAAATAAACATTTTTCAACATTTTTAATTTTTTTTCTCTATGCAATTAATTTGTTACGCGTAACAATATTCCGAAGGACACCCACCCCCCATATTTTGCATAACCCCCCACCCCCTATTGCGTTACGTTATATTTGAACAGACCCTTATTTTGCCGTATAACCTGTAGGCCCAAACGATATTTTTGGCCAAATGACCCATTCTGTCAAACGACCATCAAACGGCCAAACAGCATTTTCGGGCTGACCTGTTAGAGCAAACAACTTTTTCGGCCAATTTACCAGTTCGGCCGTATGTCGCTTTCGGCCAATGGAATTTCCCAAGAATTTCTTTTGGACAATACACTAGTCGTTCAATAACTGCAACATGTTTCCGTTTCAGTTAGCGAATGCCATTCGATAACAGCGACGCATTCTTGTCGTCAAACAATTGTCAAGCGACGTCCGACGCAATAGAAGTGCACCTGATTGTGCAGTGCAATGCAGATCATAGACTTTGACATCGTTTTGAAATTCAGCTGTCCGATAACTGCAAACTGATGTAACTATTGAATTGCAGTTAAAAGCATTGCAGTTAAATGACTTTTGGTTATCGAACGTCTACTGTACAAACAATTTTCTGTTGAAATCCAAAGATTTTTTTTTATTGAAATCTACATTTTGAACAATCCTCCGTGGAAATTCTTGAGAAGTTTACTTACGGAGAATTTCTCGTGAAAATTCCAGAAAATTTTCCTAGAAAACTCCTTAGAGCCTCTCGCGATTTTTTTTAAGAATTTACTGTTTTATCGTTAGCCATGCCAAACTAGCCGTCCTAATTATTCAAGACTGAAAAAGTCAACCTGAAAATAACCATTCTACCAGCCACACTCGCCTCCCATTTCCATCCCATCAAAAACAAAGCAATGAAAATGTATTTGATTTGTTATTTATTTTTGTGATTTTTTCAGCAGTGAGCACGCATGTTAGCAAAAAGAAGCGACAAGATTGGTGCTGTATTTCTCTGTTTTGCGATGAGATGAATATATGTTCAGTGAGATGGAAAACGGAACAGTTCCCCTATATTAGATTTGTTCGATTTGCGAATATCGAATGCGAGAGTTGTTTTTTGAGGTAACTCGGACTCCTCGATCGTATGGGGCATTATAGACTACCAAAAATATTGTATATACCCAAGCAACACAATTTGTTCCAACTCAGTATTAGCGATACAATTATGACTGCTTCACAAGCCTTAGTTTCGTTCCCAGTCTCTTATATACGACTTGTTTACAACGAAAAAAGCGCAAGAGGTGGAGTCAATATATAACATTTCTCAGGTTTCATATGAAATGATTTTGAATCTCAATTATAACTGAATCATAATACTCATGAAAACCGAGCTGCCATTTTATTCCGGTTAGATGTTTTGCTCAATTTATTTTGAAAATGTATACTGTAGAAGACATGATGCAAGTAATGAAAATAAAATGCCAAATTTACGATTGTTCTTCACACCACAAACATATATTGCAATTCCACAAGCGGTTCAGAATTTATGGTGAAACACACTCATGTAGCTTTAATTTTTCGGTGCGCCCTGAGAAACTAATCATATTATCGATTAGTTTGTGGAGAAAACATTGCATATGTATCATACGCTTCAAGCGCCAACAAAGGGCATCACTGATTTTCATAATTCAGATCGCCATCTTCATCGTACACTGACGGTTGAATATTTTGTTACCTTCAGAAAAAAAAACTTTTATCGGGAAAAATATACAATGCTGTATAAATAGATTAAGTTATTTAGATACTATCAAGGATACAATGGTTATTCGTATTTGAAATTATGGTTATACGTGGTTAATAGATCCGTATGTCGGGCTAACAGAGTGTACTCAAATCAATGCATTTGTTGTGGATCTTGTTTCAGGCCTGTCGAAACGCAAAAAATAGTCCAACGGAATCCGCAACATATGGTAAAAGATTGTCAAATTATAAAAAATTATCTTACCGAACCACCAAATAAACTGGAAAACCAATATCGGACAATATCGGAAATTTAAAACAGGGGAACTGTTCCCATTTCCATTACTCCATCATCGCTTCTTTTTACTAACATACTAGTTCACTGTTGGAAAATAAAATTAAACAAGTCAAACTGCTTTTATTTCTCCTATTATAAAAGGGAATATTGGAGCTATACGAGATCAAGAATATGAACCCCTCGAGTTACCCAATAATTTTCAAACTCAAAATATTTATCTATGGATATAAAAAATCAATGCATCTGAATCGGTAATACAAGTTAATTATTAAATACTGATACAGAAGTTATAGAATTCCGGTTCAAAAGAAGTTTGGTTCGATGAAATGAAAATGTGGACCCGATTTATCCAATTTAAATTCCTCCGCAGAGCTGATGCCTTATCATTTTTTTATCTTTCAAGGGCATAGGATTTGTTTTTATCGGAAAATGTTTCTCAAAGATAATAAATCCTATGTTTTCTATGTGCTTGAACGAGAGATATGATTGAAAGGAACATTCTAATTAATTATTTAGAAAGCGAAATCTATTTTTTGCCCGGCACTGTACATAGATCTGTCAAAAATATCGCATGCAACAAGAAATAATAAAACTGTTCCGAAAACTAATATACAACACAAATGTAACCACATGAAACTGTAAACATTAATAATAAATGCTGTTTGTTATAACGCCGTCGTAAATCGGTATGCAAAAAAACCATACAGTTATAAACAACTCTTCCAAGTTGCAACTAAAAACAATATAACTTTCAAACTAAAATTGTGATTTTACGATTTATTTGCTCTCGCTGTGTGGTGATGGACATTATTCATATTATTGCCAACAAATTTTTAAAGGTAAGAAAAATATGTTTTACAAAATCATTGACTATTCGTACCAAAAATGCGGAATCCGTGTTCTGAAGGCCTATTTTTGAACACCAAGCAGAAGGTTATAAAGAGGTCTCGATCTAACGCAATTATATCAAACATTCTGTTGCTGTTTTATTTAAGTCATACATAAGATGCAAATGAAAAACTTTCAGAAATATGACTTTCCAAAACCCAAAACATGTAGAACTTTAGTATAACTGAATCTAAACTCAAAGTTACAGTTGAAACAAGTATATAATTCATGTACAACATTTCTGTTTATTTTTTTATTGGGAGTAAGTTGCAGGTGCTACTTGGGTAGTTAGACAAACTTGGAAAGAACGCTCAAGTCCACCGTACATCATATTTCAAAATTAAGCTAAAATGAACTACATTTCGAATTGAGTCATATTTAGACCAAATGTTCATAAAATATCTGATAATTCGGCACTAACATTTCGAAAGAGCAAAACTGCTTTTGTAAACAAGATCTTTTTACATCGCTGCGCGCAGGTGGATTAATTCGAACCCACCCACGCAATTCAACACCACTGATTACATGGATTGCGTGGGTGGCCACAAATTAGCCCACCAGTGACGTAAGAAGGGGTCTCCAGTAGCCTTGCGAGCAAATGCGTAGGATTGTCAATCCGGAGATGGCGAGTTCGATTCGTGGTCCTGTCTAGGATGTTTTCGGGTGGGACATATTCTCGACTCCCTGGGCATAGTCTATCCATTGTACTTGCCACACAAGATCCAAGTTGAAAAGCAGGCCAAGTTCCAGTTGGAATATAGAGCCATTGAAAAAGAAGAAAAAGACGTGAGAAGGGCTTGTTTACAAAAGCAGTTTCGCCCTTTTGAAATGTTGGTGCCGAATTACTGATTTTCTATCACTCCCAAATACGATTTTGTGGCTTATTCGGTAATCAAACTTGTGAAACATCGGAAAACTTCTTTATCTAAATTGGCTGCAATTTGGTCGCGAATATTATCGTTAGTCTATGATAAAATCGCTTAGAATCATTGGGGCTTAACTATATTGATCGGTTTCTCTTATTCGATTTTTTGTTTTGTTAATAACTCAATTGTTTCAAAGGCTACAATCGTGATGGTTGATTCTGGTGCAAGATGCAATCAACCTTTATCACACATAACAATAAAATATTCAGCATACTACCGCAATTCGCCACATAAATAAAAAGATAACATCGACGAAGAGAAATCGATCAATGCAGTTACGCCCATATGATAATAAGCATGAGAACTTTATTGTTGCAATGGTAACCCAAATCAAGATAACAAAACGTAGTAGAATTAAATGGAATTGTACTAAACTCGTCTTATGACAGGTGAACCCAAATCCTTCAATTTCATGGACGCTATTCCATTCGAGTCACACAAATTATTCATTGGTCTCAGAAATTTGAACCAAATTCAACAATAAACTTTCAAATCTCAATTCAACAATAAACTCTCGAATCTACAAATATTTTGTTCACGTGCCTTAGTTACTCTCTATGAGCCGTAATTGAGCATCAATTTATTAGATTTGAATTCAATTGCACCGAACCGGCCACGCCGCAATAAAACTGAGATCCATTAACAAATCACGGCTTTCGGGGTTTAGTCGCAACAATAACAAATTAGTAGATGTTGTGTATTCTACTCAGCGAGTGTCGATTTTATAGCACAGTCGAACTTTTTCCTCACTTTCAGTTCGACCAACCCCAGAGCCCGTTCGTCATTACGTATTCAAATTGACTAATCAACTGAATGTAAATTGCACTGCTAAGACAATACGGTCCGTGCAGATGCCGCTCAACATCACACAAACACATCGATCGAAGTTGGAAATGACCATTCAATAAACAAAATCTCACTTCCAATCAAGTCGTATAAGGCTCATTATCATCTTCATTACCGTTAAAAATCACCATCACTTCGGCTGGGTCTGTGTCTTAGCGATCAGACGTTTCTTTCTATTGCAAAGCCATTCCTCATAAATCGATAAAATATTTAAATAAACCTTTCGTCGTGTGAGCTGCAGCCCAGTTTCACCGGGCTGAACCTTGGCCTTAGTCCATATATTCGGCGCGCATCTCACACCATCCTTATCCGAATTACACTCCAAACTCGAACCAGAGCATGGAAGTTGGTTCGTAATTAAATTTCTCCGCTTTTATGATCCCAAAATTAGCCTTCTCTCTAGCTAAATGAAATAAAAACACAAAACACAAAAGCGGAGCTTCTTCTTTTGCAAAGCCTGGCGGCCGATGGTAACCGTAGTTCTTAAGAAAGTAAACATTTGTGCCTTCTTGGCTTCCAAAACAGATTCCTTGCAGCGTGGAGAGTCCGCTGCTGCTATCAGGTATCCTCGGAGAGCCTGAAAACTGAAATAGTTTCTCTTTTCCATTGGTTCTGTCCCAGGCCGGCTAGGCTACCTGAGGGTATCCTTTCGCCGTTGTTTGTCGTTGCATCTGTTAGCTATTCTACATGCAGCGAAGCGGGCAGGCAAGGATGGACGAACCCGATGACGACGGACGAAGGACCGTGTGAAGGGGACTTGACGAGAGAGGACCCTCGCAGTCGCAGCGAAAAGGACCTGACGAGGGACCGAAAACCGAAGCAAAATGCATGGTCACAGGGTTGGTGGGAATATTCGACCTATTCGGTGCGGTGGAAAGAGAGGAGGAGGCTGTACGGGTAGGACGACGAAGATAATGAAGCAAGAGATGGAAAATTATGAGGGTTTACCATGCAATCAACCGAGTGCACTTGGCCCTGCGGGTGAATTTATCCCAACAAGAGACGTCCCGCCAGAGCGAGAGAGTGAATTGGATTTGAGGGAGAGGAAGAGTTGGACTGGGAGTGTTCATCCAACTTCCCCTCCAACGAATGAGCCGATGAAGAGGATCGGAGAGTAATTCATTCGATTCGCGCTCTTCGGGTGCATTCGTGCTCTCTCGGGTTTCCCCCACCAGTGCTATTCATCGCTGGCCCTTGCACAAAATAGTGGTTATCCAAATTTTTCTATCTTGCTGCCAAAATCAGAGAACCAAACTTCAGTTACAACTTCGACCCTCCTCGGAATAGGACGCAAAAATACAATCGTCCGAGACTTGTGCAGTTTGAATGACCGATTTATAACACCCCCATCTCTTGAAACTGCTTATAAGAGAGTGAGTGAGGGAGAGACACAGTTTCCAAAATATTCAAATACTAGTGTTTCGCATTGAAACTGGTGCGACGGAAAGTGGTTTATCTCGTGGAGGATTGTTAAGTTTCTGGAAACGGCTACAACGATTTCTTGCCGCTATAACAAATGAGTGTGATATGTTTCGGTGTGTTACGCAAGCGATAAGAAAAGATGCTGTCTGCCGAGAAGTGATGAGAAGATGAAATGAAAAACGTGTGACTTTGAAGCGATCAAACACAGAAGAGCGAACCAGAGTGTGGGAAGCAATTATCACGGCGGATGAAAAGTGCGCGAATCGGAATGATCGAAATTATAATCCAATGAAATAATTGGCACAAAAATGAATTTAGAGTCAACGACTAGAAGTGATTGTTAAAGTGATTTGGGGGAGATAATTAGTTCGTGTTTGGTCCCAAACAGCCAAAATTAGTGTCTTCATGTGTTTAAACTGCGTGTGGGTTACCCAGCTCCTTCCTACGTATTGATTCCTGTTTACCGAAGAAATGATCTACTCAACGATGGATTTTCTGAAAAGTTTGCTATTCCTCACTTTGGTGGCATCTATTGCCGCCCGCTCTACACTGATGAGTCGAATGGACATCGCACCGAAGGGATGCAAATGGCAGCGGGTGTTCGACGAGAATGCAGAAGACGAAAATACCGTGACGACTGTCCTTTCCTGTAAGCTGAAAACAATCGGCGGCACTGACACCCTGATGCGTAATTTGAGCTCCTACCAAATCGAGCGCATCAATTCGCTCAAGCTCGAGTGCAGTGATATTTTGTTTTTCGAGAGCTCTCTTGAAGCCAATCAACATTCGGGTGCATTCCTTGGTTCCCTGAAACGCCTACGCGACCTCAAGATCGAATACTGTAAAATAAAGTACGTGCCTTCGATGGTCCTATCAACTCTGAGGGACCTCCGCTCGCTTTCGCTAAGGACTCACAACACCGATTGGTCCGCAATGAATTTGGAGTTTCACCCGGAAAGTTTCCGTGGGCTTACTGAGCTCAAACGACTCGATCTGGCCGATAATAACATTTGGAGCTTGCCAACGGACGTATTTTGTCCACTGTTTTCCTTGCGGCAGCTGAATCTGACTAAAAATCGACTCACTGACATTTCCCAGCTTGGATTCTCCGACTGGGGGAATGGACCAACCGCACCCGGCAAAGCCTGCAACACCGGTTTGGAAGTTCTCGATCTCTCTTACAACGATATTTTAACACTGCCTGATAATGGCTTATCATCATTGCGATCGCTCAACATTTTACTGCTCCAGGACAATCTCATGAACTCTTTGGCTGATCGCTCTTTTGTCGGCCTCGGTTCACTGAAAGTCCTAAACATGTCAAGCAACAAACTGGTTGCTCTTCCTCCGGAGCTGTTCCAATCTCCTCGTGAGCTCCGTCAGATTTACCTGCAGAATAATTCACTCTCAGTCCTGGCTCCTGGCTTGTTGGAAGGCCTTGATCGGCTCGAAATCCTGGATCTGTCCCGCAATGAACTCACATCCGAATGGATCAACCGGGATACTTTTGCCGGCCTCAAACGTCTTGTAGTGCTGGACATCAGCTTCAATAGCCTCACAAAAATCGACCGACACGTATTCCGTGAGCTCTACAGCCTCCAGGTGCTGAACCTTGAGTCCAATCTGATTGAAACCATTGCCGACAATGCATTCAGTGATCTGAAAAATCTCGTCGCACTTACCCTATCGAACAACAAGCTGAAACGAATCGATCAGCACCACTTCAGCGAGTTGTACGTCCTCAACCAGCTCTACATAGAATCCAACGTCATCGAGTCGATGCATCCCCGAGCCTTGGAAAATCTTACCAACCTTAATGACCTCAACTTGAATGACAACCGTTTGACGGAAATTCCGGAAGGGCTCGGCAAACTGCGCTTCCTGAAATCGCTCGATTTCGGTAAAAATCGAATCGTCACCGTCTACAACGCATCCTTCGAGGGTCTGGAACAATTGCTCGGCCTCCGGCTGGTGGAAAATCGAATTACGAACATTTCCCGGGACGCATTCGTTACCCTTTCGTCGCTGCACGTGCTCAATTTGGCTTCGAATCAGATTCGTCACATCGATCAATCGGCGTTCAGCTCAAATCCGACGATTAGAGCGATTCGGTTGGATAACAACGAGCTGGAGGACATCAGCGGGGTGTTTACATCGCTGCCGGCGCTCGTCTTTCTGAATGTGTCGGATAATCAGATTCGGAACTTTGATTACAGTCATCTGCCGCCGTCGCTGGAGTGGTTGGATATGCATCAGAACAATATCACCGAGCTGGGAAATTATTACGACTTGAACAATCTGCAAATCAAGATGTTGGACGTTTCGTTCAACCGGCTGGTGTCGGTGGATAACAAAAACATTCCGGATAGCATTGAGACGCTGTTTTTGAATAACAATATTTTGGAGGAAGTCGCAGCGGGTACGTTTCTGAATAAGAAGAACCTTGAAAAGGTGGTGCTGTATGGTAATTATATTAAGAAGTTGGAGATTGGAGCGTTGGCGTTGACTCGAGTTGGAGACGACAGAGACATGCCACAGTTCTACATTGGCGACAATCCGATTCATTGCGACTGCACGATGGAGTGGCTGCAGGGTATCAATAAGCTGTCCCATAAGCGGCAGCATGCCCGGGTGATGGATTTGGACACGGTGATGTGTACCATGGAGCATGAACGGGGGGCGTCGATCCGTCCGTTGATGGATTTGAACACACACGATTTCCTGTGCCAGTATGAAACGCATTGCTTCGCTACGTGCCATTGTTGTGATTTTGATGCTTGTGATTGTAAGATGACTTGCCCGGATCGGTGTAGTTGCTACCATGACCATACCTGGAAGACAAACATTGTCGATTGCGGCAATGCTGACTATACTGAGGTTCCCGAGCATATTCCGATGGATGCCACCACCATCTATCTGGACGGTAATGATTTGAAACAGCTGGGAAGTCATCAGTTTATCGGGAAGAAGAAATTGGAAGTGCTTTATCTGAACAATAGTAACATCGCTAATGTGCATAATAGGACATTTAATGGGATTCCAAGTTTAAGAGTGTTGCACCTGGAGAACAATTACATTGAAGAACTGCGTGGTTTTGAGTTTGATCAATTGACCAATTTGAATGAACTGTATTTGGACCATAACAAAATTGGCTACGTTGGTGACAAAGCTTTCGAGAATCTGAAGTTTTTGGAAGTGATCAATCTGAGTGACAATAAAATAAGTGGATTTTCGCCTTGGCAAGCATTGACTGCGGCGTCAGAGACGGGGTCGTTGCGGCAGGTTTCTCTGGAAGGGAATAGGTGGAAATGTGATTGCGAATCGTTGCACAAACTGCAAAGGTGGATCAGAGACGTTAGCGGTGATTTCGACATTGATCGAATGATTTGTTCGGACAATCGAGTGGTTGGCGATGTTATTAGTTCCTGTGAAAGTCGGATGGAGTTTGACAACGAAGTGGCCCCACCAGCGGTGCATCGTACGGTGCTGATGGGGCACGGACTGATTGGAGGTGGGTACGTTCCACTCTTGGCCGCAATAATTGTGGCAATTATCGGGACGGCACTGATAGTGGCACTGGCTTGTGTCTTCCGGCAAGATGTGCGGCTGTGGGCGCATGCCAAGTATGGTGTGCGATTAGTGAAGGATCCAATTATAATGGCCAGCAACCAGCAGGACAGCGACAAACTTTACGATAGCTACGTTGTGTACAGCATTCACGATAACGAGTTCGTTGGAAGACTATTGGGAGCGGAGTTGCAGCACTACGGTTATTCGATTTGTCTACATCATCGGGATGTTCATTCGAATACGTTCCTCTCGGATTCACTGCAGAATGCAGCGGATGCTTCGAAGAAGGTTATCTTAGTGGTGTCGATGAACTTTTTGCAAAACGAGTGGTCTCAGCCCCAGTTTCGTGTTGCTCTGCAATCGGTGATTGAAAACATTCGGCCAGCTTACCGGAGACACAAGATTGTGGTCGTGCTGACTGCACCCGTGGAACTGGTGGCCATGGATCCCATCATGAATCTTCTGATACGAACGTGCACCGTTGCATGCTGGGGTGAACGTAAATTCTGGGACAAGCTTCGGTACGCCCTACCGGACGTCAACAAGGATCGAACGCTGAAAAAGTTGGGCGACATTACGCGGAGCCCCAACCTTCGGTACACTCCGGCTCCGACTGCTTTGGATCAGTGGTGCAAAATCAGTCATCCGGGAGTGGCCATGCCGGTAGCCGTACCTCAGAGTACACCTTCACAGAGTACCTGCAACACGGAGGACGAGTCCTCCTCGGCTTCGTCGCAGCATTACGAGGCTCCGCAGTCCCACTACAACATGAGCCGCTCCAGTGCCTCGCTTGGTCACGTGTACTCCACGATACCGGAGACGCCCCAGATGGGACGCAACGGAAGAGCTTATTTCGTGTAAGATATGCCTGTGAACCACTAGACTAAACTGCTACTTTGTTTTGTAGTTGTATACAATTATGTTAGCTTAACTCTCAGTTACTCTGTGTGAAATGTGTATATTTGTACAGTAAACAAACCAACAAATCTCATAGTCATGTTATGGATCGAGTCAATTCAGTTCGTTTTCATAAAAATGTTACAGGAACGTTACATTGATTACACAAATAAGGCAAGGATTTTACGCTTGCTGCATTTCTTATTTGCCAAATATAATTAACGGTGTATTATGATTCGCTCAAAGATACTATTATATAGGATTGAAATCGGAATCGAAAAATGTCATACGCTAGAAACTATTTTAACCCCCATTTTCGGAACGAGTGTACTTCAGAAACGAAGAGAATGCCCAAGAAGAGAACAATTATGACTTAATAAACGTGATACTAGTTTTTATAAATTACTATTATTAACTGAACGAAATAAATTGACTATTAATCTTAAGTGTATTCAATGCCAGATAACAAAGCTACATAAATAAATTTCATATATTTAAACAAAAATCGGCCTGCATAGCCGAACTACTACTTGATAATAATTTCGGCGAGTCTCCATGGGAAAATTAAATATGTTACAGAAAGGAAAAGGAGACGCGACAGAGTTATTAGTTACCGCCATTAGATGTATATTGAGAATACAAAAAAGCAACTACACACTGCAAGCCCTAGAGCTCCATACAAAAATTTGTATATTTGATTATAGGATAATAATTTATTTCTAACGGAAGAAAAAGAACGAAATACAACTCTCAATTGATGAAAACAAACTCAGATCGTTTTGCTCCATTTCTTCAACACAACCTCACAGTCCCTCGAAGAAAAGAATTCCTCGGCCAGGGTTGACTGATCGTGACTTCAATTCCATCTTTTGTTATAAATAGATACCTCTTTCGCTGGTGTCCGCCCTCTGCCGTCATAAATGCCGTGCGCGACGGAATCAGGTTGAATCCACCGCGGCCGCCGCCTGCTGGTGCGCTGCCCTTCTACCGGCAGACCTTCGTCTACGATTCCGCTCCGCGAGTTGCTCACCTCATCAAATAGAAATCACTGTCGGACGGTGCGTGGAGAGAGCAGCATTAGCCGCGTGATGTAGCGCATATACATGAGAACCCGTCGGTCGCAGGTCGTAAATTATATTCGGGCGTTTTCGGCGCAACCCTGTTTGTTTGCCCGCGCGTTCACAGTGGTGGGTTTTCGGGTGCGATTCGAACTAATCTAAGCCGTTCTATGAACTTTGTGCTTCCAATGGGCCCATTTTCAAAATGAGTCGAGGTTTGACGAACAAAATCAACGTTGATTTTGTTCATCAAACCTCGACTCATTTTGAAAAAAAAAGTTCATAGAATTGTTTAAATAAAATGGATGTGAGAAAAGGTAAGTTTGATATTAAAAGGCAATGCATCTAATTATTATAAAATTAGAAAAAGTGCGACTAAGTACTGAATTTGGCGTTAGGCGATTTTAAAAAAAATCCTCCAAAACATTTTAAGGTAGTTATACAACAAAGCCACAAATCGGCCATCTTGGAAACCACGTGCTTTTTCTAGTGATTTTTCAAGAGCATGAATTGAGAGAACAACAACGCCCATGGGGATCACAACATCTGTAGATCGTTTGATTACTCATGCTAAGCAATCGACTTCAATTTCAGCATTGTACAAACAATATTACGCTGGTTTTGAACTTTTGATAATATGAGTAGAAAACCGTGTGGTGAATTTGAAATTCACCACATGGCTTGATTGTATAATCACCTTAAAAGTAAATAATCTTGTAAATTTTTATGCACATTAAACGTATTTTTGGTTTGTTGTTTTAAAACAACATTGCGCATTCAAGGGTTAATAAAATAGAAAAGATCAAATCAGCTTTGACTAGAATCGGCAGTGATTTTTCTTCCAACCCGTATTTTTTTTATAATCCTTGTATCTGATTATCGAAGATTTTATTTGGACTTTGGAGGGTAACGAGCAAAATATTGTGCCAACCAAATCCCAACTGGAATCCAGAAATGCTCTACTTATTCATATAGGTTACCAAGAAGAGCTCGTCTGGTAGTGACCCCGTCCCAAATACCAGGAAGATCAATCGAAATGTAACCATGATATTATTACCTATGGTTGCTGGAATTAGTTCGGTTTTCCAGCCGATTTCGACACCTATATGGAGAGATCCCCCACTGATGCGGTACATTTGGAAAGCCTGTCCGACCAGTGCCGGACACATAAGTCATTTAACGAAAAACTCTCTAATTATCCGGGTTATATTATACACAAAATATGATCATTGATGATTCATACAAACTATATTTGATCATTTGAACACGTTTTTGGACGAAGTATTTTTAAGATGAATTTTGATGAAAATTTTCACCGTCCAGAAAAGTGTCCCCGAGTACCGGACACTATTGCATCATGTTCAAATATGTCCATGTTCCTATTACATGAGTAAAGACATCATTTAGACTAGTAATATTTTTCACTTGCTTCAAGTTGTAGATATTAACACGTGTTAGTAGGGCTTAGCTGGAGAGTCAACTCTATTTCTTACATTCTGCTTAAAATTCCCTCCAATTCAATGGCATCTTCAATTTTTGTTTCTGTTTATTTCTGTGGCTTTCTGATACATCAGCAAGTAAAAACAATTGAATTGAAGTAAGTTTAGCAAAACAGGTGCAAAGAATGGCTATTTGTTTACATGAAAAAACTCACTGTCCGGACCCGGGGGACAGCTACCGGATACGGAAATTGATTTTGCACCATAGATACATTATATATTTAACAAATCATGATCGCTATTTGAAATATGACTAATATTGACCATCTCGACATAATCAGAATGCATTCCATTGATTTTAATATTGTTGATTCAAACCTTCTAAAATAAGGCGAAACATGGAAATTTTTGACATTTTTGCTCAGTTTCAAATTTTGTACAAAGTTTACAACATGAGGATCTGATATTCCATGCAGGTAATGGACTTTTCAATAGCTTTCTTTTGTATTACATAAGTTGATGGAGGGATCTCTGCAAGTGCCGTTTTCAGAAGTGTCCGGTATTGGGAGGTGTCCGGCGCTGGGGATCTCCCCCTACTGTAATACATACATCCTCTCGGTAATTAGGCTGCCAAGGATGTCAAACGCAAGCCGGTCCTTCACAAACGGTGAACAATCTAGAACGAATACTGAGTTTTACCCGAATCCATTCGAGACTCAGGCAGTTTTCAAAGTTTAATCCGTGATCGTGATCCTCTACCAAAGGGTAAGACGGCACTGGCGAAAACGCCCCCTATGATGTCTAGAAAACTATAACTAACATCAGTTGGTATGTACTTTGAAATATTTGTAAGACTGTCATACTATATGAATGTCAAGTAGGGTGGATAAAGTTTTTTGCTCCCAAAAGCTTCTGTAAAAATTTCAGCCAGATCCGGCAAGTCTAAGTTGATGCTCAACGAGCATGAAGTTTATATGGAAAAAATCGACTACATATATGGGAAAATGCATACTTCCCACTTTTTTACCTCTAGGCGGCACTGTGGTCATTCAATCTCGCTCATTAGTGACATTTACAATCTTTATCTTATTACAAAGAGGCTCCCAAAATCCGCGAGTGATTTTATCAAAAAATGAAAAAGTTATAGAATGTAGAGTAAATGTTGGTTTTTCAGCTGGGGAAAACGCGCCATCCAGCTATTCTACATGCAGAATCGATCGGATTGATTTGCTTCCATTTACTTGGTTTGTTCGATACTTGATTCGGTCTCATCTAACAGAAAAGTCGAAAACCTCTACATTATACAGCTACGTAGTTCAACGTCACCTTTGCGTACAACCTGATTGGGCTGCACCTTTGAGTTTTTCATCTAGGTATAACTTTTTAGTTTTTTGACAAAATCACTCGAAGTTTTCAGGAGCCTCTTCGTAATAAAGTAAAGATAGTAAATGTCACTAATGAGCGGGATTGAATGACCACAGTGCCGCCTAGAGATAAAAAAGTGGAAAGTATGCATTTTCCCATATATTTAGTCGATTTTCCCATATAAACTCCATGCTTGTTGAGCATCCACTTAGACTTGGCGGATCTGGCTTATTTTTTTACAGTAGCTTCTGAGAGTAAAAAAACTTTATTTTCAGGGGATATACGTCTCGAAAAAAATATTTTGATATTTTTCATATAAGAGTGGTCCACCCTAATGTCGAGTTATTTTGAAAATTATGAAAATAACCGAAAGATAAAAAAAATTACAGATTTTATGTAGCTTTCAGTGTTTGTTTGCGCGACGCTGGTATAAGGGAAGAAAGGCCAATATGCCCTAGCTAAGCATAGACTGTTTTTATACCTTAGCCATTTGCGTAATAAGGGGAGGGGGTAGGGGGGCTTAGTTCTCCCTAGACAAAAATTGGCCCCCCTAGGATTTGAAAAGTTTTCAACATAAAGTAAATGAATTACTGAAAAAGTTTGAAGACAAATCCCATATTCATAATGAAATGGGTGGAAGACAAATGAACTTGTTTCTCTCATCTGAGAAAGATTCCTGTGTGGCAGTGAAATTGCACTTGGTTTGATTATGAAAGGCAATATCTAATTGATTTGAAAGCATCAAAGTAAGCTTGATATAAACAACAACGGAGACCCACAAAAATGACAATCAAAGCAATCAAGGTACTTTGACAGCTAACAAAGACATGTGCGGTCAACCATCACGGCTGGAGTGACAGTTTTCCAGCAGACTTCCGTTTGCTAGTTGCATGATAACATTCACAATTCCTATCTGCATCCAAGAAGGATTATCATCAGAATCCGAGAAGAATTCTCATTGGAATCTCAAAAAAATTCCTTCAGATACATCGAGGTATTTCATTCGGAGTCAAGAAGAATTAATACTGGAATTCTCTCGGTATTTTCGAGGGATACCGATGGGAATTTGTGGGGGATACTCTTCATAATCCATGGAGGATTTGCTTCAGAGTTTCTCGTTAGTTTGCTTCGGAATTCATGCGGGGTCATTCGAAGATTTGTTTCGGAATTGTTCGGAGGTTTGCTTTGAAATTTGTTGATGATTTGTTTCAGAATACTTTGAATATTTAATTCGGAGTATCTCGACGTTTTGCCTTGGAATCCCTCAATGAGTTGCTTCGGAATCCCTTGACGATCGGAATCTTTCTGACGATTTGCTTCGAAATCCCTTGAGGAACTCGACGACTTGCTTCGGCACACATCGATGGCTTTGGAATTCCTCGACGATTTACTTCGAAATTATTCGACGATTTGCTTCGGATCCCTCGAAGATTAGCTTCGGAATTCCTCAACAAGTTGCTTCAACATCCCTCGAGGATTCTTTAAGGATTCTTTACGGAATCCTCGGAAGATTGATTCAGAGTCTTTCGACGATTTGCTCAACAGATTGCTTTAAAATCTTCCGACGATTTGCTTCTACATCCCTGGAACATTTCCTACGAAATCCCAGAACATTCACGTTGGAATTCCCGGAATATTGCCGTCGGATCGTCTGGAGGATCCCGTCGGATTTTCTGGAGGATTCTATTCGGAATTTCTAGAAGATTCTCATTGGAATCCCTGGAACATTCTTTCGGAATCACTAAAGCATTGTCATCGAAATCCTTGGAGGATTTTCGTCATAATCACTGCAGGAATGTTGCATTATTATTCATACTGTGGGATACAACAGAAAGGACCTGCTTGAGAAAAGATTGATCCGCAATTGCCTTAGGTGGTGGGACCGTATCTATCACATTACCCCTAAATTAGCTTAATGAGGTGGCAAAATGTTCGATTATTTTTGAAAAGAAGCTCAAAATAAATAAAATAGATGAATGGGCTATAGCCATCCCCCCCTAAGCTTTGGGGCTCGTTACGATACATTTTTAAGTATGCAATACAATTGCAAATTGATGGATATGTCTAGGGATCCTATATTAAGAGATGTGCAAATACTTTTCCAGACGATTTAGCAACGCTGTTACTTTCGTAAACAAACAAACAGACCTTAACGATGGCATGCGATCAAGTGACATATTCGATACCTTCAAACTGTACACTTATATGATGGTGAACAAACAAGAAAAGCCGTTGAAAATTCGATGAAATTTTGAATTTATTTTTTAGGTCTATGAAATGTGGTAAAGCTTCAAACGAGACACTTATCTAAAGACAAACTGTATACGAGAATCTGCATCAAGGTATTTCAGTAATGATAGCAACTGATCAACTTCAAAGTTGAAATTTATTGACCTTACCACGTCAACCAATGCACCAAGTTACCGATAGCCCAGGAATTAATATATCTTGTTCCGAATATGTCCGGCGTTTTCTTGATATGACTTGGTCCAATCACTATTCCTACCTTCTACCAAAGTTGAATTTCATTTAAAGGCCTTTCAAACCACCACCGACCAAGTCACCAAAGATATTTAAGTACAAGATAGTCCACTCTTCAATATCCCATACCACCATTTGGCGAACAGACTGTTCCGACAGCAGCGCCAACTTGTGATTCAAAGTCGAACATTTTTTGGAAAAATGATCAAGTGTGCTCTGCTTTTTCATTATTTCAGTATTGAAACGTCACTGATATCAAATGTTTTTATTACTGCAGTGAGTTGGCGAGGAATCCTCTTTCAGCTAAAGCTAGCTGAAGTATCAATACAAAAAGTAATCTTTTCGCACCATCAACACCGATTTACATAGGAAATATCAGTATCAAAACATTGTTTTATTTTTTTCTCAATTTAATCTATTTTCATACAACATTTTCAGAATCATGGAGAAGCTGGCTTAAGATGTCTCTCTTTCTGCACCATTGATATGGCTTGTGGATACACCTAAATGATTTCTCGTTTCATCCGATGAGCACCCGATGAACGAAAATTCACCACCATGTTTAAGGCTACCTGACATCTCGGGAAAATTTTCCGCTGAATTTTGGTCCCCGTGCATTTTAAATGGAGCCAGGATTTTGATTTCTGGCCCCATTTGAAATGCACGGGGACCAAAATCCGGCGGAAAATTTTCCCGAGATG
The DNA here is from genome assembly GCF_024139115.2 of Armigeres subalbatus. Taxonomy (NCBI): domain Eukaryota; kingdom Metazoa; phylum Arthropoda; class Insecta; order Diptera; family Culicidae; genus Armigeres; species Armigeres subalbatus. Next base: position 260,195,480 of record NC_085141.1, on the reverse strand, counting down.
TGAAGCTACCTTTGAAGGTAAATTAATCCTTTTTTAATCAATAAATAAAACTACTAAATACTTTGTTGATTAGCAATTAAAAGAAATATTCTTGAATTTGTTTTTCTTTTCGGGTTTCCATTGCTGTGGCTTCCAACCAATATTCGCAACCCGATGGCCAAATGGGTTCTAGAGAAGATACGATGTGTAGGTATGCGCTCAAAGTATCTTATGCTGCACCCAGAAGAACTTCTCCATCGGAGTGAAAATTCAATTATAATTGTAATTTAATTGAGTACGATATCCTGTTGGTTTACACTTTATGTCAGGGCAAGGAAGCGATTAGGAAAATAATTATACATTTTGAGCAGCATGGGAATATCCGAAAGAATTTGAGTAGTAATTAGATATGATGGTTCACCGGAACATTAATTTGACATTTCGATTTCTTTTGTATTTACTCGACGCGGTTTGGTATGCGCCGCGCCGCAGGGAGTGAGATCTGAGCGTGGACGCGCGTCGAAGCGTTCAAAGCGAAAAAATAGTTCGACCGCCATCCGTGAAAGCGCTGAGATCGCTGTTCGCCCGTTTTTCGCGAGAGTGGGCTATATTGTTAATATATAATATTTGAAGTCACTATAGATTTGGTTTTTTCTTCATTAATAATGACGATTCATGGTCTAATTATGATTCCGAAGCAATGCACTTCAAAGTAGGGTTCTTCTTGATGCGACTACGTCCGATAGTGACCCATCCACTGACTGGCAACTTAAGCGATGGAGGTTAATTGCCTTAGCTTGATCCACTAATGCATGAATTCACAATAAGTATAAGTTTAGATTTTTTTTGACGGCGACACACGCACTATTGGATCTAGTTTTTTTATTTGCGTAGGTTTAGTTAATCTTTCACCAAATCGTCAAAATTTTTAGAATTTTTTTTTTAATTATCCTTACTTCCTTTTTATTGGAATATATGCAACTTAAGGAATTCATAAAGCAAACATTTAGCAAATGCACCACGCAAAAAAAGTTCAAAAATTTTAAAAATATTCCATGCATAAAAGTAAGGAGCGCTCAATAACGGATTCGCCAAGGGCGCTGGGAGTCCACGCTACAGCTCTGCCAACAGTGCATTATCACTAAAATAAAAGTGCAATACAAATGAACAAAGTACCATGCATAAACTAGACTACTTCAACTTGCCAATGTTAAACAAATTGTTTATTCGACAAAACTTTTCGTAAAATCTTTTTTATTACAATCGCAATAACTTTCAATCCGCAACAATGGCAATTTCAATTGGCTCAGATTCTGACAGCTCTCAATGCTCGATTGGCTCAAGATGGCCGCTTTCGCACGTCTCTGAATGTAGGATCACTAGATATGTGCATGTTTTTGTTGTCAAGTACACTGAGGCAAATGCACTTAAGAATTTCAATCAAACCCCCTTATGGAAATTCGCCACAAGGAATCGGTATGAATTACAAAAGGTTGTCTTATGAAAAATGATTTTCATTTTTTTAAATCAAAGTGCGGCAGACTTGTTTCGAACCATGGACGTCGGTGTTAGGAGGCCGGTATGTAGACCACAAACCCATCGACGCATGGATGGTTGGCAGTGTTGGTGGAAAAATTAGTCGAAGAATCGTAAGGCGCTAATTATGAATTTCGAATTTTCAAAAGGTCAGTCCACAGAGTGTAGATCGATACTTATTCGGCAACGATATTTTTGTTTCTCTATGGATCATCTGTCAATCATGCTTTACTAGAAAGAGAGAAAAGGCAATCCGATCATTTTAATGCACCCGTCACAATCAGTGGGGCCATGGGGGTTTCGGACATAAAGCCCCCCCCCCCCCCAGAGACAAAATTTTTTAGAACCAATTTTTTTTCGAACCCTTTCAAATTATAAAAATGTTCAGGATACCCCACCCCCAGACCGATTTTCACAATATATATCCGACTGGTCACAATATATATCTTTATGACACGGGGAAGGGCCGTTTGGTCCAATACCTTTCGGCCGAAAGCCATTTGGGCGAATGTCACCAGGCCTAAAGTTGTTTGGCCGAACAGACCATTACGCCGAAAGTCTTTTGACCGAAAGGTTCATTTGGCTGAAAGGGTCGTTTGGCCGAAAGGGTCATTTAGCCGAAAGGGTCGTTTGGCCGAAAAGGTCTTTTGGCCGAAAGTGTCGTTTGACCGAAAGGGTCATTTGGTCGAAAAGGTCATTTAGCGGAAAAGGTCATTAGCTGAAAGAGTATTTGGTCAAAATGGTCATTAGGCCGAAATGGTCATTTGGCCGAAAGGAGAGACGTCGCACTACTCACTTCGTGCTTCTCAATTTTTACAGCGAGAAGTGAGAAATGAAGAGTTAGAAGTAAGACGTCTCTCGTATCACTCCTATTCGGCCAAACGACCCTTTCGGCGAAATGGCCCTTTCGGCAAAATGACCTTCCGGCCAAATGACTCTTTCGGCCAAATGACCCTTTCGGCCAAATGACTCCTTCGGCCAACCACACGCACACGTAACATCTTCCTAAAAGCACCTTGTTTCTATTCAGTTTCATGAAAGGCATTAGAAAAACATCAAAGCACGAAAAAGTTGCATCAAAATGCTAAAAACGTTCAAATTGTGATCAATGTTTCATTAAAATTGCAATTCAGTACGTGTTTGACATTTGGAAACAAACAAGCAAAGAATATTGCACTTCATGTTGCAAACACGAAACAAAATCATTAAGTTGCGTATTTTCTACCATGCAAATTGTTAGTTTAAAATGAATTGCAGATAAGTTGAGTGCGTCTTCATGTTTAATTTAGCATCGTTCAACGTTTTGACAACTCACTTTTTTTTCCTGTGGTGGTGCAATCAAGTAACAAGAAACCCGAGTACAAAACTTCATAATCGTATGGTTTTATGGTGAGTCAACATGCAGTCCCTTCGAAGTGTTGAATGGTGCTGTGGTAGAGTGGAGGACTATCAATCACAAGATCCATAAATCGAACCCAGTTTTATATTTTTATTTTATTTTTTTCCGCTGTAGTATTTTGCAACATTATTGCAATTTTACTGCAATCGAAGGATGTTTCCGTAGGCTCCACCTCTTGCGCTTTTTAGATTGCAAGAGAGTTATATTTGATGGCACATACGCAAAAATTGTTTCTTTCCGAATAGTTGCTGCAACACAGTGAAATGTTCAGTAGAGAAACAATTTGTGCTGCTTGGGAAATGACCTTTTTGGAAAAATGACCTTTTCGATCAAATAACCCAAATGACCGTTTCGGCCAACCGTTCGGCCAAATGACCTGTTGCGGCCAGCAGCAAGCCACCAGAGTGCTTTATTCTAGCACCACACCAGCGCATACCTCATGCTGCCAGCCGTACATCAAAACAACACCCAAAATTCATTAAATATTTACTCCTTTTCGTGCATACCTTGCTCCACATCTGAAGCATCATAAAACATACCTGAAACAACAACAAAACATAGTATTAAACAACAATTAAACACAATAATTGTGATACACTTACCAGTCGATAATTCCAGATTATGCGCATTTGTCCATTTGTTTATTTACATTCATTGTTATTGACACTTCTAGAACAGAGCTTCCCAAACCTTTGGGTATGCGACCCACCTAGCAAAATTCTATATGTCTCGCGACCCACCTATGAAAAAATGCATTTTACCAAGTAGTATTAAGCATAAATTGAATCAGAATATCATCTGTTACCTTACATGTACAAATGCAAAAAATTACGAACATGGTATTGTATGTCAAAATGTTAGCGTTTTTATTTTACTTCAGTAAGTGCACAGCTTTTAGGCATAAATGTTTAAATAAAATAGCGTGGTGATGGATATTTAAAATAAAATGCGGTTTGAACTTGAAATAATGTTCCCTAGACTTCTTGCTACCCTCATTCGCCTGGGCCTTCTTTTCGGCCCTTGACGTCTTTGGTTTCCTCTTGTTCTTGACCAGGGTCCAGGAGGCGTCATCCCCCTCTATTTCCCTGGGCTGGTGCGGCTGAGAGCTCTCAGCCTGCCGTAACCCCTTACCACCGTCTTTCCTGGGTGGACGGACCTTTCCAGGTCTTTCTTCCCCCGGTTTTGGAGGTACCTGGCCGGGGTTCAGCTTCCCAGCCTCACTACCCTTGTTCGGGTAGTAACCCTCCGCGTTTTGAAGCGGCCCCCAGGGAGCTCATCTCCCGGAGACAGTCTCCCCCGTTTTTGTGTCTGCTCCGTTGGAGCAGTCACCCCGACGTACCCGCAAATACCTCAGTCTGGGTAGACTTTGGTACCACCGTCTTTGTTGGCACGCCTTCGGTCGATTCGACCTTGCCTGAGTCCGCGAATCCTTGGGCCTCAGTCTGGGTAGACCTCGACTCCACCGATTTCACGGGTTTATACTTGGCCATCCCGACCGCCCTCTCCAGCTTGGCGTCCAGCATCGACTTTCGAAGTTTCTGCAAGCTCCTCTTGAGGTCCTTACTGATATTATGCTTCGATGACGCAAAGTCGATGATGGCGTCCAGCTGTTCCGTCGCCACCTCGAAGGCCGAAAGCCCATCGCGTGTGCGGTTCATCGCCTCCACAAGCCATGGGCCGTCAATAACCTCTACCAGCGTTTTTTTAGCCGAGAGAAAGGTTGAATGACCCACGCTGGCGCTGCGCACTGAGTTGCCGACTATTGACTCTGGCCTTCTAGGCGGAGATCTGAACAACCCACCTCTTGCGAAGGGGTTGTCGCCTACACTACTACCACTATTTGAAGAATTGACTTGGTTTTCCATTTTGGTCCCACGAGTTGCTCGGGAAAAGAGGTCCACCACGCCAGAGCCCAGCATGACGCGGTAAGGGATAATTACTGAGGAGGGTGTCCAGGTACCCCACAGACTCCGTTAAAGGCCTAGCTTATTATTTCACCCCCCTGGCCATGCATCCCCTCGAGTCGCTTGACGCCTTGGGATTAGGGGTTAGGGACGATGGTCCTGGTCTAACTCGCAGTGGCCATGGGGAGGGGTCGTCAAGCCCTTGGACAAAGTCCCTGCTGCCCTACTGCGAGTTATTGGTACAACCTAAATGCATAGTAATCGAATGCCAAGCAGATCCTAAGCCTGCAGTTTTTCGTCGTCAAGTCTGCCCTGGATGCTTCGAAACAAGAAGGTCGACAATTTTTTCAAGAAATACTTGGTGTGGCAGGCGACCTGTGGGCAATTTCCGCTAGCCGTACATAACGATTGGTGCTAGCAACGGTCAAATATATAAAAAGAATGCCTTCAGAATCGTTTTCCTCAGGTCCAACGAAGGTGAATTCTTTTCTCCGGATCTAGAATTGTTCCTTGGATTGGTACAAATCCATCGATCTTGTTTTTGTGCCGATAAATCCGCCAAACTAGCCAGAACTTTGGCAAAAAAAATGTTCTGAAGTTCTTCAAATACGATAAGGATTTGAAGAAAAAGTGGATGAAAGTGTGTGTTTATTTGTTTGTTCGCGATACGTTTTTAAAAAAGAACGAACAATCGACTCGTCTGCTCAAGTGAAGAAATACGAATGAATTTATTGCCAAATTAATTATTATAGGACCTAGTTGGGGGAAACCGTTTACGTCTGTAACTCGTATTCAGACAAAAAAAAATTCGGAAGTGTATGATTTTTATTGTTTACTTGATAAACTACATATGTACACGCACTTTAAAGAGCAATTTTGCAGTACTGCTTGCAGTTTTCGAGCTGAAAGTGTCCCACAATGCTGAGTTTCGCCAAAAACTATTGATCTGTATCGAAGAAAATGAAAGGTTCGGTGCCAATTTGCTAGAAACAGTTTTTTGTTGTTTTCTCGGAATTGTGTAAAATGAATATAGATATACAGTTTCTCAAACAAATGATTCATTTATTGCTTGACAATTTTAAAAATATTCGACTTGAAATGAATTTTATATTTTTTTCTGTCGATTTTTTTTCGAGTACTATCTTTAAGTACACGACCGTAATCAGGCATTCTCATGCATTATGTGGGTATCTGAGAATTCCGTGGATCACGGCCACTGCGCGGCCCAGAGTGGCGACGACCGGTAATCAGACGACCTACGAAATGACGACTACCCGCACAACCCGGCCAGCTAGCTGACCATAACCCCCACGGAACTCCGCACGTTCATAACGCGCTGCGTCGCTCGTTTGTGATGTTTTCTTTTAAAATTATCGAGATTTATTCCATTTACATCCATCCTCCGACCCGGCCAGCATCATCAGCAGCAGCCGCGTCGCCCCGTTCATATTCATAAACTTTCGGGCTTAATTTCTGCGTGATCTCGCGTTCTCGTTTTACAATGCTCCCTAAAGTGCCCTTTCATTCCGTGCGGGGTCTCGGGCGGCGGTGGTCCATAGGGGCTCCGTCTTTAATTTTAGCTGTCTCGCATTTTACCTTTGTGCAAGAAGCGTCTTGGTATTTTCTTGAGTTCATGTGATCAGCTCACTGGTGGAAGTCTCAAAGTAGTTCGTTCTGGTCAAGAGTGGATTGCTCGGCGGGCTGGAGTTTTGTTTCGATTTCAAGACCACACGGTCCTCCAGGCTGGCAGTGATTTCGGGTCGCTAACTAACAAGAGCGAACCACAACGGGTCATAATAATACGTAATGTGGTGGTGCCTGTTGTGCCGATGATCGCGGGCTGTGATTCTGTTTTTGTTTGCTCATGATGCCGTATCGAGATGCTCTTCTCGTTCCAGTCATTAGAAAACGATGCGCGAGCGGCTTTTGTAAACCTTCTTGGCTAGGCAACACTCTGTCATTATTTTCAATCACGGAATACGTTCTTAATTTTGTGTTGGATCTTATAATTCTATTTTATGGTTCTCATCTATTCGGTGAATCTGAGAGATGCTGAAAATTGCGCAGTTTGATTGCGGTTTTGTCAGAGAAATGTACATTTCTTTTAAACAAAGATGATTCCACATATATTCTGAAAAACAAAATGAAGTTTCAAATTAAGATGAAGTATGTCTTTAATTTGGTGACCCATTTCGCTAAAATGCTTTATAATAAGTTTTAAAAGAATCCGAAATTGAAGTAGAATCTTAAAACTTTAATAGGCACTTGACAATGAATTCCCTTCGGACTGTGCTTCAAAAACTGAAGGTTGATAAAGTTGCTATTTTAAAATCCTTCTATTTTATCCTATATTCCACGCAAAGATCATCATTTCAATCGCAACTTCTTTTTTTCCAAAACACACGCTTCAAAAAATTAAAATCATTACCAACGTCACGGTGCAAGCGCCATCACCGACATCGGCTGCTTCCAATCTTTCCATTATGATTATGATCTTGTTCACGATCGTGAAATTGATGTTTGCCAAGATGATCCCTAGGCTTAGCTCGTTGCGGATGCCATTAGACGATGGTTCCATAACCCTATGTCATGAGAAAGATCCAGCCAGTCTGTGAGATTATGCATCCGACTAGTTGAGTGACGACCAATCTAAGCACAGCCCTCTAATACGGCACGCAGTCGCACACACGAAAAGACTACATCATAAAATTGATAGTTTATTCGTCTGCCTCGCTCCACAACAAACAAAAGCGAGCTCATACCGAATTAGAGATGGATTAAACCCCAGACGTTGGACTCCTCCTGGAGAAGAGTCGCGCGATCTAAGGAGAAAGAAAACAATGTTACCGTTTCTGACAGTTCATAATTAATCCACGCGATGAATCCTCACAGACGGAGAATCTGTTGGCCATAAATTCAGGCGGGATGGCGAAAAAGCATCTAATCTTAAAACAAAACATCGGAGAGCACCGATCTAGTGATGGACGTGGTGTTCAGACTACATTCTTCACAAATTCGTTTCTCCCACCTTGCCCAACCGAGATTGAGACGGCGCTGCTGCTGGGCCCGTATGGATCACCACCGCGTCGTATGATCAATGTTCCCGCTGCGAGAAAACGACCGACATCGTCGTTCGTTGTACTCCCATCGGTAATGATGCGGCACATATTACGACTAGGGGAACATGGGCCAGAATGCACACGCGACTTAAAATGTGTTTCCGTACTGGGTTACAAAAGGGATACACGTCTCCTACAATACATTGGGTGAAGGATAAAGATTTATCCACATTTTTCAACTGATTCTGACCAAAAATATCTGTACCCGAGGGTTGCAGAATTTGCTCTCAATTAATGAAGTTTGCTAACGTTTACTCATCTTTCTTTTTTAAGCGCAAACGAAAGATAGGATTTGATATCATCGAGAAAGGAAAGATGATTAAACTCTTATAAAGGGGAAGGGCCGAACAGACCATTACACCAAAAGTTATTTGGCCGAAAGGGTCATTTGACCGAAAGAGCCATTTGGCCGAAAGGGTCATTTGGCCGAAAGGATCATTTGGTCGAAAGGATCATTTAGCCGAAAGGGTCATTTGGCCGAAAGGGTAGTTTGACCGAAAGGGTCATTTGGCCAAAAGGATCATTTGGCCGAATAAGAAATTCGGTCGAACACGTCATTTGAAAAGTGAGAGATTAGGAGTAAGAAGAGAGACGTCTCAATTTTCCTCACTTCTTACTGAAAAAAAAATGAGGAACGCGAAGTGAGTAGTGAGACGGCTCACTACTCACTTCGCGCTTCGCACTTTCTACAGCGAGAAATGAGACATGAAGAGTGAGAAGTGAGATGTCTCACTTCTCACTCGTCATTACTCACTTCTCAGTGTAAAAAAAGAGCGTGAAGAGAGTAGTGAGACGTCTCACTACTCACATTGCGCTTCTCACTTTTCAAAGCGAAAAGTGAGAAATGATGAGTGAGAAGTGACACATCTCACTTCTCACTCTTCATTTTTCTCTTTTCACTTCTCACTGTAAAAAGTGAGTAGTGTGAAGTGGGTAGTGAGACTCTCACTAATCATTTCGCGCTTCTCACTTTTCACAGTGAGAAGAGAAAAATGAAGAGTGAGACGTCTCTCTTCTCATTCCTAATTTCTCACTTTTCAAATGACCTATTCGGCTAAATGTCCTATTCGGCCAAATGACCCTTCCGGCCAAACGACCCTTTCGGCCAAATGACCCTTTCGGCCAAATGACCCTTCCGACCAAATGACCCTTCCGGCCAAATGACCCATTCGGCCAAATGACCCATTCGGCCCAATGAGCCTTTCGACCAAATGACCCTCTAGGCCAAATGACCCTTTGGGCCATTTCGGCCAGATGGGTTTCAGCTTAATGGTTTGTTCGGCCTTGTGGCATTCGGCCAAATGGCTTTCAAATACTATACATTAGGGGCCCCATACACGCTCCGACATGTTGTACAACTTTGACTCCACCCCCAGCAAATTTGGTTCGGTCGGAGTAAAGTCGAACCGTCTGTGGGTAAGTTGTACGACTGTTTGACAGTACAACTTGCCCACAAACGATCCGACTTTACTCCGACCGAACCAAATTTCCTGGGGTGGAGTCAAAGTTGTACAACATGTCGGAGCGTGTATGGGGCCCCTTACATAAAGCTACAATGACCGGCATAACAAAAAGCTCACTTGTCGTTTTTCATACAAAATAGTCAACTTTGGAGATCTAGATCTCGGTTGCGTGTGAACCAATTTTGGAGAAAATTTGCCCAGAGCTCAGATATAACACCTAAGTTTCGACCATTATGATTCACATGGAAAAAAATATTGCGGTAATACCAAAATGAATTTCTTGGCAAAAATGAATTTTATTAAATAACTCAGAGGAAATGGGGGAAATTTGAATGTAGTCAAATTTTCACCGATATGGGATGTACCGTTGAGTGTTCCAAATGAGTTCTGTAATGTAGTTTTAATACTCATGTAAGTGTTGCATTAGTCATTATAGCACTATTTTTAAAGTTTGTAAGAGTGAGATGTTTTATGACTTTAAATAAATATGAACTGTTAAACAACGTTAGTTTTTGTTCTGGTCCTGAATCTAATAAATTGATCAACTGTAAACTATCAATTCAGGCCTGCTGATATTGGGGCATATTATTCACGTACTCCCTTCACTAAATCTTCGGACGCGTCGATCTTGGATTTCCGAGAAGGCGAAGACACGCTGCGAAGGAAGAGAAAAAATCGAAAAATCAACACCGTAATGTGAACAGTGTGAACAGTATGCTCATAGACACGGACGCTAGTTTCTTGCTAGAATCTAGACTGTGCGAAGGAGATGTGGCAGTATAATATGAAATAATAAAAAAAAGTATAACTGGTATCAAACTCTGGGAAAACATTTTAACTCGTTGTTGTTGTTTATAATGGCGGTGATAAATTTTATTAACTCTACGCTGATTTGTTTTCAAAGGAAGAACGCACACTCTTGTTTGATTGCTGTTCTACACTTCACGCTTTTGCAAGCGAAAGCGAATAGATATATGACAAATAGATTCGTTGTATTTGAGCAGCAGTTCAACCTTAGTGGAGCAATTATTATTTAGTTTTTCGGTAGAATAAAATTAACGTTGATAAATTAATTGGCGAATATTCCTTTCCTATCGACAAAACCACCCCAAGTAACATCAAAACAGCTCTTTGGCATACGATGTTATTTATTGAGGTTTTATTACAGCAAGAGTCATGCTCTTCAGCTTAATAAAAGCATTTAACACGCATGCATTATGATCCAACTATTAGCTGTTGTCAAAGCATTTTCAAGCAGGTTATAAAATCCAAATACTAAATTATTTAAAATATGGATTTATTAGGGAACTCCATGCCTTGATTGAACCCATCAGAGTAATAACATTAAAGAGTCAACACCAACTCGTATATGATGCCACATAAGATGCTAAAGTGGAGGCGATATACGTACAAGTTGTATGGGGAAGTACGTATATCGCCTCCACTTTAGCATCTTATATGATATCCTATACGAGTTGGTGTTGACTCTTTAATGTGTAATAGTGAAATAGTAAAAGCTTTGAAAAACCCGCGCTCTTCAAGAATTAGTTGATGCATAATTACCTTTGCAAATGTTCCAGATCTTCCGGAGAGATACCGGGCCATCGAATAACGATGAAAATAGACAATATGTGGTTAATTTATTGATATTTTTTACCCGAATCTATGACAAAAGGTCGAAAATACAAAAGGTTGAAAAGACAAAAGGTCGAAAGGACAAAAGGTCGAAAAGACAAAACGTCGAAAGGGATAGAAGGTCGAAAGGACAAAAGGTCGAAAGGTACAAATGGTCAAAAAGGACAAAAGGACCAAGGGAAAAAAGGTCGAAAGGGACAAAAGGTCGAAAAGGACAAAAGGTCGATCAAGAACAACTTGATAACAAGTTGGGTGTATTCCAAAGGAATTCGTGAAATGCATTTAACTTCAAGCAGAAATAACACACTCATGTCATCAACCAAAGTTGAAGAATGAGCAATTTTCAAAGAAGGAGTAATTACTATGAAACAATATTATGAATATCTAGCGATAAAATAGATTGCTGATTCAGGAAATGAATAAAACTTGTATGGTGCGAGACAGAGTTTTCCTACACAGTTGGCAAAAAAACAACTAGGGGGAAAGACGGCTTTGGCAGGTTTTGTTCTATTATTGGCAGGGGAGTTTTTGTCGACCAAATTTTGTGAAATTTGGCCACAATATTCTTTGATATGCAAAGAATGTTTAGGCCAAATTTGAGCCTAGTCAGTCATAAAAAAACCTGCCAATAATAGAACAAAACCTGCCAAAGCCGTCATTCCCCCTATTTCATGTTTTACTTTTTTTACAATTTAATAAAATTCATTCAATGAGTGCTAATAATAGATGGATATCTAGTAATACACGCCGGTGTATTTGTTGCACGCGCGCTCAGGTGACTCCGGCGTGCGCCTTTTTGACAGATCTTAGTGACATTTAGAAAACTTAAACATCAACCTATTAGTTATAGACCAACATTTGAAAAGGGCGTAACAGCCTATATTTATTATTTTTGATTCTTAGTCTGCATATATAGATATATATGGGGACGAAGAATCAGAAGGAATAAAATTAGGCTTGTCAAATGTTGGTCTAGCGTTGTACTCATTGAATGAATTTTATTTAATTATTGAAAATGTGAAAAATAAAAGAACAGAGTTTTTGCTAACTGTGTAGAACAACTCTGGTGTGAGATTAATTCTCTCCGTTTCAGTTTCTTGTCTATTTCGGCATTTTATCCCTTTCGACCTTTTGTTCTTTTTGATCTTTTGTTTCTTTCGACCTTTTGTCCCGTTCGACGTTTTGTCCTTTCGACCTTTTGTCCCGTTAGGCGTTTTGTCATTTCGACCTTTTGTCCCTTTCGACCTTTTGCTCTTTTCGACCACTTGTCCCTTCGACCTTTTGTCTTTCGACGTTTTGTCTTTCGACCTTTTGTGCTTTCGACCTTTTGTCCCTAACCCTTTTGACCCCATATTGAGTAACGGTGATAAAACCAATCAAAGAAAATACTTGTCGTAAGACGAGTTTGTACAATCCCATTTAGTTCCACCACTTAATTGTACCTTGACAGATACGTATTTCGACCTCAACAGTAAGGTCGTCTTCAGTGTCTCGTACTTGACTCGACTCTGAAGAAGATGCATATTTGAAGTCGAGTCAAGTACAAGACACTGAAGACGACCTTACTGTTGAGGTCGAAATACGTATCTGTCAAGGTACAATTAAGTGGTGGAATTAAATGGGATTGTACAAACTCGTCTTACGACAAGTGAAGACATTCCACTAGAAAGCTCAAAATAATTTTCTTAGCAAAGAAAATAGACAATGGCTACATTAAACTGGGTTTATTGCCACAAAGGCTTGTGAGCATTTTCAAAATTATCCTTTCAAAACGCAAGAAATTATTAAAAACATTGATCTTAGAATCTTGGTCGCTTCTTGACCGATTCCTGGGAACCAGATGGGTTGCAAAAATGGGTTCGAAATAATATTCACAGAATTTCCTCGTGTAAATCTTTCTGAAATTGTTCGGAATTTCCATTAAAGATTTTCTCGAATTCCCATGGATATCATATGGATTCCTAAAGAAATCTTCGGAATTTTCACGAAAATGTGTCAATGCAACATTGTAATAGCCTATTCAGGGTTTTCAGAAATCGCTCTCAATAGATATCGAACAACGATAAAAGAGAGGCGAAAGCATCTTCAAATCATAACATGCTATAGACGAATCCAAGTATAAATAAGAAGGAGACACACGACAGAGTTAGCTTTGACAAATCCTTCAGCACAGCATAGGAAGATAATTTTAAAATGCATAATTCAAAATCTAGACAAAATGTGATTAAAATCTGATTGATGTATGATGCGGAAAAAGTTTAGAACTATATAATAGGTACAATTTAGGAAAATATACAAAAAAAAACAGATTAATCCTAGCGGTGATGATGCGTTTCTCGTTCATCAAAAAATGTTTCGCCAAAAGTTAGAGAGGACAAAACAGCTAATAATGGGGATAGATCTTATTATTTTCATCATATTTGTTAGCATGCATTTATTTCACAAGAATGAATCATTTAATGCAGCGGTTCTCAACCTGGGGTACATGTACCCCTGGGGGTACCTTCGCTGGCCTCAGGGGGTACCTCGGACGAGAATGCGTAATGGCGGATGTAGTACAATTCCAATTAAAACTTATTGATCAAGTTTTGATAATTATGCAATTTTTTATTTCAAAACTTTGTTTTGTACATAATATGCATGGCGATTACTGCCCTTCTACGCATAATTGTCCCATAACTTGATGAAAAATCTCAAACTCGAGTCAATTTGTTCCACTGAAAAAATGAAGTTGTTGTTTGATAATAATAGAGGCTGAAAAACGTTTAAATAGGTAGGGATTCGTTGTATGTCCTGGAAAAGTGTTGCCTACGCTTATAACATCCCAAAATTATTTGTTAAATTTCAAGATCGAATCGATTCTTAAATTGGTGGGACAAATAGACTCGAGTTAGGATTTTTTCATCAAAGGTAACATGGGACAATTATGCGTAGAACGGCAGATTAGTAAATCAAAGCCTATTGAATTCTGTCCTCTAAAACAAGCACAGTGTATGAGGGGCTGTGCGACAAAAGATCAAAAGGACAAAACGTTGAATGAACAAATTTAAAAAATCTTCAATGCAATCTACCTATTCGAAACAAAATTTGGAATAATATGTTAACAACAAAATTAAAGTCGGAGGTACGGAAACCTCCATTTTCAAGACATGAAGGCTTTTTTCCGAAAAGCTAATTTGCTTCGTTGAAAGAGAATTAAAAGCATCCTTCTACGCTTCTGGGAAGCCTCTATCCAAACAGCTCGAAGTCTTCTTTCAAATGGCTCGGAGGCCTCTTTTCAAGAGGTTGGGAAGCCTCCTTTCAAGAGGTTTGGTAACCTCCTTCAAGAGGTTCAAAAGCCTCCTATCAAGAAGGTCGTAAGCCTTCTCAAGAAGGTCGTAAGCCTTCTTTTCTTTCAAGAGGCTCACATGCCTTCTTTTAAATTGCTCGAAAGCCACCTTTCAAGATGCTTGAAACTTTCTTCGAGTGGCCCGAAAGCCGCTTTTTAAGAGGCGTGGAAGCCTACTTTCGAGAGGCTCGGCAGCTTCCTATCAAGATGCTCGAAGGCTTTCTTTAACCTTCCTAGTGCATTAAAAAAAAGTTACACATTGTGCATTAGCGGGTCAAAATGACCCCAAATTGAATTCGCTCCCAAAAGTTCATTTTCGAACCGATTCTCAATCTTTTGGAACCAAATTGAAGGTATGGATTCCACGGATGTCGTTACGGACAGATTTTTGCACTTTGGCCATTCTGGTTCCCAGGAATCGATGTTGAAGGAACATAGATTCTTAGGCCAATTTTGGCGTGATTTCTTGCCTCTCGAAGGGTGATTTTGGAAATGCTCATTAATTTGCGTAGCAATAATTTTATTAGAATGTAGCCATTGTTCATTTCCATGGATCAACACAATTCCTGGTTATTTCACGGTCCGGTGTCCCTCCGGAAGATCCGGAACATCCGTAGAAGAGGTCAATTCATTGAACTCATCCTAGAAGAGCGCGGTTTTTTCCAAAGCTTTTAACTATCAAACGCTGAGTAACAAATGATTGTGGTGACCCATTTTGATGGACCTGCGTGGCCACCGGAGGTCCTCCAGAGGATCCTGAACATTCGGTGAAGTGGTCAATTCATGGAACTCATCCTAGAAGAATGCAGTTTTCACAAAACTTTTGATTATCGTAGTTTGAGTAACAAATGATTGTGATTACTCATTTTGGTGGAACTGGGTGGCCACCGGAGTTTTCCGGAAGATCCGGAACATCCGTAAAAATGGTCAATTAATGAAACTTATCATATAAGAGCGCGGTTTTTTCCAAAGCTTTTCATTATCGAACTACGAGTAACAAATGATTGTGGTGACCCATTTGGATGGAGCTGTATGGACCTGTATGGACCTGTAAGGTCCTTCAGAAGATCCGGAACGTCCGTAAAAGTGGTCAATACATGAAATACATAATAGAAGAGCGCGGTTTTTTCAAAGCTTTTCCTTATAATACTTTGAGTAGCAAATGATTGTGGTGACCTATTTTGATGGATCTGGGTGGCCACCGGAGCTGCTCCAGAAGAACCGGAACGTCCGTAAAAGTGGTCAATTTATGAAACACATCATAGAAGAGCGCGGTTTTTTCCAAAGCTTTTCCTCATAGTACTTTGAGTAGCAAATGATTGTGGTGACCTATTTTGGTGGATCTGGGTGGCCACCGGAAGTGTTCCAGAAGATCCAGAACGTCCGTAAAAATGGTCAATTCATGAAACTTATCATAAAAGAGCACGGTTTTTTCTAAAGCTTTCCATTATCGAACTTTAAAAAAAATCTTTCTATTATCGAACTCTGAGCAAGATACGCAGGAATGTCGTGACCCGTTCTTATTTACCAAAGTGACTACCGGAGGTCTTACGGAATATACGGAACATCGGTTAAAGTGGTTAATTTATGTAATACATACTAGAAGATCCTATTTTTTTTAGTTTCCTTGTCGTACTCTGAACATGAAATTATTGCCGTGACCTTTTCTCACGGATGTGAGTAGCAACCAAAGGTCCTCCGGAATGTCCGTATCACACGTAAAAGAGATCAATTCATAAAACCCACCTTAGAAATGGCGTGTTTTCCATAGAAGATGCAGCACACTATTCTTCTAAACCTTTTTATTTTCCTAATTTTAGAAACAAATGATCGTAACCAATTCGCATGGATTGCCCACTGTATGTCTTCAGGTACATTCAGATCATCCGTAAAATCGGTCAATTCATGAAACTTGTCATAGTTTTCCTATTTTCGTATCCTGAGTAATGGATGATCGTTGTAACCTATTCTCAGGAACGTGTGTAGTCACGAATGAAACTCCAAAAGATCAAAAAATCTGTAATTATAGTCAATTCATAAAAATTAAGATGACACTATTTTTTTTTTTAAAGGACCATCACATTAACCCAGAAAATATTTTCAAGTATGGCATAATTTGCTTCCATGATCAATATTCATCATTCACCACGAATTGACCACTTTAACGGATGTTCCAAATCTTCCGGAAGACCTCGGTAGCCACCCAGGTCCTTCAAAAAGGGTCATCATAATCATTTATTACTCAGCGTTCGGTGATTCAGCTATTCCATGGTGAGTTTTATGAATTGACCACTTCTACGGATGTTCCAGATCTTCTGGAGGAACTCCGGTGGCCACCATAATCATTTGTTACTCAGTGTTCGATAATGAAAAGCTTTGGAAAACCGCACCCTTTTATGATAAGTTTTATGAATTGGCCATTTTTACGGACGTTCCGGATCTACTGGAGGACCTCCGGTGGCCACCCAGGTTCACCAAATTGGGTCACCACAATCATTTGTTACTCAAAGTACGATAATGAAAAGCTTTGGAAAAAACGCGCACTTCTAGGATGAATTCCATGAATCTATACCATTTCGTCGAAAGACATTTCGTCGAATGACATTTAGTCGAATGACATTTGGTCGAAAGGACATTACGTCGAATGGACGTTTGATCGAAAGGACATTTAGTCGAAAATGATTTTTTAACCCACTAGAGGGCTTTGGGACAGTTCGTCGAATGACATTTCGTCGAATGACGTTTAGTCGAATGACATTTAGTCGAAAGTACATTTGGTTGAATGGACATTTAGTCGAATGGACATTTAGTCGAATGGAAATTTAGTCAAATGGACATTTAGTCGAACGGGCATTTAGTCGAAAGGACATTTGGTCGGGGTTCAGCCAAACTGCACCAAGCGGCTTTTTGACTGATTTGTAATATTTTGTTCGCACAAAAAACACGGGAATCATTTCATATGAACTCATACGCGTATTTGATGTATGATATCCTCAGTTATGAGGTTGGGGGGCATTCGATACGATTTGCGATCAATTAAATCCGCTAAACGAAAGTTTTGGCAGAAAAATGGGTGATTTTTTGTTGGCGCTTGGTGTGTTTTGGCAGAACCCCGACCATTTAGTCGAATGAAAATTTAGTCGAATGTTGAAAGTGTGTAGTTGGTAATAGGTAATTAGTTAAATGGATAATTCGTCAATAGATTTTTTGTTGAATTTAAATAAATAATCCACAAGATTCATGGATAAACTGATAAGAGGAATTCAGTCGACGTGAGGAAGTTCAGCGGAAGTGCGGAAGAGCGGAAGAAACGAATATGGATGTCAATGAGGATTTTTCACCTGACCTAAAGAATCTTCTGGAGACTCTGGTGTATTATAGAAAAATTGAAAACCTACAGAAATAGCCAAATATTAGGTACTGATGGTGGAATACCCTCTATTTTTTTCGGCACATTATCAAAAACCAATGACATCAATGTTTCTACTTCATCGTATTCGGCTTTGGAACATTTCGTTGATTGACAGCTAGTCTAATGACATTTGGTCAAATGACATTTCGTCGAAAGGACGTTTAGTCGAAGTGACATTTGGTCGAATGGAAATGGTTTTCTTATTCTTTTCATTGAAACTCTTTCTTTCACTCAATATTTATACAATAATTAGTTCAGAATGAAATTGTCTTCTAACCATAATTCGTTTATTATTGGCCGAAAATTTAATTCCGGCCTAATGGTCATATAAATTTCTGGTGAAACGGTGACTGAATTTCTTTTGACCATATGGTATAGATTCATCGTAGTCGGTTAGAGGGGTTCGCCAATATCAGTATCCAGTCGGAAATATTCTCGGGATATTCACCGTTTTCGTATAAATTATTCTTTTTATGGACCCATCATTCTTTGGACTAAGGGTATGCGATAACACACTTTTTCCTGACGAAACGAAACGAAACGAAATTTAAAATGTCTATGTTGATTCGAAACGAAACGAAACGAAATATAGATTGACTTTCGAGTCTTCGAAACGATACGAAATCAGGGTCCATTAAATTCGAAACTTTTCGAAACGAAACGAAATTTTTTTTCCGCGGAATTTCGATTTCACTTTTCAAAGTCAAATAACTGCTTTGCGATAAATAGAATTATAATAAGAGAAGTAGTAGTCTGTGATAAATCGCCTCATTCCCGTTTATATACTTCCCGTTTATATATTGCCAATAGGGCAATACCCTAGCATTTGTGCCGCTTTGAAAGCAATACATTGTGGAGCGTGTGCTCCCGAATCTGATCAATCAGATCAGTTTTATAAGAATATAAAATAAGTAGGGAAACTGTTCCGATCTCAATCTCACTGTACATATATCCATCTCATCGCTAAACAAAGAAATACGGCACCAAATTCGTCGCTTCTTTTTGTCAACATGCGTGCTCACTGCTGAAAAAAATCACAAAAATAATAAACAAACCAAATTCCTTTCCATTTCTTTGTTTCTGATGGGATGGAAATAGGAGCTATGAGATGAAGTGCCGAACCGTTCCCCTATATAAAAATATAGAAATTGTTTGATTTTTCGTTTCAAATTTCGTTAAAAACCTAATTTCATCTGAATTTTCTTTAATTTTTTGTGATTTTTTTCATAGGGTTAACTCATAGTTTCATTGACGCTAAAGGTCGTAATCGAGTAAAAACCAACCGTGTATAAAAAGAACTGTGTGGAATCTACTTTGGATAAAAAAAGTTATTCACTTGCTTCGCACTTCAATTCACGACACGACTTTCCATCTTTGACAAAGTTATAGTGAACTGATTCATATCTGGTTACATTTACACAAATAGGATAGAATAAGTTACTTTTCGTTTCCTGTTAGATATTTCTAACAAAATACTGAGGATGCTTTATAGAAGAAAACTAAATACGTATTTGTCGACTCAGAACGGGGCTATGTAGTAAGCATCTCAAATAGCTATGCGAGCAAAGGCGTAGGATTGCCAATCCGCAGATGACGAGCTCGATTCTCGGTCTGGTCAAAGATGTCTTGCCACACATGATACATTCGTTACGTTCTTGAGCCCTGGTCAAACGAGTAGTTCAAACTGGAGGGTAGATGATGGCTACACTCACAGCGACCACCTGGCGGTTCGTTACAGTATCTACTATATGAATACGACCAGCATTCAGCGGACGGAAGAAGGGGCGAGGCCTAGCCCTCGTATGTGGAAGACATCGCACTTCGACAACGAGGTGTTTGAAAAGCGCTCCGCCGCGAGCACAACACTCTCGGTCTGAGCGGCGAGCAGCTGGTAACAGTACTCTCGCGTGCATGCGATGCCACCATGCCTAGGAAAGTCCACCCTAGGAATGGGAGACCACCGGCTTACTGGTGGACTCAAGCAATTGCGAACCTGCGCCGCGCCTACCGACGGGCACGGAGGCGGATGTAGCGAGCAAGCACAGAAGAGGAGCGTGTTGAACGACGGGTGGCGTTCGTGGCTGCTAGAGCCGCTCTGAAGACTGAGATTAGATCAAGCAAAAAAGCCTGCTTCGAGGGCCTGTGTCAAAGTGCCAACGCGAATCCATGGGGTGACGCCTATAGGGTCGTAATGGCCAAGATACGTGGGGCGATGGCCCCTACCGAGCGGTCTCCAGAGATGCTGAGAGGATCATCGCGGGGCTTTTCCCACGTTATGACCCAAGTCCCTGGCCTAACTTTGTGGAGCTGCCAGGGGTCAGGGTGGCCGACGAGGGAACTTGTGGGGATTGCACAGTCCCTTAGTGTAGGTAAGGTGCCAGGACCGGATGGTATTCCGAACCTTGCCATCAAAGCAGCCATTGTTGAGGCTCCCGAGATGTTCAGATTTGTCATGCAGAGATTCCTGGACGAGGGAGTCTTCCCTGCAGCATGGGAAAGGCAGAGCTTGGTCCTATTGCCAAAAGCGGAAAACCACCGGGGAATCCATCGGCATATAGACCAATATGCCTGCTTGATACGGCGGAGGGTGCGGATGGTCTATCGAGTAACCAGTTTGGCATCTGAAAGGGGAAGTCGACCGTAGACGCTATCTTATCGGTTACCAAGCCCGCGGAGATAGCTATCCAGCGTAAGAGGAGGGGAGTTCACTATTGTGCAGTAGTGACTCTCGACGTGAGGAATGCATTCAATAGTGCCAGTTGGGCAGCTATTGCAAATGCGCTCCTGCGTCTTGGAATTCCCGGGTACCTGTAAAAAATTCTCGGAAGCTACTTCCAGAATCAAGTACTGGTATACGACAGGGAGGCGGCGGAAATGCGTTGACAACCTCAGGGGCTCCGCAGGGTTCAATACTGGGTCTGGTGTTATGGAACGTCATGTACGACGGTGTCTTGAGGTTGAAGTTCCCGGTGGGCGTGGTAATCGTCGGCTTCGCTGACGATATTACGCTGGAGGTCTACGGCGAATCGATCGAAGAGGTGGAGTTGACTGCAGCCCACTCGATCGCAATTGTGGAGGAGTGGATGAGTTTCAGGAAGTTAGAACTGGCTCACCACAAGACTGAGGTGGTTGTTGTTAACAACCGAAAGTCGGAGCAACGAGCGGTGATAAGGGCAGACAACTGTAGCCACGTTAATTACGCCTGCAAGCGTGCCTCCAAAGCTATAGTGGCATTGTCCCGGATGATGTCCAATACCTCTGCGGTTTATGCCAGCAAGCGCAAGCTTCTGGCTAGTGTCGCTCTGTCCATACTGAGGTATGGGGGGCCAGCTTGGGGCACGGCCCTGCGTATTAACTGCTACAGAACGAAGTTAGAAAGTACGTAGATGCTAATGTGCCTAAGATTTGCGAGCGCGTACCGTACCGTGTCGTACGATGCACTTTGCGTCATCACCGGTATGATGCCTATTGACATCGTTATCGATGAAGATTGTTTATAAATGCGCGGCACAAGAGGCATCCGTAGGACTGTCTGGTTGGCCTCAATGGTCAAATGGCAGCGTGCGTGGGACAGTTCCACTAAGGGTAGATGGAAAAATTGTATAACAAATGTTTTGAAAAAAGTTTTATGGTTTAGTTCAGCGGCGCAGCCAAAATTTTTGATAATACAAAGTATGGTTTAAGTTTAAATTTGTTTCGAAATTCCGCGAAATTCCGTTAAATTTCGTTAGAAGCTGGTTTTTTCTAGCGAAATTTTTGTAATTTTACGAAACGAAATGAAGAAATCAGATTTCGCCATGCTCAAATTCCGCGAAATTCCGCGGAATTTCGTTTCGAACCACCTGAAACGAAATTTTTCGAAATACCGCATATGCTTACTTTGGACAATATTGGAGCAATAATTATGTGACTTTTAGAAAACCCGAATAAATCATTTATTTTTTATTGTTATTGGCTAAAGTTCTTTTCTTTCAAATAGCCATTCGACGGAACGTTGTTAGACTAAATTTACCAAGATTTTTAATTCGAAAACTCGCTTTCGACCAAACGTCATTCGACCAAATGTACGAAAATTTTTCATACTAAAATCAGATTTCGACTAAATGTCAATTCGACCAAATGTCCTTTCGACCAAACGTCATTCGACCAAATGTCCTGCGTATCTAGTGGATTAAAAAAATATTTTCGACTAAATGTCCTTTCGACCAAATGTCCATTCGACGAAATGTCTTTCGACGAAATGGTATAGATTCCACTAGAGACGTAGGACATTTGATCGAATGACGTTTGGTCGAAAGGACACCACGTCGAATTGACATTTAGTCGAAATCAGTTTTCTGAAAGAATCTTCGTACATTTGGTTATATGACGTTATATGACGTCGGAAATTCCAGCAAATATGGGACGAATATGCGTGTGATGGCAGATTAGGTCATATGATCATTTGGTCGAAATTAAGTTTTCGGCCAATAACTAACGAATTATGGTTGAAAGACCATTTTATACTGAACTAATTATTGTATACATATTGAGTGGAAGAAAGAGTATCAATGAAAAGAATAAAAAACCATTTCCATTCGACCAAATGTCAACCAACGAAATGTTCCAAAGGCGACTGCGATGAAATATTAGCAAAATAACATTGATATGTTAGACCATGTGCCGAAAATAGAATAGAGGGTATACTGCCGCTTACCGCAAGTCGAGCACATCTGTACATGGAGCCCCATATACAGATGTGCTCGACTTGCGGTTAGCGGCAGTATATATTTTGCTACTTCTGAAGGTTTTCAATTTTTCAATAATCCACCAGGTCTCCAGAAGTTTCTGTTAGCTCAGATGAAAAAATCTCATTGGCTTCCTTATTCGCTTCTTCAGCTGCTGATTGAAATTCCTCATGTCCACTGAATTCCTCCAACCAGCTTATTCATGTATCTTTTGGATTATTTAACCAGAAATGACTAAATCTCCTTTCGACTAAATGTCCATTCGACCAAATATCCATTCGACTAAATGTTCATTCGACTAAATGTCCATTCGACCAAACGACCATTCGACTAAATGTTCCTTTGACCAAATGTCCTTTCGACCAAATGTCATTCAACTAAACGTCATTCGACGAAATGTCATTCGACGAACTGTCCCAAAGCCGAATTCCATGAATTGACAATTTTTACGGACGTTCCGGATCTTCTGGAGCACCTCCGGTGGCCACCCAGGTCCACCAAAATGGGTCACCACAATAATTTGTTACTCAAAGTACTATGAGGAAAAGCTTTGGAAAAAACCGCGCCCTTTTATGATAAGTTTCATGAATTGGCCATTTTTACGGACGTTCCGGATCTACTGGAGGACTTCCCTTGGCCACCCAGGTCCACCAAATTGGTCACCACAATCATTTGTTACTCAAAATACGATAATGAAAAGCTTTGGAAAAAAAAGCGCACTTCTAGGATGAGTTCCATGAATTGACAATTTTTACGGACGTTCCGGATCTTCTGGAGCACCTCCGGTGGCCGCCCAGGTCCACCAAAATAGGTCCCCACAATCATTTGTTACTCAAAGTACTATAAGGAAAAGCTTTGGAAAAAACCGCATCCTTTTATGATAAGTTTCATGAATTGGCAATTTTTACGAACGTTCCGGATCTTCTGGAGCACCTCCGGTGGCCACCCAGGTCCACCAAAATAGGTCCTCACAATCATTTGTTACTCAAAGTACTATGAGGAAAAGCTTTGGAAAAAACCGCATCCTTTTATGATAAGTTTCATGAATTGGCCATTTTTACGGACGTTCCGGATCTACTGGAGGACCTCCGGTGGCCACCCAGGTCCACCAAAATAGGTCCCCACAATAATTTGTTACTCAAAGTACTATGAGGAAAAGCTTTGGAAAAACCGCACTTTTTTATAATAAGTTTCATGAATTGGCCATTTTTACGGACGTTCCGGATCTACTGGAGGACTTCCGGTGGCCACCCAGGTCCACCAAATTGGGTCACCACAATCATTTGTTACTCAAAGTACGATAATGAAAAGCTTTGGAAAAAAAAGCGCACTTCTAGGATGAGTTCCATGAATTGACCACTTCACCGAATGTTCAGGATCCTCTGGAGGACCTCCGGTGGCCACGCAGGTCCATCAAAATGGGTCACCACAATCATTTGTTACTCAGCGTTCGATAATTAAAAGCTTTGGAAAAAACCGCGCTCTTCTAGGATGAGTTCAATGAATTGACCACTTCTACGGATGTTCCGGATCTTCCGGAGGGACACCGGACCGTGAAATAACCAGGAATTGTGTTGATCCATGGAAATGGACAATGGCTACATTCTAATAGAATTATTGCTACGCAAATTAATGAGCATTTCCAAAATCACCCTTCGAGAGGCAAGAAATCACGCCAAAAATTGGCCTAAGAATCTATGTTCCTTCAACATCGATTCCTGGGAACCAGAATGGCCAAAGTGCAAAAATCTGTCCGTAACGACATCCGTGGAATCCATACCTTCAATTTGGTTCCAAAAGATTGAGAATCGGTTCGAAAATGAACTTTTGGGAGCGAATTCAATTTGGGGTCATTTTTGACCCGCTAATGCACAATGTGTCACTTTTTTTGTTGTGGCGTTCCTAGAGGTCGCTGATAGCTGGTTATTACCCCAAAATTTTCATTTCCAAAAGTTAGGAAAAGTCAGAAAATTTCAACGCCCTATCTCATTTGATTACAAAGCTACAACGTTTTTAAATCATCTCTGGGCCAAAATAGACCCCAATGCACTAGGAAGGTTAAGAGGCACGTAATGTTTTGGCTTGTAAGCATTTTTTCAAGAGGCTCAGAGGCGCCCATTCAAGATGCTCAGAAGCCTTCTTTTAAGTGGCTCCTTTCAAGAGGCTCGGAAGCTTCCCTTCAAGAGTGGAAGAGATATTTTTAAGATGCTCAGAAGCCTCCTTGAAAGCAGCTTTCAAGAGGCTTTGAAGCTTCCCTTCAAGATGCTCGGTAGCCTTTCTTCAAGATGATCGGAAGCATTCTGTCAAACAACTCTGAAGCCCCATTTTAAGGGCTCAAAAGCCGCCGTTCAAAAGGCCCGGAAGCTTGAATTATTTTTTCAAGAGGCTTGGAAGCATACTTTCAAAAATCTCAGAAGCTTTCTTTTAAGTGGCTCGAAAGCCGTCTCTTAAGAGGCTCTGAAGCCTCCCTTGAAGAGGCTCTGAAGCCCCTTTCAAGGGCTTGAAAGCCGCCTTTCAAGAGGCACGAAATTTATCTTCCAAGAGGATTGGAAGCGTACTTTCAAGTGGCTCGAAAGCCACTTCTAAGAGGCTCTGATGCTCTGAAGTCTCCCTTCAAGATGCTCGAAAGCCTCCCTTCAAGAGGGTTGAAAGCCTTTTATCAAGAGGCTCTGGAACCCCCTTTCAAGGGCTCGAAAACCGCCTTTTAAGAGGTCCCGAAACCTCCCTTCAAGAGGCTTGGAAACCTTCTTCAAGAGGCTCAGAAGCCTCCTTCCGAGACGCTCAGAAGCTACCCTTGAAGAGGCTCGGTTTTCTTCTTGCAAGAGGTTTGTATGCTTTACTTTAAAAAAAACTCTGAAGCCTCCTTTTAAGCGGTTCGAGAGCCGCTTTTCAAGAGGCTCTGAAGTCTCCCTTCAAGAGGCTCATAAGTCTCCGTATAATAGACTTGGGAACTTCCCTTCAAGAGGCTCAGGAGCCTCCAATAGGCAAAAAAAGTCCTACAGGAAGCTAGATGTATATAATTACTTTGAATTGGAATTTTTCTCGTAATAATGCAAATTTCAGCCAACTTCATGGAGCGCAATATATCCCGTTAGTTTTCGTCGTTTTTTCATATATCTCATCTACGCTTGTTTTCATTCACATTTAAAAAATAGGGGGTACCTCAATTAACGCAAAAGTCTGAAGGGGTACCTATTATAAAAGAGGTTGAGAACCGCTGAAATTTAATGACTTTGCGCTGAAAAATTTACCGACAGTAAAGTTTTTGATTATTATATAGGCTTCCAAAAGATTTGACAGACATCTTGGACGAGTTCATAATAACCAACATACGGTGGAAACCGTTAGTTGTTTAAAGTATTATGTCTGAATATAAAATTCTGTTAAAAAAATTAAAACCAGGATGGTGAATAACTACATACATATACACACATATAAAATACATACTCGTACTCATTTGAAGTCAATCCCTGACTCTATTGGATAAGGTAGACTGCTATGGATTTGGACCGGCGTGAGCAAATTTGGATCAGCGGCGTGTCAGATTTTGTGCGCGCCGATTTTTTGTAGCGCACCTATGCAAAAACATCGGTGGGCGAAACGCCTAGTTCCAAAACTCACCTATACAGTATACCTTATTTCGGAAGCAATAAAATTTTGAAATGGTGGTTACACAGCTAAAAACATTTTGAAATTTTGAATTTATCTCCACAAGTAATTTATTTCTTCACCTGTTTGAACAATCAAGTAAACACAAACCTCTGTGAACGCGTGGTTAGAATTTAATTGTAAAGTAGAGCGGAAAAATATGAACTGTGTATCTAATCATTGGACATTTTTGCACTATTCTATCAATTTCGACGATTCAGACTCCACAGTCGGGTTCATAAACCCATGATTTAATTTTCTTTGTTTCATAACGCCATCGCCATACGGTAGCCCCGCAGTCGAACACCAACCATGCTGATTAGATCTGTTCACCATTTTCAAAAGTATTCCAGATTCAAAGTGCCACCCCTCTATTTCAATGAGTATCTTAAATGGAGTCTCCTGACCAATTTTCAGCCAAATCCATGGAGATTTAGAGGTGCATCAAACGAGATTTGTGTTATTTTAGACTTTTTCATAGAAATGTCGTCTGAATGCATCAATTTAACTCCACATAGTAGAAGCATTAGTCGTGAATAGCTTCTTTAGACTATTACCTACCACTTTGTCATTGATACTAGAATGTTTAGAGGGCTTATTCTATGACTTTTTAGTAGATTTTGCTGAAAAAAATGGCTAAAAACCTGAAAAATAATTTTAGGTGCTTCGGGGGGTAGAAAAAATTTTCAATATGTGCCCAATTCAATTATTCCGTTTATTTCCTTCAACTGGTGCGGAAGTTTCATCCATACATCACTTTATTCTGAAAAATAAGCTTCGGCATGTAATAATGCAGTTTTAATGAAATACTCATCATTTGAATAGGGTAGTCAAGCAAGACCATTCCCCCATGCTAAAACAAAGTTGACCATGATTTATGAGCAATGTCATCCAGTATGCTCGACCCACTGATACGGAACTAGAGTGGGCTATGTGGTAGTGTCAGGGCCTGCAGATCAAGAGGTCCACGGTTCGAGGCGCCAAGCAGTTAAAGATATTTTATTCATCAAGCCAGGTGGCTAATTCCAAGTTGTCGATAATCTGTCGCGGTCGGAAACTTATTTTAAATTGAGCGTGATAAAAAAATCTAGTTTAAAGTTTAAATAACATTCTGATTTATTGGTTATCCTCTCCTTAGTTATTGTACCACACTCATGGCACAAACAAAACCGGATCGATCCTTACTTCACAATGAATTATTGGTAGTGGCTGGTTTTCTACCCGCCGCTGCCACCATCCAGGCGCTATCGTATATGCGTAAATAGCCAGCATGAGTTAACCGCCAGAACTTTGTATGGCGAAACACATGTAATTTACGTGGGTTTTCTCAAAAAGGGTAATTTTATCGGGACAAATATTTGGTACCGGTTATGCAGGAAGGAATCCGCTACTACGCTTACCAAATACTTTTTTGATTAGGGTTTTTAACTTCGAGAAAATCAACTGTAGATGCCTTTCGCCATACTGATTACAGAGAGTTAACTCCTAGTGTGTCGCTGTAGGCACGCTCAAAGTAGACGATTCATTGGTGACTGCAATGATGGACATGAACTTATTATAATCTCAATAATTGAAGGTTGTTTAAAATTAGTCAGTGGCATGAGTGATGCAATAACTAGGAGAAGGGTATAGAATCAGTCACATTCAAATGTAATTAACGACCCCGAAAGGTCATTGAAAACATAACATTTTCCATAAGACTTGACAAAAAATTCTTTATCTACTCGGCGCCTCGAACCGTGGACCTCTTGATCTGCAGGCCCTGACACTACCACATAGCCCACTCTGGTTTCATACCAGTAGGTCAAGCATACTGGATGATATTGCTCATAAATTATGGTCAACTTTGTTTTAGCATGGGGGAATGGTCTTGCTTGACTACCCTATTCAAATGTTGAGTATTTCATGAAAACTGCATTATTACATGCCGAAGCTTATTTTTCTGAATAAACTGATGTATGGACGAAACTTCCGCAACAGTTGAAGGAAATAAACGGAATAATTGAATTGGGCACATATTGAAAATTTTACTACCCCAGAAGCACCTAAAATTATTTTTCTGGTTTTAGCCATTTTTTCAGCAAAATCTACTAAAAAGTCATAGAATAAGCCCTCTAAACATCCTAGTATCAATGACAAAGTGGTAGGTAATAGTCTAAAGAAGCTATTCACGACTAATGCTTCTACTATGTGGAGTTAAATTGATGCATTCAGACGACATTTCTATGAAAAAGTCTAAAAAATCACAAATCTCGTTTGATGCACCTCCAAATCTCCATGGATTTGGCTGAAAATTGGTCAGGAGACTCCATTTAAGATACTCATTGAAATAGAGAGGTGGCACTTTGAATCTGGAATACTTTTGAAAATGGTGAACAGGTCTAATGCTGATGATAGGCAAACCGAGAACCTCCCCCTGACCTGACCCAATCGAAACGACCACATGGCATCGTTCGTGTTTCGAACCGCTTGCTCACTGGAAGATGGCTAGTCATCAGTCGTCGTGGTTATGCTCGCCGTTACCAAACTTCAAATATGGCGAAAACGTAAGTCGTGCCACTCTCCTAACTTTACCTTCCTGCCACGCCTCGAGTTGTACTCAGCAAAGCCAAACGAGCAACAACCACGGCAGTGGGTACCTTACCTACCTACACATCATTCCCCCTCCGATATCTATCTACGGTCAAAAAGGCGAGATTTTGCTTCGTTAATCACGTGCTCCATTCCTCGCAAATCTGCTCTGATGCCATCCAATTCCACTCGTTACGATGCCTCCCGGCAATATAACTCATAAGCCATTCTCGGTATTTGGAAGTTTCTTTCGGAACAAGGCAGCTACAAGATAAGGATCTTTTCGCTTCCGTTGATAATTCTACAAGCGACCACGATAACCTTCCTCCCGCAAAGTTCGCTCGCAGTTCCTTGGAAACCATTTTAAGTTTGCGCAACAAAGTTGGCCCTTTGTTCCACCGAAAACGACAGCTTTTCGGTTATCAATTAACTCCGAATGTCTCGGGCAACAGGTTCTGCGGTTTCCTCCGTTCGCTGGGTTATCAAATTATCACCCAACAACGGTTGGCCCTTTTCATGCCACTTAGTTTGAAACGGGTGTCAAAGTAGCAAAACCACAGCCAGCTTCCGCTTTCTCCGCTACGCTCATTTATTAATTTGATATGTATTCCATTTCGCTGACTTTTTCAACTGGATAATAACCCACGTTTGGGAAGGAAACCGACGGAATCGATGACGAACATGAAAACAGCGGAGAGAAACATTTCACCGCAACAGTGTCTCGGAGTTTGTGACCGCATGTTAACGGTTTGACCTTGTCCGGAAAATTTGATCATCGACGAATAAAAAAAAGGCTCGTTTAACTTCTGCCAGGTTGTCTGTCAAAATAACTGACTAACCGGGGATGATAAACTTTCTGATATGGGTTTAACACATGGATAGCTACTTGGTTGGGTAGTTTTGCTGTTGATTGGTTGGATAACAATTTGTGTTTTGGAAGCGTGGGCGTTTATGATATAAACGGATTAAAGTTGTTATATGGGCAACTCAGGTGGTCATACAAAAGTTTCCGTTCCTGTAGTATTTGCTGAAATATAAATACATACACATTTCTAATAGGATGTGCCGTGTGTCATGAATCAATCAATCCAGCTCGATCGGTTAAGTTGATTGCCTTCCAAACATATGACTTGATTTTTTGTACATCACTAGAAATCTGCAGATGTTTGTACGAACTTTTTTCTGGCAGGAGATTCTCTTCTCTCTCCGTGGATTTTTCATAAGCGTCTTAGCTTATGAAACCTCCCCGCCTATATTTAGAAGTGTGAAGAATTGTAAGGAACAAAGTTACGGCATGTATTTCTATCTACTTTATAATTCCCGCCATAAGCTCGAAAACTAATCTATATAAGATACACTTTTTTGCCTTCACTCATCCGTATCAAAACGTACATGGACGTAGCCAGGATTTCGAGAAGGGTGGGCCAACTTTTTTGGTCTTCTAAATCGTAGTTTTATAGTAGTTTTATAAAAACACTTGAATATTAACACATGAAACCAAATCCAAACCAAATCGAAACAATAATGATTAAAACAATAATGGATTTGAAAATGCGTGATTTATTGCTCATCAGATATTTTTAAATAAATTGAGAAAAATATTAACGAACTAAGTATTCAGAAAGAATATAAAATCGACTACATATAACAATTATTATAAAAATCCTGCATTCTTCCATAAGTTTAAGAAAACTAGAACCATACATCTGAATTTCTAAACAAATCCTCTCTGAAATAATATTTATTATAAAATAAGTAGAAAAATCAATATGCAAGCTTTCTCCAGGAATTCCTTCGACAATTGCTCCTGGCATTCTATCCGAAATTCTATCAGGGATTCTTTAGGAATGCCTCCAGCAACTTCTTCGGCAGTGTCTTCAGGAACTCCACCATAAATTTTGCCGGGAATTGATCCGAAAATTCCACCATTATTTACTCCAAGAAAATCTTCACGAACTTCTTTATAAGTTCTGCAGAATTCCCTGCAATAATTCAAATAATTTCGTGCTGTTTCCCATAATTTTTAAGGATAAGAATATTCCGTGGAAATTCCGCAGAATTGCCAGTAAACATTCCTGAGAGTTTCACGAAAAATCTTCGAATTTCTTGTGTAAATTCCATAAAATTTTCCGTGAATTGTTTCGAATAATTTCTTGTGAAAATTTCAAAGAATTTCTCCAGGAATTCCGGAAATTTATACAGAAATTAAACCGAAAATGAAATCAACAATGGAATTTTCGGAGGAATGCCTAGCAATGAAATCCTGAAAGAATTCCGGTGGAAACTTCAAGATTTCCACTGGTAGATCCTCCAGGAGTTTCTCCGAAAATTCCTCCTGGAATTCTTTCAGGAGTTCCACCGGCATTTCGACCAAGAATTTATCTAGGATTTCCTTCGAAAATAATTCCGGTAGTTCTATCGGCAGTTCCTCTGAAAATTCTTCCGGGAATTTCGGAAAAATTGGAATTTATTTAAGCTTCTTCAGGAATTTATATAGATTTTCCACCAGAAGCTCCTCCGAGAATTTCTCTGCGAGCTCCTCAGGGAATTCTCCAGGAGGTCCTCTGATGATGATGATGGTCCAGCTACAAACCCCAACAAAGGTTTCAGCTAAACGAGATTTGTCTGTAAGATGAATTCTCTTGTTTCCGAGAACGCTTCTGGTAGTTTCCCCGGGGTTCCTTTGAAAATTCTCCCGGGAGTTTCTTCAGAAATTCTTCCAGAAAATTCATTCGAGAGTTCCTCCGGGAATTCCACCAGCAATTCATCCGGGAGTTTCTCCAGAAATTCCTCCGGAAGTTCCACCAGAAGCTATTCCAGGAAATTATTTTAGGATTTTTTCAGGAAATCATTCAGGCTTTCATCAGAAATTAAGCTGGAAATTCCTCCCGAAGTTCTTCCGATAGTTTCTCTGGGAGCTCATCCGGGAGGTCCTCTAGGAATTCTTCTAGGAGTTGCTCCTGAAATTCCTCCGGGAGTTCTTACGGGAGTTCTTACGGGAGATCTTACGGGAGCTCCTCCGGCAGTTCCTTCGGGAATTCCTCCGGGAGATCCACCAGCAGTTTCTACGAGAATCCCTCCGGGAGTTTCACCGGCAGTTTCTCAGGGTGTTTCTCTGAAAAAGAACTCTCGGAGGAACTCTCAGAGTAATTTCCGGAGGAACTCCCGGGGATTTTCTATAGGAATTTCCGGAGAAATTTTCAGAGGAATTCTCGGAGGAACTGCGGTGGAACTTCTGGAGGAATTTATTGAAGAACTACAGGAAGAATTTTCGGAGGAAATCCTGGAGGAACTCTCGTAAGAATTCTAGGATGAACTCCCAAAGGAACTTCCGTAAGAATTCCAGGAGGAACTCCTGGGATAATTCTTAAAAGGACCTCCCGGAGGAATTCCCGTAAGAACTCACAGAGAAATTCTCCGAGGAACTTCTGGAGGAATTTGTGGATAAATGCCTAAAGAAATGCTAAATGAATTCCTGGAAGAAAGCCTGATTGAATTCCCGAAGGAACTACTGGTGGAACTTCAGAGGAACATCCGGTGGAATACCCTAGAGGAAGAGAAAAAAAATCTGAAGGAACTTCCGCAATCCCACTTCCCGTGAAATTCCTGCCGAATATCGTACAGGAATTCCCTGTGAAGTTCCTGGAGGTATTACCGGAGAATTTCTTGGAAAAACTCCTGGAAGAACTCCCGGAGGAACTCCCACAAGCACTTCCGGAGGAATTCCCACATGGAAGTCCTGAAATAATTCTTAGAGAAGTTCCTAAAGGAATTTCCGAAAAAATATCTGAAGGAATTCACAGAAAAATACCAGGAGGAATTAATGCAGAAATTCCCAGAGGAATGCCCGGAGAAGTTCCTAGAAGAATTTCCGAAGAAATTTCTTATAGATTTACAAGTGAAATTATGGAGCTAAATCGGAGGATTTCCGTCATAAATTTTTGAAGAAACTTCTTCTTGACGGAACTCTCGAATGCATGCCTGAAGGAAATGCCGGATTCTTCCTGAAGAGAGAATAGCCGAAGGAATATCTAGAAGTA
This sequence comes from Armigeres subalbatus, assembly GCF_024139115.2. Lineage (NCBI taxonomy): Eukaryota > Metazoa > Arthropoda > Insecta > Diptera > Culicidae > Armigeres > Armigeres subalbatus. The sequence continues at coordinate 260,162,719 of NC_085141.1, read as the reverse complement.
AATCTTGGAGAGAAGAAAAGAAATCTTCAAGGAATTTCCTCGTGAATTTCCTAAAAAAAATATTGGGGGGTTTCTAGATAATTAGGAATTACAATTACATGAGAAGGATTTTCGAACGATTTCCAGAGGAATTTGTGGATAACTTTCCGGAGGAATTCAGAATGAAGAGAATCGTAGTAAGTCGTGCCGCGAATCGACGTGTTTGTTTTTCGTTGTCACAGTTTTTTTTGCCTTTCTCGTATACTAAGTATACGGTAAAGGCTATATGATCGCTCCAAAAACAAACTTTTTATAGAAGGCCCGGAGACCCATAGTGTTATATACCAATCGACTCAGTTCGACGAATCGAGGTGATGTCTGTGTGTGTGTGTGTGTGTGTGTGTATGTGTGTGTATGTGTGTGTGTGTGTGTGCAAAACAACTCAACAAAATGTCACTCATTTTTCGGGCACTTATCCTCAACCGATTTGCTCGCAACAAGTTGCATTCGACGCAGAATCCTGTCCCATTGTTTCCTATTTGAAATTGGCGAGATCGGACTATGGGATCGAGAGTTATGGCCAAAATACAAATTCATTTGAAAAATCGCGTAAAAATGTCACTCATTTTTCGGGCACTTATCCTCAACCGATTTGCTCGCAACAAGTTGCATTCGACGCAGAATCCTGTCCCATTGTTTCCTATTTGAAATTGGCCAGATCGGACTATGGGATCGAAAGTTATGGCCAAAATACAAAATCATACGAAAAAATCGCGTAAAAAATGTCACTCATTTTTCGGGCACTTATCCTCAACCGATTTGCTCGCAACAAGTTGCATTCGACGCAAAATCCTGTCCCATTGTTTCCTATTTGAAATTGGCCAGATCGGACTATGGAATCAAAAGTTATGGCCAAAACACAAAATCATACGAAAAAATCGTGTAAAAAATGTCACTCATTTTTCGGGCACTTATCCTCAACTGATTTGCTCGCAACAAGTTGCATTCGACGCAGAATCCTGTCCCATTGTTTCCTATTTGAAATTGGCCAGATCGGACTATGGGATCGAAAGTTATGGCCAAAATACAAAATCATACGAAAAAATCGCGTAAAAAATGTCACTCATTTTTCGGGCACTTATCCTCAACCGATTTGCTCGCAACAAGTTGCATTCGACGCAGAATCCTGTCCCATTGTTTCCTATTTAAAATTGGCCCGATCGGACTATGGGATCAAAAGTTATGGCCAAAACACAAAATCATACGAAAAAATCGTGTAAAAAATGTCACTCATTTTTCGGGCACTTATCCTCAACCTATTTGCTCGCAACAAGTTGCATTCGACGCAGAATCCTGTCCCATTGTTTCCTATTTGAAATTGGCCAGATCGGACTATGGGATTGAAAGTTATGGCCAAAATACAAATTCATACAAAAAAATCGCGTAAAAAATGTCACTCATTTTCGGACACTTATCCTCAACCGATTTGCTCGCAACAAGTTGCATTCGACGCAGAATCCTGTCCCATTATTTCCTATTTGAAATTGGCCAGATCGGACTATGGGATCGAGAGTTATGGCCAAAATACAAATTCATACGAAAATATTGCATAAGAAATGTCACTCATTTTTCAGGCACTTATTCTCAACCGATTTGCTCGCAACAAATTGCATTCGACGCAAAATCCTTTCCCATTGTTTCCTATTGAAAATTGGACAGGTCGGACTATGGGATTGGAAGTTACCTTTTTTCATAAAAATCACAAAAAATGTCACCTATTTTTCGGACACCTAACCTTAATCGATTCACACGAAACAAGTTGCATTCGACGCAGAATCCTGTCCCATTGTTTCCTATTGAAAATTGGCTAGATCGGACTATGGGATCGGAAGGTATGGCCGAAACACCATTTTAGCCTTTTTATACGAAAAGGCTTTATGTTCGCTCCAAAAACCAAACTTTTACAGAAGGCCTGGAGACCCATAGTGTTATATACCAATCGATTCAGCTCGACGAACTGAGATGATGTCTCTGTCTCTCCCACTTCATACGGGAGTTTGGCAGAAAGACGGTCATGAGATTTATATCATAACAAATGTTGCCCTCCGCTCGCGTGATGGGAATGACATTTTCGTTTTCTTTTTGTGTTGTCGGAGCTTCAGTTCAACTAACATCCAAAAGTTATATCCTTAAAATATATGACTGGGTGAAATAAAACAGGGTTATGTACATCAAAAAGATTGGAAAAGGAAACAAAAATGTCGAAATTCTTATTAGCATATTGTAGATCAAGCTGAAAACCGAACCGAGGTCCCGCGAAATCGCATTTTCTCGCATTTCCGGATGTTGCAACTGCATCGCGAGTAGTGCGCAACTGTGCCATAGTCGGGCACCACTCGCGATGCAGGTGCGACATCCGGAAATGGGACAAAATATGATTTTCGGTTTTCAACTGGATTTACAATATCTTTGCCATAAATAATCTGATTTTCATAGAACGGACAAAGAAATTTGTCTTTTTCACTCCTAGCCACTAGCTCATCTTTTTTCAAGCACACACATTTTACGAAGGTCGAGAAAGGCACCATCACCGCTAGGTGGATTAATCTGGGTTTTTTCAGATTATTTTCCGTCGATTTGAATTGGGAATTTTACCTCGAATTTTAGAACTCCAGTTCAAGTGTTTTTTGCTCTACCCAGAAAGTTTCAAATTTAAGTTGCATGTATATGTGTGAATTGCATATATCCCGATGATATTCCGTTAATCTGTTCCTGTTTCGGTCAATTGAACTGTTTCGGAACTCCCGCCAAGCAAATACCAATCGTCAGATTGGTGCCCCGTCAGAAACAGATGACTGTGAAGAAACGGTATCAAATGGGTGAAATATACGGACAGCGTTTGGCGTATCTTGGAAAGCCGATTTTTCTAAATTTATTCCTCAATAGTTCCTGCTGAATTCTACATCGAAGAGCTTCCTGGAATCATTAAGTATCATTTTAAATTTATTGCTTTAGTTTTCTTCTATTATTTTAATTCTTTCTGGCCTGTGTGTCCACATTTATATTACCATTTTTTTTTCAATTGTGCGTAGTTGTATTAGGCCTTGCAAATAACTCCAACTCACTTCATTACGGCAAGCTGTAAGGGACATCAATGGTTTTGTGGGAAGCACGAATAAACGTCGCAGGCACCATAAATTCAAGGAGCACTGGTCATTTAGAGATGGTATCCGTAAGTGAAATCCTAATTTAGTAAGTTTTTGAACATTATTTACGTTAATCTAAAAATCATAGTCTTTAACCCTTATGCAGCCAACAAAAAAAACACACGTGGATGGCCGACAGGGTACCCGTGTTCCACTAAATTGATATTCTCATAACTTCAACAATTTTCAACCGATTTGGATAATTTTGACAGTTTTGGAAACAGAAACTCATATACTTTTTGCCCATTGTCAAGGTTTACAGCCTATGCCCATGGTTATTCAAGAAATGTTCGAAGTAAGGCTTAAGAGTCTACACGCGTAACCAAAAGCCATTCAACCAGTTTCAAATATGCTACAAGCTCTTTGCGCTTCTTAGAATTGAAGGTATTCACAGTATATCCTTCGGGTAATGCAAAAATCCCTGAAATGAGGTCTTAGTCATCCGAGAAATCTCTGGAGTAAAGCCTAAAGATCTACTCGCGTAACCAAAGGCCTATTATGCAAATTCAAATACGGTACATGCTCTTTGTGGTACTTAGCATAGAATGCGTTCACAGTATATGTTCCGAGTCATCCAAGAAATCTCTGGAGTAAGGCCTTAAGGTCTACACTCGTAACCATGGGCCTATGGACTTGTCTCAAAAGTGGTACATGCTCTTTGCGCATCTTGAAATCAAATGTGATCACTACATATGTTCTGCGCTATCGAAAAAATCTCTCGGATAAGTCCTCTGTCGCCTTCATTGCATATGTTCATGGTCATCCAAGAAAACCCTGGAAAAGGCCTTCAGGTCTACACACCAGAGATCTTAACCATGTTTCAATAAATTTTAGATCTGATGATGGCTGAAAAGCAGTAGGCCGAAACGTTATGCAAAATTATGCAAAGTGTGTGTTTAGTTTTCACCGAAAAATATCAACAAATTAACGATATATATATATATCTTTTAGTTTGTTTCAAAAGTGGTTTATGCCCTTTGTGGTACATAGAAAAGAGCGCTTTCATTGCATATGTTTATGGTCATCCAAGAAAATCCTGGAAAAGGCCTTAAGATCTACACTCGTAACCAGAGATCTTTTAGATTGTTTCAAAACTGGTACATGCCCTTTGTGGTATATAGAATAGAACGCCTTTATTACATAAGTTCATGGTAATTCAAGAAAACCCTGGAAAAGGCCTTAAGATCTACACGAGTAACCAAAGATCTTTCAGATTTTTTCAAAAGTGTTACATGCCCTTTGTGGTACATAGAATAGATTGCATACCAAACCAGTACGCTAGACAGGTGCTTTCCTTATTAAGCTACGAAGGACCTCCGTCGTCCTCCGCAGCTTAGCGGGTACTGATGAAACCAAATTCACAGCACCGGGCATGTAGCCGAACTCTCGCAATACATCCTTAGAACTAACTCTCTCATATATGTTTTTGTACAATGCCAACCAAGTAGGATGAGCTCCTACACACTTGCTTCATCACCAACGGCGCTAGATGAAGTAGGATTGTGTGAGATTGTTCCAGTTGGTCGTCAGATTCCAACCCGACCACATAAGCGAAGAGAGATCGCCTTTCGAGTTAAGTACATTCAAAGTTAATTGCCTATGTTCCGGGTATTGAGCCACCCGGAGTGGAAATTAATTACTATGTCTGAAACTCGATTATGCATATGCACAACATGTGATAGATTAAGTTCTAAAAAGGTTTTGGAGGAAAACCGCTATCTTCCGTCCTTCCCAGTTGTTCTTCAATAACTGCATCCGTTACGGAGGTTGATCCACCGACCTTGACTCTATGGAGTTCGTAGACTACCTGGAGCCCACGACAACAACAAGAATCACTTGGAATACAAGCACTTGTTTATTCTTCGATAACTGTCTCCATTACGGAGATTGATCCGAAGATCTTGACTGTATGGAGTTCATAGACTACCTGGAACTCACGACAACAACAAGAACTACATGGAATACAAACATATACCAAGAAGGGGTCACACAACAGGTTTATTATTCAATAACTGCCTCCATTATGGAGGTTGATCCACAGACCTTGAATCTATGGAGTTCGTTGACTACCTGGAGCCCACGACAACAAGAACTACTTGAAGTACACACATATACCAAGAAGGGGTCACAAAACTTGTTTATTCTTCGATAACTGCCTCCATTACGAAGATTGATCCACAGACCATGACTCTATGGGGTTCGTCAACTACCTGGAACCAATGACAACAACAAGAACTACTTAGAATACAAACAAGTACCATGAAGGCGTCACACAACTTGTTTATTCTTCAATAACTGCCTCCGTTACCAAGGTCGAACTCCAAACCTTGACTCTATGGAGTTCGTAGACTACCTGGAGTCCTCGACAACAACAAGAAATACTTGGAATACACACATATACCATGAAGGGGTCACGCAACTTGTTTATTCTTCGATAACTGCCTCCATTACGGAGATTGATCCGAAGATCTTGACTGTATGGAGTTCGTAGACTACCTGGAACTCACGACAACAACAAGAACTACATGAAATACAAACATATACCAAGAAGGGGTCACACAACAGGTTTATTATTCAATAACTGCCTCCATTATGGAGGTTGATCCACAGACCTTGAATCTATGGAGTTCGTTGACTACCTGGAGCCCACGACAACAAGAACTACTTGAAGTACACACATATAACAAGAAGGGGTCACGCAACTTGTTTATTCTTCGATAACTGCCTCCATTACGGAGATTGATCCGAAGATCTTGACTGTATGGAGTTCGTAGACTACCTGGAACTCACGACAACAACAAGAACTACATGAAATACAAACATATACCAAGAAGGAGTCACACAACAGGTTTATTATTCAATAACTTCCTCCATTATGGAGGTTGATCCACAGACCTTGAATCTATGGAGTTCGTTGACTACCTGGAGCCCACGACAACAAGAACTACTTGAAGTACACACATATAACAAGAAGGGGTCACGCAACTTGTTTATTCTTCGATAACTGCCTCCATTACGGAGATTGATCCGAAGATCTTGACTGTATGGAGCTCGTAGACTACCTGGAACTCACGACAACAACAAGAACTACATGAAATACAAACATATACCAAGAAGGGTCACACAACTTGTTTATTCTTCAATAACTGCCTCCATTACGGAGGTTGATCCACCGACCTTGGATCTATGGAGTTCGTAGACTACCTAGAGCCCACGGCAACAACAAGAATTACTAGGAATACAAACATATCCCAAGAAGGGGTCACAAAATTTGTTTATTCTTCGATAACTGCCTCCATTACGGAGATTGATTCGAAGTCCTTGACTGTATGGAGTTCGTAGACTACCTGGAACTCTACCTGGAATCTTTGGGGGCCCTCCTTAGCCGTGCGGTTAGACGCGCGGCTACAAAGCAAGACCATGCTGAGGGTGGCTGAGTTCGATTCCCGGTGTCGGTCTAGGCAATTTTCGGATTGGAAATTGTCTCGACTTCCCTGGGCATAAAAGTATCATCGTGTTAGCCTCATGATATACGAATGCAAAAATGGTAACCTGGCTTAGAAACCTCGCAGGTCATAACTGTGGAAGTGCTTAATGAACACTAAGCTGCGAGGCGGCTCTGTCCCAGTGTGGGGATGTAATGCCAATAAGAAGAATAAGAAGAAGAACTGCCTCCATTACGTAGGATGATCCACAGACCTTGAATCTTTGGAGTTCGTAGACTACCTGGAGTCAACGACAACAACAAGAACTACTTGGAATACAAACATATATCAAGAAGAGGTCACAAAACTTGTTTATTCTTCAATAACTGCCTCCGTTACTGAGGTTGACCCCCAGTCCTTGACTCTATTGAGTTCATAGACTTCCTGGAGCCCACGACAACAACAAGTATCTTTTGGAATACGAACATATACCAAGAAGGGGTCACGCAACTTGTTTATTCTTCGATAACTGCCTCCATTACGGAGATTGATCCGAAGATCTTGACTGTATGGAGTTTGTAGACTACCTGCAACTCACGACAACAACAAGAACTACATGAAATACAAACATATACCAAGAAGGGGTCACGCAACTTGTTTATTCTTCGATATACGCCTCCATTACGGAGAATGATCCGAAGACCTTGAGTGTATGTAGTTCGTAGACTCCCTGGAACTCACGACAACAACAAGAACTACATGAAAAATAAACATTTGCCAAGAAGGGGTCACAAAACTTGTTTATTCTTCAATTGCTGCCTCCATTACGGAGGTTGATCCACCAACCTTGGATTTATGGAGTTCGTAGACTACCTAGAGCCCCCGACAACAACAAGAATTACTAGGAATACAAACATATGCCAAGAAGGGGTCACAAAATTTGTTTATTCTTCGATAACTGCCTCCATTACGGAGATTGATTCGAAGTCCTTGACTGTATGGAGTTCGTAGACTACCTGGAACTCACGACAACAACAGGAACTACTTGGAATACAAATATATACCAAGAAGGGGTCATACAACTTGTTTATTCTCCGATAACTGCCTCCATTACGGAGATTGACCCGAAGTCCTTGACTGTATGGAGTTCGTAGACTACCTGGAACTCACGACAACAACAAGAACTACATGAAAAACAGATATATATCAAGAAGTGGTCACACAACTTGTTTATTCTTCAATAACTGCCTCCATTACGGAGGTTGATCCACAGACCTTGAATTTATGGAGTTTGTAGACTACCTGGACCCAATGACAACAACAAGAATTACTTGGAATACAAACAAATACCAAGAAGGGGTCACACAACTTGTTTATTCTTGAATAACTGCCTCCGTTACTGAGGTTGATCCACAGATCTTGACTCTATGGAGTTCGTAGACTACCTGGAGCCCACGACAACAACAATAACTACTTGGAATACAAACATATACCAAGAAGGGGTCACAGAACTTGTTTATTCTTCGTTAACTGCTTTCATTACGGATATTGATCCGAAGACCTTGACTGTATGGAGTTCGTAGACTACCTGGAATCAATGACAGCAACAAGAACTACTTGGAATGCAAACATGTTTTGAGAAAAGATCATTGGATGACCCGGAACATATACTGTGAAAGCATTATATGCTAAACACCATAAAGAGCATGTACCGTTTTAGAATTTGCACGATAGACCTTTGGTTACGTTAGCAGACCATAAGATCTTATTCCAGTGATTTTTTGGATGACTGAGGCCTTACTGCAGGGGATTTCGGAGATCCAGAATATATACTGTGAACACCGACTATTCTAAGAAGCGCAATGAGCATGTAATATATTTGAAACTGGTTGATAGTCCTTCGGTTACGTGTGTAGACTCTTAAGTCTTACTTCAAAGATTTCTTGTATAAACATGGACAAAAGCTGTAAACCTCGACAATGGGCGAAAAGTATATGAGTTCCTGTTTCCAAAACTGTCAAAATTATCTAAATCGGTTGAAAATTGTTAAAGTTATGAAAATATCAATTTAGTGGAACACGGGTACCCTGTCGGCCATCCACGTGGTAAAAAAGATCAGATGCCCCTCCCCACGTCCCTCCTCACGTGATTTTCTCACAGATGCTACATTTTATGGAGTTCTTAGATGTCACCGAGTTGCAGCTTTCAGCTATAAAAATTCATTTAAATATCACCACTTGAAGTTGAAAAAGGAACACGGGTACCCCGTCAGCCGCATTAGGGTTAATATGCAAGAAATTTTTAACGAAGGAAAGAGCGTTTGTCTCTTTTATCCTTTGCAAAAGTATTAGTGTAACTCTCAGCGATAGCCCTAATACTCTTACCGCCTGGTACAGCTCAAAAATCATGTTAAAAAGCGCATCTGTATTTTTTGTTGACAAAAATTATGATTTTTATCTTTGTCGAAGTTTCTTCTGTAACCAATAAGGGAAATGACTATTGACATGTATTGGGAGGTGGGTGGGGTAATTTTTTTTCTTTTTTTCTCGTTTCAGAGAGCGAGTATTGGCGCTTAAACCAAGGCTAATTAGCCAGGACAAGTCTAATACCTTGTCCCACCCCAAGAAGAAGCAACACTATGGAGAACGGAGTGACGTAAATTTCTTAGCATTGTCACTCCCAACGTCTGTACAAACTTATATCATTTGCTTATGATGATATTCCTAAACTATATTCCTTACCAACCATCCAACTCCTTGACATCTATGAGGGCGTCGGTGAGTCGCTGGCCTCTCGTTAAGTAGATATCATATCATCATTTCCTTCCTTTCCCTAGTAACGGAGAAGATGGGCGTGGCCGGCAATGGTAGCTTTCATGCTTTATCATTTTGGACCTCCAATTGGGTTGCTATTATATCCCAAATAGTAATCCATAAGCAATTGGGTTAAGAAAGTTAAAGAATATACATGACAGCTATCAGTATGCAATCTACGAAATACTCCGTTACCACGCAACGCAACGCAACGCAACTTTCCGGAGGAATTCAGAAGTTCCCAGGGGAGCTTCTAGAAGGATTTCAAGGAGAATTTTTGAGCCCGAAATGTTTCGAGTTGTTTTGAACTTTCATATATTATGGATCCTGGATGCCCTAATAGGTTTTGGGAATCTTTTGAATTTCAACCACCTATTTCTGTATATGATTGGATCGTAAAGTGCACATGTTCGAGGGAATTCATTTCAGTACCCGTTCAATCTTTCCACAATTTAGGGGGGCGACGGCCCTCCCCTGCCCCCCTCTGGCTACGCCCTTGAAAACGTATGTAGGATCAGGAGCAACTTTTGGATACTATGGAGTTATATCAAATGGACATTGCTTTCATTAGTTTTTGTACCTATGACAGAAATACCAGCCGATCCGACTATGGACGGGCATTCCACACAAGCAGCACAAGTAAAGTGAAACTGGTTACAGCAATCTCATTGTGGCTGAATCTGATCACATATGAGTTACTGAAATCTATGTGCAACATCCCTAGCAGCACACATGTTTTGCATAAGTTACTGCAAATCATATGTGACCAGATTCAGTCACAATCAAGTTGCTGTAACCAGACGTATGTGCTGCTCGGGATGTATGCTGCTCCCCGAGCAGGAGTGACGACCTTGACAACAGAAATTGGTATGAACTACCCTTGCATAAGAGGTACCAAACGAATAATAATTTGTGATGCGTTTAGTATTGTAATAACAGTAGTATAAATGAATATTTGATGAATAATTAAAACAAAATAAATGCAGTAGATGGCTTTTGTTGGTATAGCCAGATGGATGACAGTTTAGGGAACGGAAGTAACTAAAATGCACGGAGAAAGTCTAAAAGGAAGTAGAGAAGATGAAAGACTGTATATATATAAGTTAGGTGAGCACATTTTGATTCAAGGATTTGTGAAAAAATACGTATTTGGCTCAAATGTAACAGATTTTTATTTTCTGGGAAAATTCCATATGGCACCGATAGTCGTGCGCTAGTACGCAAAGACAATTTGGTCAAAGTTTAGGGAGTCGTTCCGCCAACATTTGGGTAGCAACAAATCACATCGTAAAATTTTACTAGAAAATAAATCCTTAAGGAATTTAGAAAAATATTGTAATAAATACTCACCTACTTCGTAAGGTTCGACAATTTTGTCAGAAACATTTTAATATTTTTTTAAAGTTTTAACTTTTTCGTCGTAAATTACACACAATTCCGTCGTAAATTTTAAAAATGTGAAGGTTTTATCTGAAACACGGCCGCCAATTGGATGTAGGATTACGTCAAGTGTAAACGATTTTATTTTTAATTTCTGAATATGATTACTGACGCTAATCTAAGGCAACGGTTCTCAACCTGGGGTACATGTACCCCTGGGGGTACCTTCCCTGGTCTCAGGGGGTACCTGAGACAAAAATGCATAATGGCGGATATTGTATTAACTTAAAAAAAATGATGAAAAATCCTTGATTTTCAACTGTCTAAAAAGAGCTTGAATAATGTTTCGCTTGATTTTCAATCTTAACACAGTTGTGATACAATTGCACATAATGAGTTTGTTGAATAATTCACAGTGTCAACTTTAAAAAGGAACTACCGTCCGAAGGGGTTTGTTTTGGTACTTTGAAAGTTCCTTTTAGAATAATAAATAACATAGTGGAACACAACGCGGGTTTTCTTCGAAATTGAGGCTTTGTCATCCACAACACATTTTGGCATAAGATGATGTTTAAAATTCTTGAAATAAACATACCATGAGGAAAGTACCATGAGGTAACAAAATCCGTACAATACCTGAAAATAAAAAAGGGTGTTTGAAGTAATTAATTGATAAATAATTTATCTTATCCTGTTCAAATACTTGACAGTAATTTTTTTGGCCATTGAAGTACAAAGTAGGCTTTGAAATTAAATCACCAATCAAAAACAAATAGACACCCAGTAAACACAAAATTTATTGTGTCATATGTTTGCGTGTTGACCTTAATTGCATTATAGTGACTTTGCTTAAACTTCAAATCGCAATGAATAGAGTAAGATCGGCGCAATATAAATCAAATGGATCCCTTCTCAAGGTGCGTATTGAACTATTAAAGTGGTGGTCCAGTGAATTGGTCTGCTTTTAAACGTTCAGTCTAATAATAGCTGTACGAATTTTGATTCGAAATCAATCCACAAGGAACAGATTTTGATTCAGCAGGTGTTTGCTCATTATTTTAAAATGTTTTCCGTAGTTTTGTGTTTTTGTAGTGATGTGAACATCAATCTAAAACTGTTTTCAATAGTCCAATCCAATGATTCTAAGAAGTTCATGACGTAAAAATGGTGTTGTATAAAATACAACATTGAGAGCCGTTAAAATAAATATCAATAAAAACGTCAAACGCTAGGATGTTCCATCTTTGGGTGTTCCTGAATCACGAAAATTTCGTCAGAATATTGATATATGTAATTCAATACCTCCTGAATCAAAATAACTAAATAACCGTACATTTGGTACATTTTAAACAGGCGAACAAAATACGTTCGTTAGTTGTCTATTTATTTTTAATGTTTGTTGTTTTAATTTTAAAGCCCATGTGAACGATAAGAAAAATTATTAATAAATTCTCGGGTATTTATTGAAAAGGACATAAGTGATTTTGTAAACAAAGATTCAAACGTTGATTTCTCCAGTCTGATAGCACTCCCACGCAAATCATCACCACAGACAGGTAGGGTGAGGCTTCGGCTACCTGTTCGTCGTTTTGGTTTGTGTGGGAGTTGCATCAGATTGGGCAAATAGACGTATGAATCTTTGTTTACAAAATCACATACGTCCTTTTCAATAAGTACCCGAGAATTGTTTACATCAAGTTCTTCAAATGAGGTAGACCCCCTTCATAATATCAAAGTTCAGCAAAACAAACCAACCTGAGAACCAAAGTTCTCAGAAACGAAAAACAATGCCCAATTAATTAAAAAAAAAAAAATTTATGTCTCAAACGGTTTCTGAAAATTCCATTTTTTCTTATATCTAACTGATAGTTTTATTTTTTTTAATTTTCTGTTTTTCCTGTCAACATCGCCAAAAAATGATCGACAAATAATTTTCAAATTTCAACAGCTCTGTCAAAATACAAAAACTCTTGAAGTTTCATTGGCAGTCTAAGAATAGATTTGAAAATTAAATAGAGGAATATCTCTGAATAACGAGGCACGGCAAATGCTGGGTAAAGCGTACCATTGGTACTTCGCGTACCTGAAGGAATAAAATAGACCCCATCTCGCGGTCCTTAGCCTCTTACCCAGCAACTCCTATCCCTACCTCCCCGTGGTACTGGCCGGGATACGAGCAACCTTAGGGAAGATCGGGTAACCAACCCCGGTGGGAACTATGGTCGTATGCTGACAGGGAAGGGGGGGTTTGCTCCTCTCCGGAGGCGCAAATCTTATTGAGCGTCTGTTCTCCATGTCAGGATCGGCTCACAACAGCGTCTGTTCTCCAAGTTAGGGGCGGCTGATCTTCGTCCGAGTGCCATCGAGGGATTCTAAGTGAAATTGTGCACCATGGTCCACCGGGAAATAAGGAGGAATGGTCCTCCGGAAATTTAGGGGGTTTGGTGTCAGGCCCTGCAAGCCAGCCTTTAAAAAAAAACCGTAGGACGCATTCTACGCGCAGCTGGAACGTGAGTACGACAGCTGCCCAAGCCACGACGTCAAAATCATCATAGGAGATTTGACACTCAGGTTGGCCAAGAGGAGGAGTTTAGACCGACTATTGGGAAGTTCAGCGCACGGCTGACGAACGAAAACGGCCTACGACTAATTGATTTCGCCGCCTCCAAGAATATGGCCATTCGCAGCACAAATCGACCACGTTCTGATTGATGGACGGCACTTCTCCTACATTATCGACGTCAGGACATATCGTGGCGCTAACATCGACTCTGACCACTATCTGGTGATGGTTAAACTGCGTCCAAAACTATCCGTCATCAACAATGTTCGGTACCGACGACCGCCGCGGTACGACCTAGAGCGACTGAAGCAACCTGATGTCGCCACTGCATACGCGCAGCATCTCGAGGCAGCGTTTCCGGAAGAGGGTGAGCTCGATGAGGCCCCTCTTGAGGACTGCTGGAATACAGTCAAAGCAGCCATTAACGACGCAGCGGAGAACAATGTCGGGTATATGGGTCGAAGTCGACGGAACGATTGGTTCGACGAAGAGTGCAGACAGATTATGGAGGAGAAGGACGCAGCGCGGGCGGTCGCGCTGCAGCAAGGTACCCGGCAGAACGTGGAACGTTATAGACGGAAGCGGAGACAGTAGACCCGCCTTTTCCAGGAGAAGAAACACCGCCTGGAAGAAGCGGAGTGCGAGGAGATGGAACAGCTGTGCCGTTCTCAAGAAACACGCAAGTTCTATCAGAAGCTCAACGCATCCCACAAAGGCTTCGTGCCGCGAGCCGAAATGTCCCGGGATAAGGATGGGAGCATCTTGACGGACGAACGTGTGGTGATCGAAAGGTAGAAGCAGAACTACGAGGAACATTTGAATGGCTCTGAGAGTACAGGCAGTGAAAGTCAAGGCAGCGGAAGAGATGACTACGTCAGTTCAGCGGACGATGGAAGCCAACCAGCCCCTACCTTGACGGAAGTTAAGGATGCCATTCAACAGCTAAAGACCAATAAAGCAGCTGGTAAGGATGGTATCGGAGCTGAGCTCATCAAGATGGCCCCGGAAAAGCTAGCCACTTGCCTGCACAAACTGATAGTCAGAATCTGGGAAACCGAACAGCTACCGGAGGAGTGGAAGGAAGGGGTTATACATATGTCCCATCTACAAGAAAGGCGACAAGCTGGAGTGTGAGAACTTTCGAGCGATCACCATCCTTAATGCCGCCTACAAAGTGATATCCCAGATCATCTTCCGTTCCTTGAATGAGTTTGTGGGAAGAAGCCGGATACGTTGACGGCCGCTCGACAACGGAGCAGATCTTTACTGTACGGCAAATCCTTCAAAAATGCCGTGAATACCAGGTCCCAACGCACCATATGTTCGTTGATTTCAAGGCGGCATACGACATTATAGACCGCGTAGAGCTATGGAAAATTATGAGCATGAGCATGAGCATTATGACCGCACAATTCGTAGTTGCTACTCCGTGATTGACTGAACTTGCGAAATTGTACAGAGAACACAATGAATGGGGCTTGGGATTAGCTATCCATTCTCAATGTACACGTTTCGGGAGCTCAAATATTTATCTATTTATTTTATTTATTTAGTATACATCAACAGGCTTGTTACTGCCCCAATGATATTTAATTTAAACACAAAAACAAGTAATTCAAGGACACAAACAAATCTCTCATGGTCAAGTGATTAACGTGAACAATACAAAACAAAAATAAAAAATAAAAAAAGCTTTCACTAGTTCTGGGCGTTAAAAACAGAAGCGAATCTTCTTTTTAAAATTTCACGTGAGAGATGGAAGTCAAAAACTGATGCCGCACGATTGAAATTTCGTTGCAAGCCAATTATTGCGCTTGCCAGTCCATAATTTGTCCTACGATACGGTGGTCGTAACAAAACATTATTTCGCAAAACATTATTTAAAGTCAATAACGGCGCCGGCCACGTCCTTAGGGTCATATAGGAATGGAAGGACTGTTAGTCCGACTCTCGTTGCTACTAGAGACCGAGTATACCTCTGCATCTCCACGATTGTCTTGGGATAGGATATCGTCTTAGTTACAAAGGATAATTTATTGGATTCACTTTGGTAAGCGATGCGATCTATGGGATGGGAAATGACACTAATACGAGTAAAAAGTTAAAAAAACATGCGCTAAGGAGATTCGCGTTTTGGACGACCGCACGGAAGCGCAGCACTCTGTACTCACTTGTTCGATGGCTACAGCAAACTATTGAAGAACTCGCTTTTTTTTTTTCGAACGCGCGCGACATGCGCATGATCGTCTTAGTTACAAAGGATAATTTATTGGATTCACTTTGGTAAGCGATGCGATCTATGGGATGGGAAATGACACTAATACGAGTAAAAAGTTAAAAAACATGCGCTAAGGAGATTCGCGTTTTGGACGACCGCACGGAAGCGCAGCACTCTGTACTCACTTGTTCGATGGCTACAGCAAACTATTGAAGAACTCGCTTTTTTTTTCGAACGCGCGCGACATGCGCGAACACAAGATAGATACTTTATTTCTTTCCCGACGACTAAAACACGCACTGCACTTACTTGTTCGATAGCCACTCTTATTACCGGCCGCGCAATGCAGAGCAAATATTTCGGCCGATCGCGCGATCATTCTGCAGTCCGAAACAAGAGAAATCACGCACTGAACTGATTTTTATTACCGGCCGCGCAATGCAGAACAAATATTTCGGCCGATCGCATCATCGTTCTGCAGTCCGAATCAAGAGAAATCACGCACTGAACTCTTATAGACCGCGTAGAGCTATGGAAAATTATGGACGAAAACAGCTTCCCTGCGAAGCTTACCAGACTGATCAAAGCAACGGTGGATGGTGTGCAAAACTGTGTGAAGATCTCGGGCGAACATTCCAGTTCGTTCGAATCGCGCCGGGGGCTAAAACAAGATGATGGACTTTCGTGCCTGTTGTGCAACATTGCGCTAGAAGATGTCATGCGGAGAGCCGGGTGTAACAGCCGGGGTACGATTTTCAACAGATCCAGTCAATTTATTTACTTCGCAGATGACATGGACATTGTCGGCCGAACATTTGCAAAGGTGGCAGAACTGTACATCCGCCTGAAACGTGAAGCAACAAAAGTTGATCTGGTGGTGAATGCGTCAAAGACAAAGTACATGCTTGTGGGCGGAACCGAGCGCGACAGGGCCCGCCTGGGAAGCAGTGTTACGATAGACGGGGATACCTTCGAGGTGGTCGAGGAATTCGTCTACCTCGGATCCTTGCTAACGGCTGACAACAATGTTAGTCGTGAAATACGAAGGCGCATCATCTGTGGAAGTCGGGCCTACTACGGGCTCCAGAAGAAACTGCGGTCGAAAAAGATTCGCCATCGCACCAAATGTGTCATGTACAAGACGCTAATAAGACCGGTTGTCCTCTACGGACATGAAACATGGACAATGCTCGAGGAGGACTTGCAAGCACTCGGAGTATTCGAGTGACGGGTGCTTAGGACCATCTTTGGCGGTGTGCAAGAAGATGGTGTGTAGCGGCGAAGAATGAACCATGAGCTCGCCCAACTCTACGGCAAACCCAGTATCCAGAAGGTAGCTAAAACCGGAAGGATACGATGGGCAGGACATGTTGCAAGAATGTCGGACAGCAAGCCTGCAAAGATGGTGTTCGCATCCGATCCGCCAGCTACGAGACCGCGTGAAGCGCAGCGAGCGAGATGGGCAGACCAGGTGCAAAACGACTTGGCGAGCGTGGGACGTATCCGATGATGGAGAGATGCGGCCTCTAACCGTGTATTGTAGCGTCAAATTGTTGATTCAGTGTTATTTGCTTAGATGTAAACTAAATAAATAAATGAATCTCTGAATAACGAATAGTTCAAATATATGTTTGGAGTTAAGTAAAAAAAAAATGCGAATAACCATTTTGAATCGTAAGTTTCCTTTTGCAATTAAATTGCAATTGTAACTTAAAAATTACGCAACAATTCCGGCTATAGTCTGATTTTTTAATTTCCAGAAAAAAAATCTTAAGGGGTACCTCAAGCAATGACAAAGCCTCAAGGGGTACCACTCATCGAAAAGGTTGAGAACCGCTGATCTAAGGGATCGTGTTTCTACTTCGTAAGCAGATAATTCACGCGGTTTTCGGCCAAAATTTCTTAAGGAAGTTCCTAAAGGAGTTACTTCGGAAGTTCCTCAAAAATATCTTCCCTTTTTTCGGAAATTTTTCCAGGAATTCTGTTGGAAATTCAGATGTTGATTACCTCAGGGATTGCATCAGATATTCCTCCAGGAATCGTTTTGGAATTCACTAATGAAGTTATTAAGGAACACGGATACAAATTTCATTCATTTGATTCAAAAATATACATGTTTTTTCACAAACTGATAATATATTTAAATCAAACATGTTTATTTTTAAAACAAAATTAAATCCTTGTTCGTTTTATGCACGCACTAGTGGGTAGCCCCTTGCTCGCTCTTGTAAAGGTAAACAAAAACTTTAGTTCGAGACACACACTAACTTTATTTCGCTGGAAATCAGCAAAATTTTGCTGATTTTTCCTGAAAACCAGCAACCGTTCTAGTAAAAATAAAATTGCTGATCAATCAGCAAATTTTAACGAAGACCACTTGTCATATAAAAATACTGAAAAATCAGCAAACATGATTTTGTTTTGCTGCAATGCAGCAAAAGTTATGGTTGATTGAAATTGTTGTAATATCAGTGATTTGAAAGACTTCCCTGTTTCTTTTTCAATATTTTATTTAATTTCAAAACTAAATTTAACAAAAAGTCGAAAATACATTCCTAAATTATTAATTGCTGAGCCATTCTGAATATTAATTGCTGAGATTCAGTATTTGGTTCTGACAATAGTTGATTCCCAGTAAAAGTAAGTATTGCTGAAGGCAGTTCAGCAATTCATTTTGCTGGAACAAGATTTAGAATTTTGGTGTAGTACGAGTGTAAGTACGATTGGAATTGTTGGAATGGAAGCAATTTTTTTCTTGCTTCCAAATTACTGATGAAGCAATTGTGAAATCTGGTAGTCAAATGCTACATTCTTCTTCTTCTTCTTGGCATTACATCCCCACATAGCCGCCTCGCAGCTTAGTGTTCATTAGGCACTTCCATAGTTATTAACTGAGAGGTTTCTATTTTTGCATTTCTATATCACGAGGCTAACACGATGATACTTTTATGCCCAGGGAAGTCGAGACAATTTCCAATCCGAAAAAATCCTAGACCGGCACAGGGAGTCGAACCCAGCAACCATCAGCATGGTCTTGCTTTGTAGCCGAGCGTCTTATCGCACGGCTAAGAAGGGCCCCAAATGCTACCAGAATATGAATATTGGCAGAATTGATAGGAAAATATTTTGGCGGCCGAACCAAAGCAATAATATCTACACAGAGAAAAAAAATATGGTTAAAATAAACAAATTTTATTTTATTTGAATCAACATTCTAGGCTGAATTAGGCAAAAACAAAATTTTAGCTTCCTCGAAAAATCCTTCAAAAAATCCTTCGCAAATTCCTTCAGGATTTCTTTAAACTCCCTTTTAATTTTTTTTTTTAAATTCCCTTCGAAATTCCTCCAGAAATTTCATCAACAGTTGTTCCAGAAATTCGTTTGAAAATTTTCTACAGGACATCAGTCGGAAATTCTTTAAGGAATTTTCCAACATCTGGAGAAATTACCGATGAGACTCCTGGAGTCTCCTGTGGAAGCTTCTTTTTAACCTGTGGAAGCATATTTTTAACAACATAGCGTTCTTTATGTTGCAAACAACTTATATCCTGATAAAATCGAAAGATACAACGTGTAAAGCAATAACTATAAATGTCATTACTAGAAAGAAAACTTCAATTCAATTGGCATCGAGATATTAGTAAACGTAGCGCTCCAAATAGTCTGATTCAAATCAAAATTTCAATTGCACGTGGGCATGGATTGCTGCATGCTGAACAACACCAAATGGTTCGTTGTCACTGAAATGTGCGAAAAAGGGTCCCATTATCCCTTTTGCGGCCGAGGCCCTTTCACGGCAAACCAGCGCTCGTCGTCGCCCAGCCAAATTCAACACAATAAGCCCCATAATGAGGCGTATTTTATTCATTTCCAATTTGCTACACAGCCAGAAGGTTCGCGACACCCAGAATGGTTTAAGTCTCATCCCAGCAGCAGCCTGTGGGGAGTTTTCCCTTCGAGGCTTAAGCCGCTCCAGTCTAACCCCAACGGATTCCAATATGTTTGGGTATCAAGTGCTGCACGTTTTTTTGTCCCTCGGCGGATGGTGATATTTTGTTCAGGGATGGTGGATGAAAATGCACCTCCCAATTACGGGAATTAAAAACCATCATGTCGGGTAGAACGCTTTCAATTCATTACCAGCGGATGTTGGACCACTTTCCCCAACGTCTATTAATGCGGTGACAAAAAGGAGACAACGATAAATTCACGGTGGCTGCAGTTTCAAGTGCCGTGGTGAAGTCGTCCGCCGTCATCGGCCGACGCGACGACTGGATTGAAATTGAATAAAATAGGTGCATTCCGATAAAATAAGTCAATAAATTATTAACCGCCGTCTGATCGCGCACTCTTTTTTCGCGCCCATTTGATTCCATACATCACGAACCGATTTTTGCGGCGTTGTTTCCGTGCTTTGCTGGCGGTGGAAGGTGGTTTTTTGAATAGCTCATTGAAAGATTCTTTCGGTGGGGATTCCAAGGGTATGCGATAAAAGCAATCCCCAATCACGACTATCCAGTAGTTTTATCCAGAGTCAGTGGCGTTTAGGTTTTGGACATAACCCCCCTCCCCCACAAAGACTATTTTTGTAGAAGAAAAATGTTGTTCGATTCCTCTCAAATTAAAAAAAATCGCCTTCGCCACTGAATAGAACTTAAAGTACATACATACTTGAATTATTTTTATTCGAGATCCAAGGATTAAATAGTAACATTAAAATTGCTCCAGAAAACAAACCCCCCCCCCCCCAGTCCAAAGTAGGTATTTCAGTAAAGAGATTTTGATTACCTAATTTTTATTTGATTAAATATTATTTTTCAGCCAGTATAGCTTTGATTGAGGTATAAATTAGTTCGGAAGGGCAATTAAGTATTCTAAAATCCTACGCTATTCAATGCTCTTGGTTGGTATTTTATTGTAAGCTTTGATTTGGAGTTGATTAATTGACTCTTCTGGCATACGGTACTCATATGATTGCGATGCTCTCGACCTAAGTCCACAACGTATACCCTTAGCTCATTTAGACTGGCTTTTTTGTCAAGGCAAGGTTTCTCGCGATTTTCAGAAATGTTTGCCAAACGGGAGGGAAAGCGAGTAGAGTGTTTGGAAAATTGAAAAGTCATTCCGGTGGCGGGAGCCTCATTGAAAGGTTAGCTTCGCCATAGACGAGCGAGCGAGAAAACCCAACTGGTATGCTGGATCGGGTGACCCCGCTTTCGGATGTCGTTCGGAGGGCCACTCGGATAAATAAATTAGGTGCTGATGCATTGAAATTAATTAACTAATTATTTATTCCGATGGTGTCACACGATACCGAATCGTGATTTTCGGTCATTTTCGGTTTAATTATTCTGTGCTTTATTCGCGCCAAGCGGGAGTGCCAAGCGGGTGATAAGCAGTAGGACCATGGAAGTAGCTACTGGCAGGAAGAGTCATTAGCTGCCGAACTCAAGCTGCTGGTTGGGAAGTAGCTAAGCTATATGAAATGAGTTATAGTCAGCGTATTCAACTATTTTTGATGAGTTTGTTTTGTCTAAAATATTATACAACACAAAGCATGATACCACGACAAATTAACATTATAGAAACATTCTACGGTTTAACCAAGGAAATCGCATACATTCGCTAAAACTTCACGCTCAGTCTGTCTAAGCGTCGTGTCTTACCGATGCGCCTACATACCTATGTTTGCGTGTTTTGTTTTTCCCACACTTTCTCCTGGCCGACCATGCAATGTTTAATTATGACGAAATGCAGCATGCACCAAAACGCCACTTGCTACTTGCGCTTAGTCAAGAGCATAGGAATTTTGAGTTGGATACCAGTCTGCCATTACATCGGCTGGTAAGCGCCTAGTCGCTAAACCAACACAACACGAGAGACCCGTTCGTCCGAAATCAGCTCTAACAGTACTCAAACGGCATGCTGCATCTTTTCCACCAGAGTCATACGTTACCTAAAACCCAGTGCAGTGGCATCTCTATAGTTGAGAAGGTAGTGGAACGGCCGGCGTAGGGTCGTAATACTAAACCGGCGGGTTTCGGCGCATCTAGCTTTTTTTGTAAACAGCATAGCATATGATTCTGGCTAGTAGCTACACAAAATCTGGAGCAGATGCGAGTTACCTTTGTGATAAAAACTGCAACGAAACTATATGATGCGAGAAATGAGTTTCTTCTGCTCCATTTCACCTTGCTCGATTACTACTGACTGACTGGCCGACGCCGACAACGATGACGGCCGGCCAGTCTTGTGCTCAGTCCATTACGTTAATTTGAAAGCATTACCGTTTTTTTCAATGTCGTCTACTACATGGTCCGTTTCTAATCAGTGTTTGCCATAAACGTTACTATACTGGTCCATTGAAGATGGAGACGCGTATTGCGACATATCTTTCAGCATCCGTTTAGGTAAATATAGTTCGATTTTCTATGTAGGGGACCTGCTTTTGATGCCCATGTTATTCTACTTCGAAAACGAAAGCTTATTATATGATTGGTTTTTGGCGTTGTACAACGTCTCATTCAAAGGTACAGGGTACAAATCAGAATCTAAAATATGGAGACTACAATGAAATTATGAAAGACTTTGAACATTATTAGCGCCTTGTCTTTGGTTTGATTTAAGAGGTGTACATTAGAGTGATTCAAATTTTGACTTTTTCGCTCCTATATGTCTAAGCCATGTAACAGCCGGGTTACGATTTTCAACAGATCCAGTCAATTTATTTGCTTCGCGGATGACAT